>NC_056731.1:1822147340-1822307340 GCF_019279795.1 Protopterus annectens | reverse complement strand
TCATCAGGTATGGACCCAGATACACAGCTTGCCCCAGATTCCCCTGCATCCAAAAGAAGCAGCACACAGGTCCTTTTAGGTGCAGACAAAGGAAGGCAGGGAAGACACACTCTAAAGGTAGACAGTATGGAGGGACTATTGAAACTAATGATTCAGAAATAACTAACAACAATCATGTGTTGAATATCTCTTCCACTTCTTTGTCACAAACTCAGATACACGTTTTGAATAAAGGGCTTAATTTCATTCCTGGCTTTTTTGTCTCTGAAGATACTCTTGCACAAGACATCATCTCCTTTTGTAGATTGCTCAGTTTAAGGTTATATTTTCAGTCAATATCTAATCCTGATTGTCAGGATGTATTTAAATATCACAAATCCCATTTTACACCCCCAATGCATCACAATGTTCATATGTTCCAGACTTGCATTCTCAAAGATTTACACTTTCATTTTAGGGAATTCCGAGCCAGATCTAACAATCTCTCAAAGATTGAAATCCATGCCATACAGGAATTGGAGAGTAATCATGATCTGGTTATACTACCTGATGACAAAGGTGAGATGGTGGTGGTTATGGACTAGACACAATACAATATGGAAGCTGGCAGACAACTAAATGATGGGCAATATTATACATGCATGCCAGTGGACCCAACATTTAGGTTTAAGAAACAAATTGACTAATTCTTGTTGTCTGCCAAGAATGAGGGGATTATTACTGATACCACTTTTTACCATCTGACAGTGTCTGATCCCATGAGCCAGTACATCTACTTCCTCCCCAAAATACATAAGGATCTCCATCAACCACCAGGTAGGTCCATTGTTTCAGGCAGGGGTTCTATCACTGAGCCAGTCTCACAATTCCTTATGAAATACCTACAACCACTACTGAAATGGGTTCAGTCCCAAATTCAGGATACCACGGAATTTCTATAAGTTATCTCTGAGATGCAGTTGGAACCAGATTGGCTATTGTGTACCTTGGATGTCTCCGCATTGTACACTAACATTCCTCATTGGGCAGGCTTGGAAGCATTGGAATATTGGCTTTATAAGTCCAAACTGCTACTCAAGTCAGAAGTTACAAACTTCATGACACCCATGCAGATGGGCGACTCCTGAGTCCTACACTAAAGCACTGTATGAGCACATCCACTCATGCATGAATCGTGCCATCCCAAATAGAACCAAGATGCTCTCCTACAAAAAAAGGAAGCCAATCTGGTGGCCCCCTGCCATAAACAAACTTTACAACAAAAGGAAGAAACTGTTGCAGAAAAGAGGAAAATCCCAGGATGCAAAAAATTCCCTTACCAGCCTCAGTAAGAAGCTGAGATCCCTCATAAAATCCTCCAAAGCTAGTTACGAAAATAAAATTGCCAAAGATTCCAAAGAAAACCACAAGGCATTCTATAACTATGTCAAGAATATAAATGGCAATGCTCAGATCTGCTCTGAGCTACAACAGAATGGCATTAAATATACTGATCACAAGGCTATTGCCAATATCCTGGCAGATCTATTCAGTGCCAACTTCACCCCCTCTCACCCCCTAAATGGCCCATCTCAATACCCGAAGATTGCCAAATTCTGGTAATAACGGCCATGCAGGTAAAAAATGCACTCTCCAAAGCTAAGAATACAGCATCCATGGGACCAGATGACATCCTGGGCTGTGCACTACATGAACTACAAAATGAACTGGCACCTCACCTAAGTGTCATGTTTAATCACACCCTCACCTCAGGCTTCATGCCCACTGAGTGGTGCACAGGTAGAGTTTTCCCACTACACAAGGGGGGGCTCCACCTTGGATCCAGGGAACTACTGCCCCATCAGTCTGACGAGCCTGATCTGCAAGGCCATGGAACGTATTATCATGGAACTTATAAACAAAGACATTGGCAACCTTAAAACACTGGACTCCACCCAGTTTGGGTTTGTGAAGGGCCGATCTTGTCTCCTGAACCTGATTGCCTTCTTCGAATCAGTCTCCAGAGCCATGGATGAGGTTAAGGCAGTCCACACAGCCTATCTGGACCTTGCCAAGGCCTTTGACATCATCCCCCCACTCCGGAATCATAGATAAATATCTAAGCTGGGCATTAATCCCTATGTCACTCGATGGGTTGCCAACTGGCTTACTGACAGAAACCACACTGTAAAAGTAGCTGACTCCAAATCCAGCTCCAGACACGTGACAAGTGGAGTACATCAGAGTTCAGTCCTGGGACCTCTCTTGTTTGGCATCTACTTCTCTGAAATACAGGCCAACACTAAGGGACTCTGGCTAACAAAGTTCACAGATGACTGCAAACTGGGAGCCATTACTGAATCCCCAAATTATGTTGATACTCTACAAAAGGGCATTACAGAAGCAGACGCTTGGTGCCAGAGCCATGGGCTCAAGCTCAATGCCAAGAAATGTATAGTTATCCCCTTTGGGAAAAAACATGTACCCGTGAATTATCACATAGGTGGCAGTACACTAAACACCGAAAGTGTGATAAGAGACTTAGGGACACAGGTGGACAGTGGTCTCACCTTCATTAACCACATCGCCTCAACAGTCAGGAAATCCTTCTATGTGGCACACCTCATCACTAAGGACTTTTCATACAGAAAAAAGGAGGTCATTGTCTCACTGTACTCATCCCTCATTAGAGCCATTATAGAATACAATGCCCCATTTGGTATGTACCTCTCAAGACATCAGCAACAACTGGAAAGGCCGCAGAAATACCTCACTAAAATAATCACAGGCCTAAAGCAGATGCCCTATGCTGACCACATTAAAAAACTCCAGCTATACTCTGTCACATATCATCTACTCCGAGTCAATCTCTGTTTAACATACACGGCCATGTCAAACCCAGAGCTGCTGGACACGCTACACTTAAAGAAATCCGAATCCCGCAAAGCCACACACTCTAGGGATCTAAACCTTGTCATCACAATAAACAAAATATGCTGGAGGGATAGGTTCCTGACCCAGAGACTCCCCAGACTCTGGAATAGACTGCCCATACATGTCAAGCAGAGCACCTCTTTGGCCCTCTTCAAAAGGAACCTTGATGACTGGATGGGAGAAAGGAAATTCACCCCAGAGATCACAGACAGGGGTCCAAGTAAGTAAATATTGTGGGAAGAAATATCCAAGGAATTGTTATGGCTAGGCATGTATAGGCCCTAGGGCCGATAGCCTAGTACCAGTCTATGAACCTATGAATCTATATCGGAATACTACAGTGACACGAGAACAAAGAAAATTACTAGTGCACTATATTAACACTCATTGGGACATAAGAATGCATTTTTTTAGGTTTATGGTGATTGATAGAATTACTGGCAACAGAACCAATAAAGTTGGATGGCACCAAATACTAAATAACAAGGAAAAGAAATGGATTATAAAGTTGGGAGGCTTATTCCCACCAGGGCTTAATGAGTATTTGTGATTGACCAATTAGCTGAAGCCTCATCCACAGGTTGGTTTATAAATGGAGGCGATTGTATCATTGTTCTTTATCACACTGATGAAGGCTATGTATTTTTTATAGCGGAAACTGATCTGTTACTGTTTCCTTTTTTATGTTTATTATGCTATTTAGCCACTTAAGCTATTAAATATTGAATGCTACAGTTTGCTGGCTCCCTTGTATTTTTAGTAATAGTCAACACAATCCAGGATTAGTTATAACAGCATGCATAGATATTCCCAATAACCCAAAACACCAGATTTGGAACAGTTGGATAGCAAACAGAACACATGCATATATGGAACCACAGTGGCCATTACAATGGCATGCAGGTTACATTGATAGCAACAGGGCACCAATGATAGTATTTCAACATGAAACATTAATAGAAACACATTTCAATATTTGTTGAACAATAGGACATATGTCCCAACAATAGGTTTGGTGTATACATACGGATTGATTTGTGTATTTAGATTATTGTTGCAGATATGGTGGGGGGGTGTCAATTAACAACTTATATATCCTCGCAGTATTCACAACATTAATGATCATTGCTCTAATCATTACTCTACAGGTATTATTACAATACCCTATGGCCTTGGTTTGGGCAGTGGTATGTTTGTGCACAGTGTATACTTCAACTGTCTTATAGCTAAATTCTACATATCTTACCTGGTAGACCTGTGGAGGGAATGTTTGTTAACACTACCTGACTGTTTCTACACATATTCCCAGATTCCGAGTTAATATTATGCACTTATCTCACAATCTCTTAATGCACACACTCTGGACAATGCTTGGCAACATGGGAGTACAAATAGAGACATATTTTGAATATTGCTCTCATAAACTTGGAGATTTGCTAGAGTGACAGTATTTGTTTTAATATACATTTTCTGAAGGTTGTGAGGTCTAAAAATCAAATGTATGTCATTATTTAGTAACTACACTTCTGAGATCAGCCCACTGATTTTCCAGGGGCGCAGAGGATCAAGCAGAAAATATGAGCCAATTATCTGGACATTCTGTAAAAATCTGTATAGTTGAGAGGTATGATTTATGCATACAGTTTAGTACCACTCCCAGAATTTGAACCATGGCTGTGCCTGCTAAAGATACAATTTAAGTTTCATCAGAGTGTGATATTTGAATATTGCTGTCCATTCTTTCAGTGTTTTCTGTCTAACTCTCTCTTGGTTGTACAATCTGACCTTGTAATTACAACAGTCTTATACAGACATTCCTAGACATATTTTTATGTAGCACAGTGTGAGAAACAGTGGTTGACACAACAGTACTATTCTACTATCAGATGTTAGTGAATGCTACATGTTAGGCTATACAATACCAGAGTAAACACTACCAGTCCAGGATTTAAATCTTTATTGCCAGGCAGTTACAGTTTTCTTATCTGACAGACCTGTGGGGGGAATGTTTGTTAACACTACCTGACTGTTTCTACACATATTCTTGGATTCCTAGTTAATATTATGCATATTCCTCTCAATCTCTTAATGCACACACTCTGGACAAAGCTTGACAACATCGGGTTACAAATAGGGACATATTTTGAATATTGCTGTCATAAACTTGGAGAGTTGCTAGAGTGACAGGATTTGTTCTAATATACATTTTCTGAAGGTTTTGTGGTCTGAAAATCATATGTATGTCATTATTTAGTGACTACAATTCTGAGATCATCCCACTGATTTGCCAGGGGGACAGAGGAACAGGCAGAAAATATGAGCCAATTATCTGGACATTCTGCAAAAATCTGTACAGCTGAAAGGTATGATTATGCATACAGCTTACTACCACTCCCAGGATTCAAACCATGGCTGTGTCTGCTAAAAATACAACAATTTAAGTTCCATCAGAGTGTGCTATTTGGACATTGTTGTCTTTCTTATCAGTGTTTTCTGTCTAAGTCTCTCTTGATTGTACAATCTGATCTTGTACTTACAACAGTCTTATACAGACATTTTTTTTATGTAGCACAATGTGGGTAACAGTAGATAACGCAACATTACTATTCAGAGAATGCAACAATAAATGCCGTACAATACCAGAGGAAACATGATGAGTCCAGGATTTAGAACTTTATTGCCAGGCAGTTACAGTTTTATTTAAATACGACCTATATGGGACTGTTACTGTCATATTGTCTGGTTTATTCAGTACAACCCATACACAGTTTTTATACTGCCAGGTGAATTTCTACTACTTTATATTTATTTGGTATGACTAGTACAAGCAGGATTTTTACTCACCAGCCTCGTGATGCAGCCTTTGCAACCTATTAGCATGGGCTTCCTGATTCACAACCCGCTCAGCTGCAGCTGTAAGGGAAATAGGGAAATATTTAGGCATACCTATCCATCATATACACAGGCTTGACATTAATAAACAGTTATTGGTATGAGTACTTATACACTGCTGGGACATGACCCTTCTGCCTTGCTTCTTGGACCCATTCTTCCAAGACCTCCCTCTTTCTCTGCTTCAAGTCAGCATAGTGGTTCCAGACCTGCTTACCAGTCTGAGGGATACCAGTGGCACTGGAGAGATCATGGGCAAGACAGTCCCGGTCTTCTGCTTTATACTGGGAACCTTGGTACTGGCCCTGCAGCAGTTTGTCTTTATGGTTTTGTGCCAGGAGTCCTATCATGACCTTGGACTCCTGTGTGCCGCAGCACTGTGCACAGAAGCGTATGCCCTCACCAACTCCTGCCATACTGCCTACAGTGGGAAGCTGCAACCAGCTATGAGCTGTATTCTAGCCTGTGGGGTTTAAATATGGCTGATGTCCTGCCCTTTGCCATGATTGGATGGTTTTGAATATGCTGAGCTAAGCTAAGCTACGGGCAAACCCGATTAGCTAAGGTTGGCAGTGCTTAAAGGGGCAGGTTCAGCACTGCTTACCAATGGGCACATGTACTTAGCTAGGCTACTCATTGCTTAGCAGTCATATTTACACAATGCTTATACCTGGTAAGAAGAGCTGTGCAGCATTCACACATTCTTACATTGTTGCACATTTTCCAAAAAAAAAAACAAGTTAAAAAGGCACACTGAGCAAATGTAAAAATTCTGTGGATGGCAACATTATTAAAAAGGTATAAACAGCAATGTTATCAGTAAAAACATCTTAACAATGATAATAATATTTGCATAAGGAAGCGTCTTCCACAGATCCAGGCAATTGGAGACCAGTCTCATATGCAAAGGCATTGAAAGACTTATCATGGAATTAATCATTCAGAACATAGAGAATATCCAAACACAAGAACCGTCTCAGTTTGGATTTATCAAGATAAGTTCATGCTTACTCAGCTTGGCAGATTTTTTGAAAAGGTCTCCAAAGCAATGGATGAAGGCAAAAATGATACATACTGCATACCTCAACTAGGCCAAAGCTTTTGGCACAATTTCCTACTCTGGAATAGTAGAAAAGCTGAATAAAATGTGAATAAGCCCCTATGTCACCCATTGAATTGACAACTGGCTCACATATAGGATGCAGATAAACAAAATAGGGGAAGTTACCTAAGTTACCTCCATAAAGAGACCACTGACAGGTGGAGTCCCCCAGGATTCTGTGCTGGGACTCTCTCCATACCTCTCAACCATAATGAATTCCTCGGTATTTATCGGTTTTGAGGTCCAGATAATGGGGTGACACAAGTTCCCAAATGGCCCCCTTAATTCCCGAATTTCTTGGCTTTTTTTGAATTTTTTTCAGTTTTTTTTTTTTAAGTCATCATGTGCAGAAGCATGCATGATGACATCAGCTTTATGACCAGCCTGCCAGCCTGTCAGAATTCAGCTGAGGGGTCAGTTGAAGTGTGTTTGTTTATGTTTATATGACTCACATGTGTGATGTATTTCACACACTCGAGTCATGTCTTGCACGCTGCAGCAGCTCTTTGAATCCAGATCCCAGAGAGAGAGAGAGAGAGAGGGACGGGATGGGCCAACAACAGTCAGTTACAGTAAATTCTCAGTCAGAGAGAGTCTGTCAGTGACACAAACAGTGTTTTTTGTTTTAAAATAAATCAGACCAGCTGATATTTATTTAGTTTAGAACTTAGAGGCAGGAAGGAAGCAAGCAACCCTGTTCCCAAGCAGCAGAGCGGTCTCATCGGACTCGGACCCGGAGCTGTGCATCAGTCATGAAATAACATATTTCTAGTTCTACTTCTTAATCCATCAGCTCCTCCTCCACCTCCAGTAGGTAAAATAAAAATAGATATAAAGAAAATAAATTGTTTTGAATCAAAGAATCATATATAAACTTATGAATCATGTGTACATCCAGCTAACTATTAAGGAAGAGACAGCAATGTATAAAGATCAATTTGTGTTAACCTAATTTTTGTGTTGTTGAAAGTTGCTCATCAAGAATCTGGATAGAGGTCTTGTGTTCTGTCAGTTATATGGATTTTCTCCAGTCACATTGGTTATCATTTGCTATCACAAAGACATGCAGCTTAGGTAGACTGGACTAATTTATTTTTTTTAGCTATAACCTTGTGCATACTGAATTAAAAAATGAAAGACTTCTGAAAGCTGATAATACAAGGTTCAGTGTTACAGACCACCAATGTTACAGACAGACCACCACAGCTATGACAGCAATGTAAGCTGCCCTTTGCATAGTGATGTTTTTCCACTCAATGACTCCACATAAAAAATGAATAATGTTACATAGGAAACTTGCAATGGGAAAGTATCATACCAGTTGTTAATCCTACAAGTCTTTCTAGCAAGTTATTGAGACTCCCCTACACCATGCTTGAGTTAGAACACACTGCTAAGGTAATACTGCAGTCTGACTCCTAGTCTTTTAGTAAGATAAGGCGTATAACAGCTTGTTAAGCAGTACTGTATGTTCTATATCAAAAAGTCACTAAAGTGCCTCGTCTTATTATAATAGCTTTAGAATGGCCCTTAGTGGATATAGTTGGGCCCTTGGGGAAAAAAAAAACATGTATATATGTTGTTGCTGGAAGCTTTGCTTTTCAGCATACTCTGTGTTTTATTTCATTCCCATTACTTGGTCTGTAGAACTTAAATGTTCTGCTATCACACATACCTCTCAGCTGTCCAGGTTTTTGCAGAATGACTAGATTTTTGCCTCATATTTTTGGTTTGTTCCTCATAAAATGTGTCTTTTTCTGGCAAATAACTCAGATGATCTGAAGACTGAAGTCACTAAATAATAACATAAACTTGAGTTTCAAACTTCAAATTTTTCAGAAAATGTAAATTGACAGAAACTCTGTTACTCTAGCAACTTTCTAAGTTTATAAGAGCAATATTTACAATCTGCGCCTATCTTTTGAACTTTATTTCCCCATTTTGTCAGGTTTTGCCCAGATTAATGGCACTAAGTGGTTGAGAGGTATCCCAGAAAGATTTCCAGCTTTTTAAGAGATGAAAGCTGACAGCAAGTAATTTGCATATTAGTTTACTGTTAATAAAGATATTTAGGATAACTTTTAGAGCTCTAGCTGTTTCACCACCCAGACTGTCTACCTTTTAAAGGCAGCAAACAGGGAAACTGACTAAACTGCACAGTATTATCAATAAAGTTCTAGAATCATTCACTGCTTCTAACTGAGTCTGAGACACAAAAGGAGAGGATATGCACAAAAGCTGCTAATGCATGTTAGTATACTGTTTAATGGTATTAAAGGCATTTTAAGGTGCCTAAAGTTTCCATTCATTTTGTCACTTAATGCACTTGCCTATTTAAGGAAAAGAGAGAAATGTGAAAGCAAATGCAGTAGTTTATAAAGGCTCCTGAGGCATTTCCATAAAGTAGATTGAGTGCGCACACCTTCCAGGTGTGTATAACTATATTGTTTAACAGTACCTGTGCCAATAGGGCTGCTAATGTTTCTAGAAAGTCCCTCTGCCCAGTTTGCTACCTTTTTTTAAACATATCTGAGGTGATGGCAGGTAAAGTCAGGGGCAGATGGGCTGGTTTGGTGTGCACTGTATAAATAAAGCTTTGATGTGAAAAACGTGATAGTGTTAGTCACTCTGAAATACACAGAATCATCTTAAGTATGACTGGTTTAACAAAGAAGGATAGACATTGAGGTGCTAGATACCATAGTTGGTAAAACTGCAGGGTAACAAGAATTTTTACTTGGATTACCATGCATTATATGTTACTTTAGATGGATAGAACATGCAGAGAAAGAATAAAAGAACATCTGTATCATATTAGCAAAAGGAATAAAACTAATGCCCCCCTTGCAAAACATGCCATTGCCAGTGGTACTGAGCATACTTTTAAGTTTTTGGTTATAGTGAGGGTGCATGAGACTTTAAGAGGAGGTGACATCAGGAATAGTACTGAGCAGGTTATAGAGAGGGTGCACAAGACATTAAGAGGAGGTGACATCAGGAATAGTACTGAGCAGGTTATAGAGAGGGTGCATGAGACATTAAGAGGAGGTGACCTCAGGAATAGTACTGAGCAGGTTATAGAGAGGGTGCATGAGACATTAAGAGGAGGTGACATCAGGAAAAGTACTGAGCAAGTTATAGAGAGGGTACACAAGACATTAAGAGGAGGTGACATCAGGAATAGTACTGAGCAACTTGAGTCTAAGTGGATCATTAGACTGAGAGGTGATAGTGGGCACGGACTCAATGACGTGGTCTCTATAAAACCTAAGCTGAAATCTAGGAAGCTAAGACGTTGAATGTTTCTTGCCTTTGTATTATTGTATTTTTATATTTTATATATATATATATATATATATATATATATATATATATATATATATTTGTTACATATGCATTTTTATGACTGTATTATGATTTTTGTACTTAGGTGCTACGCATATGCTTTTATGAGACTGTTCAAATAACTTGAGTGCCTTGCTGTCACATGATTAATCAAGGGTGGTAGTATATGGTATTTAAACTGAGTTTTTTAGTTTGATAGACATTACCTGAAGAAGCAGCTTAGTCTGTGAAAGCGCTTGTGGTGCTAACAATAAAAGTTTTTTATTGAAACTGACCGTTTTTGAGTCCCTCTGCCTTTCTGGCTTAACATTAAAATGATACTGACACTGATTGACTACTTAAGTAGAGAAAATCAAGAAGCCTTGATAACTGGCTTGGACATAGAAAAAGCTTTTGATTCCTTAAATTGGGATTATTTAACTAAAATATTGAATATATTTGACTTTCCTCTCTCTTTTATTATACTTATAAAGAATGTCTAAGGAAATAGCTTACATTAAAATAGAACCATTTACTTCTGACGCAATACAGATTACTAGAGTTACTAAACAAGGTTGTTCCATGTCACCCATCTTATTTGCACTAGCCATAGCGATACTTGCTATTTTAATATGCAACAACCCATAGATAAAAGGCATAGATATATATGACCAATATTGCTCTAAAATAATGTTGTTTGCCGATGATGTGCTTCTTACTTTACCTAACTCAAAAGAAGTCTTAGATGAAATAGATTTAATAATAGGGAAGTTCCATAAGATCTCAGATCTTCATTTTAATAAATCAAAACCAAAATTCTTGTTATTGAAAAAAAAGGGAATACAAGCAGGCAGGAATTACATCATTGGTGAACACATTTCTACTTTAAACTATTTAAGGATTTTTTTTTGTGAAAATATAAAAGAGATATTAAATGTCAATTATAAAAAGATTATTGATTCAGTTAATACTTTGGTGAATAAATGGCATAAAATATTTATAACTTTTGAGGATAAATTGCAGTTGATAAAAATGGTATTGCTTTCCCAAAATGTTGTATGTAGCACTAGCAGTCTTGTTATTACCTGAGAAATGCTTTCTCAAGGAAATAAATTCAATATTGTTAAGATTTCTATCATACCCTAAAAGAAACAGAACTGGGTTCTTGCATCATACTAGGCAATGGGAACAAGGAGGATTAAATTTCCCAGATATTGAATCTTATATAAGGGCTTCCATATTCAAAACTGTAATCGACTGATTAAATCCTAACTACACATCTAATTGGAAACTGATACATTCAATCATAATAACAAATGAAAATAACTTGTCAAAAAATTCCTTAGTTATGGAAAAATAAAATAAATTATGGTATTCTCTGAGTTTAAACATACAATATATAATAACAAAACCCACTAAAATAAATCTAATTAATCATCTTGTTGATGTTTTCAGAAAATTTGTTAATATGAATATAGACTTAAAGTGTTGGTTTATAATTTTAATACTTTTCAGTATTACAAAGAACTTTCAAGACAGGTTGCATAGGGAGACCCTTACTACCTGAGAACATAAGAATTTAATATGCTGGAAGCATTGTATAAAAAATTAGCAAGTCTTAGATGCACATTATTTGTCGTCAACTTATAGATCAACCTCTCATGACTAGCTATTATTACAGACAAGTGGAGTACCTCAGGGTTCAGTCTGCTCTTGATTGGCACCTACTTTTCTGAAGTACAGGTCAACACTAAGGGACTCTGGCTAACAAAGTTTTCAGATGACTGCAAACTGGGAGCCATTACTGAATCCCCAAATGATGTGGATATTCTACAAAAGGGCCTTACATAAACAGATGCTTGGTGCAAGAGCCATGGGCTCAAGCTCAATACCAAGAAATGTATAGTTATCCCCTTTGGGAAAAAACATGTACCCATGAATTACCACATAGGTGGCAGTACACTAAACACTGAAAGTGTGATAAGAGACTTAGGGACACAGATGGACAGTGGTCTCACCTTCGATAACCACATCGCCACAAAAGTCAGGAAATCCTATGTGGCACACCTCATCACTAAGGACTTTTCATCCAGAAAAAAGGAGGCCATTGTCCCACTGTACTCATCCCTCATTAGACCCATTATGTAAAATACAATGCCCCGTTTGGTATGTACCTCTCAAGACATCTGCAACAACTGGAAAGGCCGCAGAAATACCTCACTAAATGAATCACAGGCCTAAAGCAGATGCCCTATGCTGACCGCCTTAAAAAACTCCAGCTATACTCTGTCGCATATCGTCTACACAGAGGTGATCTCTGCTTAACATACAAGGCCATGTCAAACCCAGAGCTGTTGGACATGCTACACTTAAAGAAATCCCAATCCCTCAGAGCCACATGCTCCAGGGAACTAAACCTTGTCATCACAATAAAGAAAACAAGCTGGAGGGATAGGTTCTTGACCTAGAGACTCCCCAGACTCTGGAATAGACTGCTCATACATGTCAAGCAGAGGGCCTCTTTGGCCATCTTCAAAAGGAACCTTGACGATTAGATGGGAGAAAGGAAATTCACCCAGAGGATCATGTCAGTCGCCCTGCTAGACAGGGGCCCAGGGAAGTAAAGAAGACATAGCCAGGGAATTGTTAAGGCTAGGCTTGTATAGGCCCTAGGGCCGATAGCCAAGTACCAACCTATGAACCTAAGAACATACCCCAAGATCTATGTAGAATAATAAACAATTCATCTTTTAAGGGTACTCCAAAATTCATAAATGGGTTGTTTAGAATCAGAGATTATAACACTAATATGAAGAATGAAATCTCATACTTATATAATATAATAAAAAATTTTAAAATAGTTCCTAAAACAACTTATTGGTAATATATTACTAAAGGAACATTGATATCATTATCGTCAGGAAATAAATCAAACTTAACTGCTATCAGTTAAGTTAACATCTTACTCTCAATACTGGAGCATATTTAATTGGAAATTTCTGCACAGATTCTTTTTAACCCCCAATAAAATTTCAAAAATCAATTCTTCCAGTAATGGGTTATATTGGAGGTGTTAACAGGCATCTAAAGCAGATTGGTCTAATAGTTTTTATGAATGTAAGGATATTAAAGAATATTGGAATAATATTAATAATTTTTACAAGCAATTTACACAGATACATTTGTCATGACTAAAGCTCTAATTTTATGGAATATAAATGAAATTCCTCTTATAAATAAAAAATGAATAAAAATGATCTATATTTACTATGGACAATGCTAGCAATAGCTAGGAAATCCATAACTAGGAAATGGAACTTTAACACAGTGCCCACCATGGAGGATTTCTTATGTTTACTAAAGAAGACAGCATTAATGGAGATTAAAACCAAAGAACTACGAATGTATCCTAAGCTATTAGTTAATAATCCATGGAAGAAAGTTTTTTCATTGATTGACACCTTGCAATTGGAATCAGTCTCTTCCTGATGATATATATATATATATATATATATATATATATATATATATATATATATATATATATATATATATATATATAGTTCCCCTTCAGAAGTCTGAATGATCATAAGCTCGAAATTCATAACCCTGAGACCAGAAGACTGAAAACTTAAAAGCCTGAAACTCAAAAGCCTGAAAACACACAGAATACAAATAATGCTAATATGCCAGTACAAAGACATTACTATCTATCCACTTACCTTAACCCAAACCATAACCCTAAGGTCCATCACTATCACACACTCACCTAACAAGTGCCCTAACCCTAACTCACTTAAACCGCCCCTAACCCTAAAGTCTGTCATTATCGCACACACGCCTAACCTGCGCCCAAACCCTAACTCACTTAACCCACCCCTAACCCTAATGTAAAAACAATCGCACACTTACCTGAACCCAACCTGAAACTTTCCACCACAGCGCTAAGAATAGCGAAGCCACATTAAAGTCAGTATGTGTATTTTGTGTGGTTTCAGGCTTTTGAGTTTTCAGGCTTTTGGTCTCAGGCTTATGAATTTCGAGCTTATGATCATTCAGGCACCTGAAGGGGAACTATATATATATATATATATATATATATATATATATATATATATATATATATATATATATATATATATATATACTGAGTGTAAAGATTTATTATCTATGTTACAAATTTGTTTCTATATTAAGTCTACATATGTCAGGTGATATGTAAATATTGTATATAGTTAACTTATTAACTAATTTGGTATTTATATGTAAATGAGTATTCGCTATGATATATGTTTAAAATAAAAATTATCTGAGAAAAAAAGATGACTTTTGAAACTGTGTTATTGCTTAGAAGTTGTATTTATTTTAATTTTATATGTGAAGTAATAGACTAGTACAAGTTAATTTTATTTTTATATAAGAGAATTTTATTTTAGTTTTATACAAGTTCAAAGTTTTGGCCGGCCACGGTGGTGCAGCAGTTAGCATTGCTGCCTCACAGCAAGAGGTTCTCCGGTTCGATTCTTGGCTGGGATGCTTTCTGTGCAGAGTCTGCATGTTCTCCCTGTGGTCATGTGGGTTTCCTCCGGGTGCTCTGGTTTTCTCCCACATCCCAAAGACATGCTGTAGGTGGATTGGACACTCTAAATTGGCCCTAGGCATGCGTGTGTGTTCCTTTTGTGGAAGGTTGGATACCGGGCTGGCAACTCGACACTGTAGAACTCCACTGCCAATCATGAGTGGACATGTGATCTGCTGTGGTGACCCCTAACTGGGAAAAGCCGAAAGAAGAAGATACAAGTTCAACGTTTTATAGAATTTCAGATGTTAATAATATAAATAACACAGTTTTGTTCAGGTTTATATTTTGTGTTGTTTAATGAAGAAGGCTGAAGCACAGATGGGTCTATATTATAACATCGAAATCTACAAAGATCGAATGTTATAATATAGAACCCTAATCATCGAAATCCGCAAACATCGAATAGTCAGAATAGCGATTTTTTTTTCCCAGGGAAAAAAGTTTCTATTCCGAGAAACATACACACAACACAAACACACACAAAAAACAGCAATCCACACACATACACTTAAAATCCTACACCTAAACCTAAACTAAACTTTACATACAATACTAGCTATCCAGTTACCTTAACCCGACCCTAACCCTAAGGTCCATCACTATCGCACACTCACCTCACCCGCGCCCTAAC
Organism: Protopterus annectens; assembly: GCF_019279795.1. Taxonomy (NCBI): domain Eukaryota; kingdom Metazoa; phylum Chordata; order Ceratodontiformes; family Protopteridae; genus Protopterus; species Protopterus annectens. Next base: position 1,822,291,896 of record NC_056731.1, on the reverse strand, counting down.
CCTAACTCACCTAACCCACCCCCTAACCCTGACCTACACGCAACCGCACACTTACCTGACCCGCTCCCTAACCGTAAGTCACCTAACCCGCCCCTAACCCTAACCTACATACAATTGCACACTTACCTGAACCCGACCCGTAACGCTCCAACATATCGAACACTGAAAACAGCGAAGCCACAACAACGGCCCACCAAATTCTTTCCTTGGGAAAGAATTCGGTGTCCTGCACCTTCGCTGTTTTCAGCATTCAACAAAACTGGTTCGATATTATAACATTCGAAATTTATAAAATTTGATGTTATAATATAGACCTGCACAGACACAGTTAATTTTATTTTTACAAAAGAAAATTGCATTTTAGTTTTGCACAAGTTCAAATATTAATATAAATAAAACACTGTTGTTCTTTTGCTTATTTTGTGTTTCATGATCATATTCTGGCCGTCAGTTTGCATTTAAAAGTTGGTATCCCACAATTCTATTGGATGGGCAGGGTTGCATAATTATGTGTGCAAATTTTATGTCGATCAGCATACCGATTTGTACCTATTTTTCATGGGCCTTTGTCCAGATTTTTGATGTTTCCAGGTTGAGAGATATGGGCCTTTCCTGTTTGGCATCTACTTTTCTGAAGTAAAAGCCAGTACGAAATGGCTCTGGCTGACTAAGTTTGTAGATGACTGCAAGCTAGGAGCAGTCATTGAATCTCCAAAGGAATTAGCCATCCTACAGGAAGGTTTGACTCAAATAGTTGGTGCTCAAATCATAGCCTAAAACTTAATGATAAAGAAGCATTATTGTATCCTTTGGGAAATCATCTACCCCAGGGAACTAACTACCACATTGACAATACTAACCTAAGAGTTGACCAAGTTGTTTGGGATATAGCAACTGTAAAAGAAAACACAAAGATCAATGCACGTTAGGTTCAAGCAAGGCACCCTTTATTACTTCCAGCAAGGAGACAAAGCATGTAGGTACAAGGTTTGTCTGATTTTCCATAGTTCAGCCAACAGTTTTTATACAGTTTTCTGCAAGTTCACAGAAATATGCTATTATTAGATTTGCTGCTGACATGGTCAGATAATTGCTGTCTTGCAAAAACATGTTTGAGAAAAACAACCTGGCCTTGGGCTTGTTTCAGCTTTCCTTAGTTTCTCACAATTCTTTCTTTAGTTCTGATATGATACATTCAAGGTACAGTACTGACCTCAGTACACATTCTGCTGACCATGGTGGATTTACAGACATCCATTGTTCTTTTTTTTCAGAGCTTCTAGCAGCTGCATATTTTCACACAGAATAAGCAGAATAAATGTATTAACTCCTTTTAACCCTTAATGCACTAAACCTGCATATTGCAGTTATATATTTCAATACACCAAGCCTACATATTGCATTGCAGTTATACATTTTCCTAACATTTCCCCCTTTTAATACATTATTCTACTTTCAAAACAAGCATAAACAGTTTTTCTTCCCTTAACCATTTCCCACTCAGGATTTGCAGTTACAGAGTCATTCAGTTCAGGCTTGTGAAAGTATTTCTTCAGCTTTTAATCAGTACCTCTAACTCAACATTCTGATATAAAGTCTTTGAAATTGAAGTATCTGTGACATTTTCAACTAGTCCTTTTATACAAGGATGCAGCAGCATCCACACACCATTAGTAAGGCTGCCCATACACAGATGGCAATCAGAATGTTCATCAAGATGCTGCCCCAACCCATGAACCATTTTTGGAAAAAGTCTGTCAATGGAATCTGTCCTGGTTTGGTCATAGCCGACACTTGCTGAATTATTTTGAGATGGCTGTCTATTTCATGTTTGTTGTCAGGAATAAATGAACAGCACTCCTCCTGGATTAAAGCGCACAAACCTCCTTTCACAGCTAGGGTGAAGTCGAGAGCTATGCGATTTTGAAGCACCACTGTCCTCATGGCTGTGAGTTCATCAGTCACCAACTCTAGGGCGGAAAAAGTCACATTACTCATTGTTTCAAGAAGTTTGGATAGTTTTCTCAGCTCCCAGATCGATTTCACTGCTCCGTATGCTGGTATTATGCCCGCCCAAGATATGACGTCATCACCCAGATCCATGTGCGACAGTCCTTTGTCATTCACATGGACTAAATCATGGTGATATATCCAGGATGCATCAACTTGTCCCACCAGATTAGCGGGTTTCTTGATTTCTCGAACATTTTGAATTTTCCCCTGCGGTAGTGTCGATACATGTTGTATTGCTGGAATCAGATATGCCAGAAAACAGCTTCCAGACTAATTGCCTAGTAGCCATTTATATGCTCTATCACCACACATGAAGTAGCAGTCAGGAATTGCGACTGAGATGTTGCTGAATTTATAGTTGCCGGGCTTTTGTTGGGTCATAGCCCAGAACATTTTACTATACACAATTTGATTTTCATCAACCATTTTCTTTCTTTCAGTGGAGTCATTGCTATTGCCAACTTGCAATTGTTGGCCCTCGTTTGTCATGGTGCAGGAATTTCCAGTACAGTAATGTATCAGTGTCATGTTACAGGTGCTATTTCCAACCTCTGTTTTTCCGTAGTTTTGAAAGCACACTGTTCCTCTTTTTGCCTTGGATAAGAATAGGGTCACTCTTTTAATTGATATCACATTCACTGCATCTTTCAGAAGTGCTTGCCAGGTTTGGTTCATATTTAAGGGAATCTGTATTAAGGGTATTCCTCCATCTGCAGTAGGAATAGCTGCACAGACCCAGCAATTGGAGATATTGAGGGTGTCTGCATAAGCGTGCTTAATAGCCTGATAAGTATTGAAATTTGGGTGCCACTTTGCATGTTTACTTCATTCTACTTGTGTGGCAGAGAAGAGAAATGGCCACAATAAAAAGATTATTGCTACCAGTACAGTTAACAGGATGATCATGCAATATTTCTGCGGGAATGATTGCTCTGCATTCCTGTTTTCTCCGGTTCCTCCAAACAGATGTATTTGGATCTTTCTTGCTTCCGTCATCTTCGCCTAGGACACATGATCTTACTCTCTGCCCTATAGGACCTTAGCAATGGTGATTGCTTCACTGGGTTTGAGACGGATCATTTCCTATTGATCTGACCCCCCTTTGTAGCCAGACATTTGTGCTTAGGGTCCCGATGGAGAGGTAAGATCTTTGTCCAGCTCAAAGTTCTTCACCAACTTGCAGTGCGTCAGATGTATCCACGAAGCTCGCTCTGCTATTTTGACTGCAGTAGCTGTTGAAAGAAGCACCTGGTAGGGACCTTCTCACTTTGGCAATGCCCAGTTCTTTCACTTCACGATTTTAATCGGCACCCAGTCTCCTGGCATCACTGCCACTTCCGATGTTTCAGTTTGTTTTTGATATGAAACAGAATTAAACTGCAACAGATGTTTAGAACTCAACAACTTTTTCATATAGTCAGCTAACATAAAATCAGCTTCCTTGTCTGATGACATGAGAGGTTTCCACTGGGGTGTATAATAAGCCCTTCCATACAGCTTCTCGAAAAGAGTCAGTCCTTTTGCTGTAGGGACAGTTCTCATGTTCAACAGTGCCAGGGGTAAACAGTACAGCCAGGTTTTCCCTGTCTCAGCTATCAATTTCCTCAGTTTGCTTTTCAGTATATCATTATGTCTTTCAACCAGCCCTGCAGACTGCGGATGATATGCACAATGATTTTTTAAAGAAATACCAAAAAACTTACTCAGCTGTTGTATGGTTTGATTTACAAAGTGCGTACCATTGTCACTATAGATTCTCTCCAGAATGCCGAACCTAGGAATAATTTCCTTAACAAGTACTTTTGCTAATGTAGCTGCATCTGGGTTTTTGGTTGGAAAGGCTTCCACCCATCTGGAAAACATATTTATAATGACAAGGCAATACTTCTTATTCTCACATTTGTTCAATTCTATGAACTTAATACAGATAGTGTGAAACGGATATGGTGGTGTAGGAAAACTCCCTTGCTTGGGCTTTATCGTCCCCTGTGCATGGTGTTTGTTACAAATCTGACACATTAAACAAAATTTTTTAGAATAGTTTGTAAATCCGTACATTGTGAACACCTGGTTTACCAACTGTATCATTCCCCCTGTTGAGACATGGCACTGCCCATGGCTCAACAATGCCGCATAGCGGAACAAATTAGAGGGTAGTATTTGTCTCCCTTCCTTAGAGATGTACAACCCCTTTTCGAGGATTGCTCATCGTTTTATCCATTGCTGTTTTTCAGCTTGCATAGTGAGTGTCTGCATTGTTTTTAACATATCCAGATTCAGAATTTCAGAGGGTTGTAATTCCTCATTTAAAAGAAATACTTATGTAGCTACTTGTTTTGCAGCTGTATCAGCTCTTGCATTACCTTTTGAAATCCTATCTTGTTGCTTGTTGTGAGCTACACATTTGCAAATGGCCACCTTCTGAGGTAACTGAATAGATTCTAAAAGATCTAAAATAAACTGTGCATGATTTATAGGTTTGCCAGTAGATGTTATCATTCCCCGGTTTTTCCACTGTTGTGCAAACACATGTACAGTGGAAAAAGCGTACTGGCTATCAGTAAAAATGTTTACACATTTACCGCTTGCTAAGGTACATGCCCGTGTCAGGGCAATCAATTCTGCTGCCTGTGCAGATAAATTGTGTGGTAAAGATTTTGCTTCTACAACCTCAGTATCAGAGACTACTGCATATCTTACTAGGTTATGTCCTGCAGGGCCCCTTTTGCACGAACCATCCACGTAGTATGTCACCTTGGCATCCTCCAAGGGGGATATCTGTGAGATCTTTTCTAGGTAATGTCTTTTGCTCAATTACCTGCAGGCAGTGATGTGGTGTGCCATCTGCAGGGGTCAGGAGCAGAGTAGAAGGGTTCAAAGTCGTGCATCATTCAATTGTCATATGAGGTTGGCTCAACAATATAGTCATGCAGGAGAGATGCCTAGCAGGGGAAAGATATGTCACCTTTTCTTGTAACAAAATAATTGCGACTGCGTGGGGTACCCTCAGAGTGAGGGGGTGGAACAAGACTACTGAGGCCGAAGCTTGCACTGCCATTGCTGCTGCAACTACTGCCTGCACACAGTGGGGTAAGGACCGTGCCACTGGGTCTAATTGTGATGAATAGTAAGCAATGGGGCATTGCTTATCCCCATGTTGTTGTGCTAGTACTGATGTCATATAATCCTGCTTGCAATCTACAGTCTGGAAAAATCATTTATGATAATTTGGTAATCCCAGAAATAGAGAGGACGCTATTAATTGTTTCAGTTTACAAAAGGCAGATTCTGCCTCTGATGTCCATTGTAACAACTCCTGTGCTGCCATAGGCTTCTTATATATAATATCAGTTAGGGGTTCAGTTTCCAAGGCATAGTTTGGAATCCAGCTTCAACAGAAATTAGTTGTTCCCAGGAAGGACATAATTTCCTTCTTGGTGGTGGGTTTTGGTGCCTGCAAGATTGCCACTTTTCTGTCTTCATTTAGAGTTCTACCTTCCTTGGATATCACATATCCTAGGTACTTAACCTGTTTTTTCCAGAGCTGCAGCTTATCTTTGTTTACTTTATGTCCCTCAGCGGCTAAAAATCATAGAAGTGCTACGGTATCTTCCCAACAATCCTGCAGGGTGGGGGCCGCCAACAAAATGTCATCAACATAAAGTAAGACCTGACTACCCTTTGGTGGATTAAACCTTGCCAAGTTACTTGACATTTCTTGTGAGAATATCATAGGGCTCTCACAATACCCCTGTGGTAGTCACGTATATGTGTATCTTTTTCCCTGAAATGTAAATGCAAACCAATACTGGCTATCTGGGTGTATTGGTATTGAAAAGAATGCGTTACTAATATCCACCACAGAAAAATACTTTTGTTGAGGTTTTAAGTTATTTAACAGAGTGTGTGGATCTGGCACTATAGGCGCCCTTGGTACTACTGCGTCATTCACAGCTTGCAAATCCCGGACCATACACAATTCTCCATTGGCTTTTTTAACTGGAAATAGAGGTGTATTACACAGAGAATTGGGAGATTCCACTAGCACCCCTCCCTTAAGTAATACTGCTATACTAGGTTTTATCCCTGCCTCTGCATCTTTCCTTAAAGGGTATTGTCTTTTCTGTGGTCTAAATGCTGATTTTGGTGTGATATTAACTGGCCCTGCCGTATGGATAAGTCCTACATCTGATTTCCCTGTTGATCAGAGAGTCTCTGGTATATCTTGCAAGGAGTTTTCTTCCTCCTTCATAGGAGCATCCATCAGCTGTCTTCAAGAGAATGCAGGTGCACAGCTGGGTTGGTCTGTGTCACCCATTTCAATTTCTGTACTTGTATTCCCTGTCCTGACAGTTCCAGTTCTGTTTGTTTCTCCCATCTTGTGGCTTTCTCCCCTAGGTCTGCCCACTGTATATTTTTATTCTTGGTCAAGCTAACATGTGGTAATAAATTAGATTTGTAAAGTGTTAAAAATTCCTGGGGCAGCGAATAGCTGGCTACACTATTCCCTTCTTTGTCCCAGTACAGGTTACGCAGTACCAATCTATTTGTACGATTCTTAAATAATCTTTCTTCATATTCCTTATCGGGTCCCAGTGTATTACAAAAATATAGGGTACAATGTAACAGGTGTTGTTTATCAATGTCGAGGGAGGGAAACTTACTGATGGCTACGTTCATCAGCTCCTTGGTCACAGTCCCTGGACCAGTTGTGACCAAGTCCTGACTATATCAATAAAATATTTCACCCCCCCGATTGTATCGTAAAGGTGTCAGTTTGTCGCTGTGCTTCCATTCCCTGCATGGTTGGGACTACTGCTATGCCAAATAACTGCATGAGATCCCTGCCCAAGAGATTCACTGGGCACTTTGCAGAAACTACAATCTTACTTTCCTGTGTCAATCCCGAAACAGGATCAGTTATTGTAATATTGCAGGAGAGGGACTCCCAATATAGCTGCCCATTAGCTGCTTTGACTAATATGTAGTCAGATTATTCTGAGTTTTCTGGCAATTTGGAGGGGTGTATCAGGGTTCATGATGCCCCTGAGTCGCACAAAAATTTGACTTCCCTGCCTTCCACTGAAAGTATAACTTCTGGTTTAGTATCTGCTAAGTAGAGCTCCAAGCTCAATAAAACCAAGTCTAGTACTTCATCTTCTACTTCACCATCATCAATTCCCTGTACTTCCTCTATTTCCCTTTTCACATTCTCATTTGTCCTTTCTGCACTAGCCTCTTCTAATGATTCCTGACTATCATATAGTCAGTCTTCACCTTCCTTGTCTTCCGTTGTTGCTTTCTTATTTTTCCTGCAATCCCTTGCCAAATGTTCCTTTTTACCACATTTGAAACATTCACCCCTTTTTTTACGTCCTTCAAAGTCTTCTGATCATTGATCAGACTGCCTACCTCCCTGTGCATTTTTCCTGCCCTTCTTCCCGGGGTGTACTACATAAACTTCCGCTCTGTCCTCTACAGAAAATACTTGAGCCTTATTTTTCTTTTTGCTATTGAAATGCCTTTCAGCATGCCTAACATATTCAAGTAGTGATTGTAGCCTGCTAGTTCGATGATCAACCATATGTTTTGTAATAAAACTGCTTATAGGTGCACTACTACCTTTTAAAAATGCATTTTTCAACTGCTGTTCATATGGGGAATCTTGTTTTTGGTCTTCGGGGACCTGCATCCCACAGTGGTTGTTAAAACATTCCAGCAGCCTAGCGAAATATCGGTCAACTGTCTCACCCTCCTGTTGGATGCATTGATTAATACAGGTCCAGTCTGCCCTAGGTTTCCATTTTTCAGAGATGCGGTCTGTAAGTCCTTTTACTCTAGCGTCTAAATCTGCACTGCTATGAGGAAGGGGTTTTTGTTCAGTATCACAAGGATTCCAATTGCCACAAATCATATACCAATCTGGCCCTACAATTTGTCGAACTACCCTTTCTATTTCTTCCCTGTTTAAATGATAATTTAGCCTCATTCCTTGTAAATCGTCTGAAAATTTTCAAAAATTAATTTTCGGATGGGGAATCCCTTCTGTAGCTTTCCAGATATCTTCCGGAGTCCAGGGTCTATATACTAAGATGGCTGGATCCTGATTATCCTGCCCTGCCTGAGGGTTTGGTACTTCTATGTGTGGACATATTTCCTCTTCTTCTTCTACTGCAGGTTGTGTGTCTTTAGATTTCTGACATGACTCTCGATTACCTGCTTTTGTTCGGGACCTAGTTTCAATGGGATCCCTTATTTTAGTTAGTTTCAGTTTTATAGCGTCCCTATCCTCAGTGACCACAGGATATAGTGGGGGTGGATCAACCTGTCTACTCGCTCCATATTCTGGTAAGGGAGTGGGAGGCGGAGGTGCTGATGCTATTACTAGGTTGTTATGCTTCCTATCTAAAAACATTGTCTTTGAATCCTTGTTCTTTTGGTCCCTACGGTTTACTTCCTCCAGCCACCTGTGTGCCTGGGGAATTCCTAACTGCCGTTGCTTTTTTACCTGACCTTTAGAATCAGTTTTAAGTTGTTTAATAAGTTTGATAAGTGAGGATTTTTCTAATTTTCCATCAAATTCGTATTTAATAACCCATTTTGAAAAGTATCTAATGTTGTCTGCACGCTGTGACTGCATATATTTTGCATCTTCCGTTAATGGTGGGTCTCGGGGTGTTTTTGTACAGTTATTACCCATTTTCCTTTACCTTTGATTGTTATGTAACTTCACCTTGATTCTCTAATTTTCATGTGTACCATGGATTTTGTTATAGTCTCTTCAGAATGACTGCCTAAAGTCTACTTATTCTGTTTCTCCTGATCTATGACAAGACAGTACCTTTTCTATCCCTGACTGTAAGAAAAATACAATCTGACAAAAAACAATACACATCTAGTCCCTGATCCTGAAACAGAAAAAAAAGTAGATTCACCTTACCTGAGCCCATGTGATTGATCGCCGATTCGTGGAAAACCCACCCTTCAGTCACAGATCAGAAAGTGGCTGGCCTCTTTTGACGACAATTCAGTCAGAGGACTTTACATATAAGAAGAACCGATTTGGTTTCTTCCCCATACAGTTTCAGCCACCTGGCCGTCTGATCCGAGGTGAAGAGAGGGTTTCCGGTCCGAAGAACCAATCTGTAAAAGAAAACACAAAGATCAATGCACGTTAGGTTCAAGCAAGGTACCCTTTATTACTTGCAGCAAGGAGACAAAGCATGTAGGTACAAGGTTTGTCTGATTTTCCATAGTTCAGCCTACAGTTTTTATACAGTTTTCTGCAAGTTCACAGAAAGATGCTATTATTAGATTTGCTGCTGACATGGTCAGATAATTGCTATCTTGCAAAAACATGTTTGAGAAAAACAACCTGGCCTTGGGCTTGTTTCAGCTTTCCTTAGTTTCTCACAATTCTTTCTCTAGTTCTGATATAATACATTCAAGGTACAGTCCTGGCCTCAATACACATTCTGCTGACCATGGTGGATTTACAGACATCAATTGTTCTTTTTTTTCAGAGCTTCTAGCAGCTGCATATTTTCACACAGAATAAGCAGAATAAATGTATTAACTCCTTTTAACCCTTAATGCACTAAACCTGCATATTGCAGTTATATATTTCAATACACCAAGCCTAAATATTGCATTGCATTTATACATTTTCCTAACAGCAACTTACATGGATAGTGAGCTAACTTTTGACCAACATGTGTCTATATTTCTAAGAAAGTCCTATACTGCACAGCTTATAAGCAAAGGGATTGTATCTATATCTAGGCATCTCATTGTCCCCTTTTAATCAGTCTGCATTAGGCCAGGCATTGAATATAATGCACCCTTTGGTATGTATCTGTCCAATCACATGCAGCAACTGGAATGCCCACAAAGATATCTTATTAAAAGGATACAAGAAGTAAACAACATGCCCTGCATGGACTGACTCAAAGCTCTGTCAGTATACTTGGTATCTTACAGATTGCTAAAAGATTACCTGTGTCTGTCTTACAAGACATCTTCTGACCCATTATTGATGGATTTACTGCACATCACCAAGTCAAATAGCATCAGCAATACTTGCTCTGGGATCTAAAGCTCTTCTGCAACATCAACAGAATGGTTAGGAGGGACAGATATATTTCACCGATGATACTGCTGTTATGGAACAGACTTCCCATCCATGTAAAACAAAGTTCATCCCTGTCCATTTTCAAGCACAACTTGGTTCTTTGGATGGGAACCAGAAAATTTACTCCAGTACTACCTCCTATACTACTAATGGACATATGCAGCTCGTAAATGCATTATCACATATATGGGTTCCCTCAAATTATCTTTTTTATGATCCCATTTATTTTTATTAGGGTGATATATAATTATCAACCATGGGATGACTAAGGACAATCTATAACCAAATAGTACACTTTATTTTGAGCACAAAAGGGGAAATTGGTTTGGCTTAAAATGGCCACATTGACAGCTAGCCTAGTACTTACTATGAACCTATAAAAGTCAGTGCATCCATATCCTTTCTATCAATACTGTAATAAAGTATAATACTATACACCCAGTGTTACATTTTTCTCTGTAGTTTTGCAAAGAACTTTTATACCTTGGAAGCTCTATATCATAGACATATAGCGTCAATGAACTTTTTTCAGCCAGAAATGATATTTCACACAAGAAATTCCTTTATAACCGCATGTTTAATGAGATATTGAGAAAAATATGAAAATTATACTTTCTGGAATAAATAAAGTAAATTACATTGACTCTCTCAAATTATATAACTTAAATTTTCTTCAGCATCATCACCAAAAGTTTCACCTGATGTCATGCAATAGTTTATAATTCTTGGTTTTGCAAATATTAATGTACATTTCTATATATTATATAACTTTATAACTACTTACAAATAAGCAATATCTCATGCAAATTATATTCTACATATAGAGTGATTATGTATTTTCTTTCTCCAGCCGTAGCATTTTACACATTTCTCCTCAATAACATGAAGCTCTTTCAGTTAAGACAATGTGAGTGAAATTATAAAAATATGAACAAGTGGTAAATGGCGATTAATATCTCTGCAACATAATGTCCTAGACTAACAGTCTTAGTGTCAATTTATTACTTACATGTGCCCTCTTGTATGCATTTTATTATTCAATGGCAAGTCACCTAGTTAAAGAAGGTATCCCTAAGAATGTTAGAATGCCATACATTGTGAGTGTGATGAGTTAAAGAGGATTTATTAAAACAAGCAAAAAAAACTAAATTTATGTTATTACTTTGAACATGGAAATGTTAACTTGTTTTCTTCTGCAACTCTGATTTTGAGCAAGCTAATGCCTACAATGGATTAGCTTTATATCCTCACTTATTAATGAAAAATCAAAGGTTTTTGGACTAATTCAGTTTTAATTTGGAAATAATTTTAACATATTGGGTACAAATAAATTGGCTTACAATTTAACAAAGGCAGAATGGTTGACTTTATAGCATTTAAAGTCTAATAGACACATTATGAGAGCCTGTGAATAAATGGCATTGTACTGTCCTTACAGACTTTGAACAAAATTTGCAAATGCACTGTAATTATCTCGTAGATTAGGTTGCTTAAAAAGGCCATTTTAAATGACTTCACTGATATTTTAAATTCTTTTTATGTTTTGTTTAAGAAGAGTGAACATTTATGATACTTTACTAAGGACAGTATTAAAAAAAAAATGAAACTGAGCAAACCACGTATCCCAACTTTTAAAAGTTTCTGAATATTTTTAAAAGTTTGCTTACTTCAGGGAAAACCATAATTTCAGGGCACCAAAGGTTCCTTCTGAGCACTGGTCTTATGATTAACCAGGAACTTCATCAGTGTGTAATGAAGTTAACTTATTATGTAATAGATTCCACAGACTTTATGATGAAACCACCCTGTTGGAATGCCATTCTCGATAAAGCTAGGAATGTGACAGATATAATATTTTTCAGAGAAATGCTAACAATGAAAGAAAATAAATGTATTTTTGCATGCCTCATCTATCGGTCTGTTAATTGTCTTGGTCTTCCTTCATCTTGTAGTTCTCACACTCTTGACAGCACATTGTTGTAGATCAGACCTGCAGCATTTAATGTCCCTAAGAACCAGTGATGTATGCAGTACAGATCCTGCCTGTAGTACTAGTGCTGTCATACAGGTGAAACATGTCTCAGAAACAATGCTATAAGATGGATGTGAGAAGACATGCATGGCAGGTACCACAGTCTTCATGCATGAATTTTCTTCATCCACAGAATGAGACAGACACATGGCATGATTTATTCACTGCACCATATTCTTAAATATTTATTTTACTGTAAATGTACAAAGTCCTTGTCAACCCCTCAAAGGCTCACAGACAGTAATGGTACACCTGAATGTGAGACTTGCTACTGCAGGCTTCCTGTCTTCCAGCCTTCTACTGCTTATGACACCAAGTCCCTCTCATACGTGGATAACTTGGAGTTTTGCAACTCCACATTGACTTCACTGGGTTATTCCATTGCTATGAGGTTTTACATTGGCATGCATCACCAAAGTAAAAGTTAAAAAAAAATGATGTAATATAAAAATTGCGCATATGATGATCATTTTTATATTATTCTACATTAAAATTGTACTAGAAGGTCTTAGATAAGATTATTGTTTAATATGGAATTGTTTTTTTTTTTTTTTCCGTTTGTTTAAATATTTATATGGATGCATATTTAGTCTTACATTGACTGTTGCTTCAAATAAGAATTTGAGTGACATAATCATTTATAATACAACTTAATCTATATATTATGCCCTGTGTATAAAAAATGAATTTCAAATTATCTGAACTTGAAATTTAATAAAAACAATGGTAAAAAAGCATTTATCCATACATAAAAAGAAGCTATGTACTCACCATAACATTCCATTTGTGTTGTCCATTTTCATTTTTTCTCAACATGTGAGTTTGGATCTGATCCTCAGATCTGACTCGAACACTTTTTATAGCTCATGTATACTACAAACTCTCAAGTGCCTCCTTTACCCATAATGCTCTAGTCCCCCTCTATACCTCAGATCTTGTTTGTTGCCCTTTATTGCCAAATAACAATGCAAGAAATAATGGTTGCTTGAGAAACCACTATCTAGAGCTCAAAAAAAAAAAAAAAAAAAAAAAAACAGGAACTTTGGTTCCCATGGTATTGTCACATTCTTCCAGACGTCATAAACAAAAAAGGGTAGGGGGTTGGAGGGAGCACACTTGAGGAAGAATGAAAATGGACAACACATATGGAACATTATTGTGAGTACATAACTTCTTTATCTGATGTTGTCAATTTTCATTTGCTCCTCAACATGTGGGACAGAGTCCCCAGCTACCAGAATCCTTGGTGGACTCTAAGAAAATATATTCCTGAGTACTTTTGAGTTGAAGTTCTTCCCCTATAGACCAGATCAATTTTGTAATGAGTAATAAACATATGAGGAGTAGCCCAAGTAGCTGCAGCACATATCATCCATGGAAGATCTGGACAGAAATACTAAAGCAGTTGCCATTGATCTGGTTGAATGAGCCCTCAAGGTTTTTGGCAGCGATAAACCCAATGTGTTATAAACAAACAAAATGCAATCAGTTAGCCACATAGCTAAAGTTATTTTAGTAACTGGCTTTCCCAATCTTGATTTTGAAAAGGAGATGAATCACTGATCTTATTTTCTGAATTTTTCATGTCTATGCAGATAGAAACATAATTGTCTGTGAACATCCAACAAATGTAAAATACATTCCCCTTTGAGAAATTTTGGAAGAAGACTGGGAGGTTGACAGATGGAATAATGTTGGATTCTGACACCACCTTTGGAAGAAAAGATGAATTGGTTCATGAAAACACCCTATCCTTATGAAAAATTAAATAAAGATGTTTAAAAGATAAGGCTTGAAGTTCTGAAACTCTCCTAGCCAATGTTTTGGCTTCCAAAAATACAGTTTTCCAAGTTAAAAACTTTAATTGACACCTTGCAACTGGTTCAAATGGTGATTGAGTCAGGGCTTGTAACATTAAATTCAAATTCCATGGTGGAGTAGGATCTTTAAAGGGAGGTCTTTGTAAAAAAGTTCCTTTTATAAATGCCTTACAAAGTTGTGATGAAGTTAAGGTAGAATTGTGAACTCTGACATGAAAATTAGAAATGGCAGCCAACTGTACTTTAACTACTGACGAACTGGTCCCTTCATTAAAAATAGTAGCCAACAATTCAAGAGCTGTGGGTACTGGCAGTGAAAAATGGTCAATGTTTTTCTATTTTTCCCAAAAAACAAATCTTCTCCATTTACTTTTGTAAATCTTCCTAGTGGAAGCCTTCTAGGAAGATAAAATAATGTGATCGACAAGGGAGGACAACTTGGGTTGTCTAGTGCTTAACTGAATTGGAGAAATAATGCAGTCAACTTTAGGCCCAAAATGTCCAGGTGAATCATGTCTGTCAGGTGAGACAGAAGGTTTTGAATTGGATACAGGATCCAAGGAGGATGAACTAGATGAGGCCAAATAAAGGGGAACAAAATCTCACTAGGCCAATAAGGGGCAATGAGAACTACTCTGCTCTTCAATCAAGATGCTTTCTAAAGAAACTCGAGGATCAGAGGAGTTGGAAGTAAGCATAGATGAGCCTGGGGGGCAATTTTGTAGGAGGCCATCTCCCAGTGACTCTCACATTGGGTGGATTAGGGCAAAAAATCTACTGCCCTTGTTGTTGAGGTGAGATGCAAAGAGGTTGCAGTACAGCTGGACCCACTGATGGAATATCTTATCTGCAATTTTCTTGTTGAGAGACCACTCATGAGGCAATAGGATGGACCTGCTCAACTTGTCTGCTATCATGTTGGATTTCCCTGGAATGTGAGTTGCTGTCAGAAATCAATTGGATGAGATCTCCAATTGCCAAACTCTCGGAGCCTCGCAACATAAGAGGTAAGATCTGGTGCCTCCTTGTTTGTTGATATACCAAACTACTGACATATTGTCCATCTAAATCACAATAGTCCCCAAAGGGAGACAGTCTTGAAAAGCCTGAAATACTAGTCAAACTGTTTTCATCTCTAGGAAACTGATATGTGTGCTGGCTTCTTCTGGGGACCAGGTGCCTTGAACTGTGTTTCCCAAGCAGTGCCCCCACCCACCCAAAGTGGGATATGTCCATGGTCACAATGACCTTGGGCTGAGGAAGTATGAATGTTCAGCCCTGTGTAATTTGTTCTGAGCAAACCCATTAACTGAGGTACCTTTTGCTTGCCTGAGTTGTTCTGATCTGGGTGGACAAAGGCTGGTATAGGATGGACCACTGAGTCACCAGGGCCCACTGAAGAATTATCATATGGTATCTTCTGAAAGGAACCAGAATTATGGCAGTAGACATTGACACTGAAGCCTGTAGAATCAGCCAGGCTGACAGTGACAAATTCTGAATTATCTTTTGGACTTGAACTTGAATCATTTGTACCCTTGGTAAGGGAAGGGATGCTGTCACTGATACAATATTGAACAAGGCTCCAATGAATTCCAATGTCTGAGTTGCTTCTAGTTGAGACTTTGTGATTGATGGTAATACCTAGGTTATAGTACCTTTGGAATACATAATATCTTGCTTTGATCAGGAGATGCATGGTTAGAATAGTTTTGCACCAGTCATCCAGGTAAGGAACACTCAGAATCTGTGCAGTCTCAAGTGAGCTACTACTACTGCTATGCATTTGATGAACACCCTGAGGGCTGTGGTGAGGCCAAAGGGCAGTGCTCTGAAATGGTAATGACTGGCTACCAGCTGGAATTGTAGGTATCTCCTGGATTGCCTGTTCATTTTTATGTGGTAGTAGAAATCCTGGAGATCTACTGAGCACATCCAGTCATCCTTGAACAGAAAGGGCAAAATGGACTGAACTGTGACCATCTGGAACTTTGTATACTGAACTGATTTGTACAGATTGCTGAGATCCAAAATCGGTCTCTAGTCCCCTGTTTTCTTTGGCAATAAAAAGAATCTAGAGTAAGTTCTGGATTTTTCTGGCCTGGGGGGATCCTGTTAGATGACTCTTTTTTGATAGCAGTTTTTCTATTTGTAGAGCTGCTGCTTTCCTCTGACTGAGTGGAACATCGGGAATTCTGCTTACTTTTAAAGGAGGGGGTAGTGAAAAAGGAATTATATAACCTTTGGAAATAATCTCTGGAGCAAGGATAGACAGCCCCCAACTGCCTCCAGAGGTGGACATTCAAGCCTCCTTTCAGAAGTGCTGGTAGGGTCTGTCAGAGAAAGACTCTCTGGACTTTTGGTTCTGTGGGCATCTTATGCCACAATGGCAGTATCTTCTGTTAGAGCCCTACCCCACCCCTGGATGAACTATCTTCAAGTCGATCATGGAAAGGATCCTGGGAATTTTTGAACCACATTTTTCAACCACCTCATTGATTCCTAGAAAAGGTCCCATGAGGAGTTGGAAAACATATGCCCACAGTAGACAGGATCTTGCCGTCCTGCTCACACCTGGATAATGTGTCTTTAATCTTGCAGCCAAACAAAGAACTTCTGTCAAAAGGAGCCTTAACGAAGAAAGACTTGAAAGGTTCCACAAAATCACACAGGTTTATCCAGGCATGTCTCTTAAAGGAAATGTCTAAACCTGCTGCCCTTGAGGTACTTTCAGCTGCATGTCAAATGAGCCTCATGGACAAATTTGCAATGCACTGGAGGGTAGCCAACTGTGAGGCAACAGATGTCTGTGTCTCAGCCATTATTGCTCATGAAAAGGATATGGAGAGTTCTTTAATCAAACCCCTCTGAAGTCTGGTGAAGTGTGCCAAATAATTCATTGATCGAACTGTACAAGTCACTGAAGAGTAAAAACACTTCCCAAATATGTCCAGCACCTTAGACTCCCTGTTAGGGGGGTGAACAGATGAACTCTGCTCTGCGAGTTCTTTCTTTATGACTGCCATGTAACCATGGCATCTACTGGTACTCCTTTGCTCCAGAACTCTTTTCCATTTGGTGGTGCCAGATACCTATCTGGTGTCTTAGGGATAAGCTCAGTAGAATCAGGTTCCTTCCATGTCCACCGAGAGATCAAATCAATGAGCTCATCAGTGGACAGTGTCACCCAGGAAGTAGATGGGCCAGACCCAAATGCCTCCAGGAATAGCGATTCCTCTTGGGAATGATTATTGGTAGACCAACTACCCCTTTGCTTAAGGATCTCGAAAATATCTGCTTTTCCCTGCCTTGGAGGGATGAACTCCAGACAGTGACTCTGAAAAAGTTGTAGGAAGAAGTCTTTTCAAAATCAGTTTTTTTTTTTTTTTCTGTTTACCAAAGGCCTAGGTTTAAAGGATTTGCATATTTCACAAGGGACTTTCAAATGGGAATAGCCTAAACAATAAGCATAAGAATTGTGGGCATCAGGCAAACTGATTTTGTACCCTCACTCTTTAAATTTTTGTAACCCTGAAGGTTTATCTTCCATTATACCTGTAAACTAGCAAAGAACAATAAAACAGAAAGGTTTTTAAACAATCAGGAAATAAATTACAAAGAATGGTAGAAAGAATTACTGTAATGGTAGTCAAGAAAACCGAGAAATACAACTACCAACAATGGTATTAAGATATGCAGAAATGCATAGGGATAAGGGAGGTTAGAATAAATTTACAGACATATAAAATAGATAATATATAAAAAATACAGAAAGTTATGACACAAAACTTTTATCACTCACTAAATGCTGAAGAGCTTACGGCAACCACATACATATGCAAAGGTGAAAAACGAGATCTGAGGTATGGATGGGGACTAGAGCATTATTTTAAAGGAGGAGTTTGAGGATTTGCAGTATCCACGAACTGTAAAAAGTGGCCAAGTCAGATCAGAAGACTGGGTACAAACCCACATGTTGATAAACAAATGAAAATTGACATCAGATACATTTTTGCAGCATCAACAATCTGCATTTCTGATACAAATCTATGCATTTTCAATAACTGAGTAAAATAAATGATTTTATTTATTTGGCATTTGTTTACACGGAAAGTCCATCTAGGCCAGAAAGTGATCGTGTTCAGTGGAGGCCAGGGGTGAAAAGCTCCACAACCACAATCTTTCAAAAATCAAGTACAGATATTTTAAATCACAAAGTATCATGTTACACTACAAAACGTCATATACAGATATTTTAAATCATAAAGTATCCTGTTATACTGCAAAGCATAAGAGTGAAAAAATATTGTAATGAGAAAAACATAGAACATATGTTTCATAATAGAGTGCAATGAAAAACAATAACATGAGTTGGAGAAAATATGTGAGGAAAAGTTCATTAGTCATATTATTTGTTACATGTGTGTGATAAATGAGACCTGAGACAATTCTAATAAGACATTTAAAGAAATATTAGAGATTACATGAATAGAGACAGTGAAGGGAAATTGAGCGAGGTCTTAGTATGAGAGAGGTGTTCATATTATGGTTATAGACGGAAGAAGGAGATTTAAGAAGAGTGCAGGTAGGGTATCTTCAGGTAGCCTAGATGAGTAGGTAGGAAAGACAAAGAGGTAGGGGAAAGGTCTGCAGAGATGGATAAGGTAAGATACTGGGAAAAACAAAAGAAAGGAGTGGAGTAGGAAGCTGGAGAGGGTTGTAAAGTATGATTTAGGTTGAAGGGGTGAGCAAAGTATAGTGAGTAAGTTTGTTCTGGAGTGGCACAGGATCAGTTCCAAGATTTTGTAAAGTATTATTTTAGGGAGCATTTAAAGGTGGGTAGGTTAGAAATAGTTCTGATATTTGCAGTAAGGATTTTTTTTTTTTGCTGAGTATGAGTATAGACTTTGTCCAGGGGGTTTATTCAGTTTATTTATGGTGAAAAGTTGTTTGTCTTCTGATCTAAGAGTTCTTTTAGGGAAATATGTGTTTACTAAGGGTGGTAAGAGCTGGGAAAGCTAATGGTTTGTGTGTAATTTTGATGTATCATTATAAGTTGAATGTAAGAAAAGTGGAGGGGGAGTTGCAGCCAGGTAAGGGTATGCAGAACTTTGCAGTGATCGATAAAGGAGGATGAATGCATAGCAAACTTGGCAATTTTGTTGTAGCAGCTTTCAAGTTTGCATTTTTATGATGAATTGTAAGTTAGTTAGAATTGGTGCTCCATGGAGTAGGGAGAGGAAAAGATAGATTTTGGCTAAAGTAATTTTTGTGGGTGTGCTCAGAAAGTGTTTGAGTTTGTATAGCATGCCTGATTTTTGATGGAGTTTCTTGATATTGCTTTGTATGTGGAGGTCAAATTTAAAATCATCATATATTTTGACTCCTAATAGTTTGGTATGGTGGACTAATTCAATTTCAGTGCTGCCCCCCCCAAAAAGAAATTGAAAGATATTTTTTTAGGTGTATGAGCTTTTTGGATAAAGAGGAGTTTTTTTTGGGGGGGGTGAGTAGGAATTTTGCTGTTGCAAGCCAATGGAGAAGATAGCTTGTAAAGTTATTTCCTGAGAGTGAGTTAAATTGTTTGAAGAGCAGATGATGATAGAGTCATTTGCATTTTGAAACAAGGTGCCTTCAGAAGACGATTTATGTATGTTATTGATTAAAAAATATTGACTAGTAGAGGGGCAAGGATGGATCCTTGTGGGACTCCTGTGGAAGTGAAAAGGTATGCAGAGATGGATCCTTGCCATTTTACAGCTTGTTGCCTCTTGGCAAGGTAGCTAGAGAACCATTGACTAGACGGAGATGATAGACCCAGGCTGCAAAGTTGATTGAGGAGTTTACTGTGAGAGACCATGTCAAAGGCTTTTGATAGATCTAGAAATACTGCAGATACAAGTTTATCAGAGTTGTGATCTTTATTGACAGTGTCTGTAAATGATAGTAATGCTGTGGATGTGCTGTGGTCTGGCCAAACATCTGTGTTGCATATTAGTGGTTATCTTAGTTTGTAAGTGATATTGGAGAAATTGTTGATGTATACATCTTTCAATGATTTTAGAGAGAGGAGACAGGATGATTATGGGACAGAAATGTGTAATGTCAGTGGAATTACCTCCTTTATTTAATGAGATAACATGTGACATTTTACTTACGTTAGGGGCACATGATTCTGTTGTTGATCTATTACTAAGAATGCTGATTTGGTATGCTATTGCATCTGCAGTTAAGTATTCCAGGAGAAGGCTGTTGGTTGAGAATGAACAAGATTTTACTTTATATAAAATATTTTTTATGATAATTATAAAAAATGTTTGAAAGGTAAAGTGGGTACAGTTGTCTGTGCATTGGAGAGGTTGCAGTAAGGTGAGTTTTGTAAAGGAAACATGCTAGGGTCAAAGGTAGGGGAACTTGCATGGAATGGGGTGTGTTAGGTGAGTTCGTGGTTGAGTTGACTATGCATTCTATGAAGTATGTATTGAAATAAGCAGCTGTCTGAAGAGGAGGGTGTCTAGGTATGGGCTAGGATTCATTTTTGTACCTGGGTTGATGAGAGAGGATATGGAGGACCAGAATTTTTTAGGGTGTTTTTATGGCTGTCTTGTAGGTGAGTACAATAAAACTTTTTATCACTATTAACTTGTTTCTTGACTTGGTTTCATAGCTGTCTGAATAGATACCAATTTTTCTCATTTTTAAGTTTTTGCTAATTAATCCATGCTTTATCTCTGCCCTGCATAATGAGTTTGCATTGGTTGGTGAGCCATGGGATATGGCTATTTTTTTTTTTTTTCTATGCTGTGGGGCTAAGGTCTTAAAATTTAGAAAAGCTGCACTGAAGTATTCAACTGCATCATTTAAGGGGAGTCTTTTTAGGATGGACCAGTTAACTGTTTTCAGAGCTTATAGACATATAGATGTAAACATATATATCTATAGATGTATGCATATGTATTATATATGTATATATATATATATATATATATATATATATATATATATATATATATATATGTATATATAGATATATTTATATATATATATTAATATATATATATATATATATATATATATATATATAGATATTTATATATAGATATTTATATATAGATATGTTATATCTATTTAGATATTAATAATGTATATACACACACATACATCTACATGTTGAAATACATTTCCTGTACTGTTGAATGACTGGGCTGGATGATATGCTTGTGAAAACATCAGGGTTATGGGCATCTGACATGGCTTGGTAGTAAATCACTATGGCTATGGTGTGCAGGGCTCTGGATTTGAGCATTGCAAGGGTTTTTTATTTTGTTGCTGGGCAGAACAAGGGCCATTGGATACATAGTGATTAAGGTGCTTTTAAGCAGTTGCAAGCATGTTTGCGTGGGTTTGAGCGGAGGTAAGCAATGCTAACTTCCGGTTACAGTTTCTTATACTCAGTTATCTTCTAAATTGCTTAACCTGTGTAGGCTTTGCTTACCCCCTTGCAAACAAGCTTAAACTCACTTATCCCCATGCTAATTTCTTTAAATGAAAAGAAAAAACAGTTGATGGAAAAGTGGTGAAAAAGGGGCACAAAGAGGGGAAGACAGTGGGGAAGATAGCTTTGGATGTACAGGAGGGTGTAGGGAAGGATCATAGCTGCCCATTTCTTCTACAGCAACAGCTGTACATATACATTGAATTTGGAGGTAGATTTGGAGACTCAAACTGCTGAGAGAGGGGTGAGGACAATATGTTGTGATGCCAGATAGATCAGTTTACATATGTCCAGGTGACACGTGTGCAAAATGGACAACTATGTATTTTTTCGGAACAGACTGCCCTTTTTTTTTTCAGGTGAGAGTGGGATGTTGGGTAGGGATAGTTCGTATATTTGGGGAGGTAGGTTGGGTCGGTTAACAGACGAGACAAACAAGATTCATACAGGGGTGGTATATGACACATGTGGGGGGTAAACACATTGATGGGGAGGGGTGTTGGGAAATTAGAAGCCCATTAGCCCCCTAGTGGAAATAGTGGGACTGAGATCCCCACCCATGAGCAGTCACCACTGCACCTTCATAGCCCCGAAGGTGGCTGGGCTGGGGGCTGAGTCTGAGAGCCAGGCTGACCCTCTAGTTGCGACACATGGCCTTCAAGCTGGAGTAGAAGATCTCCAAACTGCTGATTGAGCTCTCTATGCACCATGACCCAGACCTAGCGATGGGTGACAGCTTCATGTCTGCACCTGCTCCTGGGGGGGTGGCGAGCCCCATCCCCTTAGGTGGTTCCACCTGAAGGTGGTGCAGGACAAACAGACGAGGAGGTCCGGGGTTGGGCCCCAGATGTGCTGGTGCCCGGTGCCACGGCCAGCTGAGGTGGGACAGGTGGGTCCGCTGGGACCCACATTCCCATACGTGCTATGGTGTTTATGGTGTATCAACATATGGGGGTTAGTAATAATCAGCACATTCCAGGGTTAGGTATAACAGGATGCATAGATATTCCCATTAACCCTTTTTGGAGTATTTCAACATTGCACATGCATAGAAACAGATTTCTAATTATCAACCAATAGGACATATGTCCCAACATAACAGTGGAGTCATCACGTACCAGTTGAGGTGGGTATTTAGTGTATTGCTGGAGATATGGTAGTGGGGAGGAGAAAGATGTCAATTAACAACTAGTATATTCCTGTAGTTCGCATTACTTTCCTAGTCAGTGTTGTTATCTGTACCTTACAGGTATTACTACACTACCCTATTGCCTTAGTTTGGACAGTAATATGGCTGTTGTCATGTTTATACATGAACTGGTTTTACCTGCAGTATACACCTCTTACCTGGTATACCTGTGGAGGAATTGTTTGTTAACACTAACTTTTTCTACACATACTCCCAGATTCCAGGTTGATGTTATGCACATACCTGTCCATCTCTTTTTGCACAGACTCTGGCCATGTCTTGACCACATGCAGGTGAACAGGGACATATGCAGACTATTGCCCTCTTCTACCTTTAGTGACTTACAACACTCTTATACAGGATTTCCTAGACAGTTATATTATGTAGCACAGTGTGGGTGACAGTGATCAGTGATACCTTATTATTCAGAGCAACTACAACACTCACAGTTCCATGCAATACCAGAGTAAACAGTACCAGTACAGGGTATCAAGCTTTTATTTCTCGGTACAGTGTTTGTATCCGACGTACCTGTGACAGCAATGTTTGTTAGCACTACCTGAATGTTGCCACACAAAGTACCAGATTTCACATTAGTATTATGCACATACATCTCACTCTGTTACTGTACACACTTTGGTCACAGCATGACAACATGGCGGTGTGAATGGGACATACGTGGCTTATTACTCTCATAACAGTTTGGGGAGTTGCTAGAGTGACAAGTTTGTTCTTATAGATGTGTGACAATCACTTGTATTTCTTCTTTTCTGCCTATACGTCCAGGGTCATCCCACTTATTTCCCAGGGGGACAGAGTGACAGCAGATATGGGCCAATTTACTGGACATATCTGTACAGTTGTGGGGTGTGATTCTGTATGCAGACTACTGCCACTCCCAGGATTCAAACCATGGCTGTGTGTGCTAAAAATACAACAGTTCACATCTCAGTTGCATGTGCTATTTGGATTTTGTTGCTTGTCTTTTCACTGTTTTCTGTCTATGTCTCTCTCATTTGTACTAAATAACCTCTGGGGATTACACCAGTTATATACAGATATTCCTACACATTCTATTTATGTTGCACAGTGTTGGTAACAGTGCTTAATACAACAGTACTATTAAATGATTGCAAATCTACATTACCATATGATACCAGAGTATACACATGCAGTCCAGCAGTTAGACCTTTATTGTCAGGCTATTATGCCTTTATTTACATACAAACTATATGAGACTCTTCTTGCCATATTCTCCGGTGTATGCAATACTTGTCTTACACAATACAGGTTTTATACTGGCAATTAACTTACTAATGCTTTTAGATTTATTTCCTATGACAGTACATGCAAGAATATTACTAACCTCTGCAGGTGACTTCTGTGGGCCTCCTGGTTCGTGGCCCGCTCACTTGCCGCTGTGAATGGCATAAGAGGAATATTTAGCCATACCTATCCATAAGAGCGCAGTGGTGGTGCTGCGGTAGCGTTGTCGCCTCACAGTAAGACGCTGTCCGGTTTGATTCTCAGCTAGAGTGTCTTCTGCGTGGAGACATGCGTGAATGGGCATACCTTCATTGAAGGTTGTGCATCAGGGCTGGTAACTCGGCATGTAAAAATCAACTACCAATCATTAGCAGACCGGAGTTCCGCTGCGGCGACCCCTAACCGGGAAAAGCCAAAAGACACAAACAAACCTATCCATAAGATACATGAGCTGGTAATTATTAAACAGGTAGTGGAGTGATACTTACACATATCTGGGACAACCCCTGACGTCCTATCCACTGATCCAAGAGATCTCCCTTATGCCACTTCAGGTTGGCATAGTGATGCCTGACCTGCTCACCAGTTCGGGGTATGCCAGTGGCACTGGTGAGGTCACGGGTGAGATGGTCCCAGGCTTCTGCCTTATATTGGGAACCCTGGTACTGTCCCTGCAGCAGTCTCTGCTCATGGTCTTTGACAAGGAGTCCTGCCATGACTCTGGACTCCTGGATACCCCAGCACTGCACCCGAAAGCGCACTCCCTCTCCTCTTTCTGACATGATGCCTGCAAGGGGAAGCTACAAACAGTTATGAGATGTATTCCCGCCTGTTGGGTTTAAGTAGGGCTGAATTCCCACACTTTGCCATGATTGGCCGGTTTTGAAATAGCTAAGCTCTGGGCAAACCTGCTTACCTAAGGTTGGCATTGTTTAAAGGGGAATACTACTGGGCAGATTGAGTTAGCTGGTCCACACATTGCTTACACCAACTAAGCCGGCCTGTGCAATGCTCAGCATTGCTTAATATTTGCTTTGCATTATATTTGCTTTTTGGCATTGATTTATTATTCATTGCATCTTATATATATGACTGGTATCCATTATTCATGTGTACGTACACTGTATGGGGTCCCTGTGTTTAACAGGGGACTTCAACACTCTATTACAATTGTACCTCACATCTGGGCTTACTTCTGTACTCCAGTTCACATATTTATGTTATGTAGTACGTTATAGAACATATGACTATATACTGATTCCTTTCACATGTTCAGTTTAATTTTACTATAGTGAGAATTTGTTTGGTGATACTTCATTTGTATGTACTGCTGTGATGGCTTGATGGTTAACTACTATGACTATTGTATATAGGGTCCTGGGTTTAAAACCTGTAACACTGTTTATCTTGTTGCTGGGCAGAACAAGGGCTGTTGGCTACAGAGTGATTAAGGAACTTTTAAGCACTTGTAAATGGGTTGGCATGGGTTTGTGCAAGGGTAAGCACTGCTAACCTCTGGTCAATGATGCTTACAGAGTTAGCTTCAATATTGCTTAACCTGTGTGTGCATTGCTTACCCCCAAGCAAATGGTCTTAAACCCGCTTACTAGTGCTTACATATGCTTACTCCCACTTACATCTACTTAATAGTGCTTACACTTGCTTACTAGTGCTTACTCCTGCTTACCACTGCACTAATTTAGACAGTGATGTCTAATGGTTCTTGGGGAGTTGGGGGATTTGGAAGCTGTATGGAGTTATAATTCATTAAACATTTTACTTTCCATTTGTATCCCTGATTCCTGTGATTATTTGTGGACTTTGCAACATTATGACACTGACACCTCACATCTGAATTTAATGCAGTATTCTAGTTCACAAATATATGTTATTTAGTATGTTATGCAACTAAAAATATTGGTCATAATGTGATTTGACATGGAAAATGGAATCTACTGCAGTGGGACTTAAACCGGGAATGACTACACGTAAGGCAAATGCTCTTCCCACTACACTATTGCTATACTGTTTCATTTACATATATCTTCATTAACAGTAGCTAAGCGATGGGCAGACCCACACACCTATGGTTAAATTTAATCTGTTTTATAACAAAAAAAGTATCTTTATATTGCTTGTGTTTACTATTGCTCTTGTACACGTGGGGGGATGTTGCTGGGGGTATGCGGACACCTATGAGTGGTCTCGCTCATTCTTTTAGGGCTTTCTACTGTTCTTCATTGCAGACACATCCCCTGCACTCTTACATGCTCCGTGCAAGATTAGGAGCTCAGGCAGCATGCCTTTATTAATATGCATGGCACTCTGCCGTCCTGCTCCTAAACGGCTGCTTCCATGCAGGACTAAGCTAGTCCTGCACAGAAGATTAGTAAATCCAGGGGTTACTCTAGTGTAAATGACTTACTTCTTTGCAAGGCCTATCTGTATACAGGTTTACTACAGGGACCAGATTCCAAAACATCCGCTCTCAGTATAAGTGGTCAGTTACACTGACAGCAAGTCTTTTGGAATCGGGCCCTATAGAATTTGCAGTCAGCCAACACAATATCACCATTTACTACCTTATAATAGGTAAATATAGCACCACTAAGCAGTGTGTACCTTATGCAAGACATGTATAAAAAGTATGCTTCTGGAATAATTCTTCTCTTACATTTTTTAACTCTGCAAGCCTGTAAAAACAATTCTTCTTTCACATTTCTTTAAATTATTTCAGCAAATCATTTCCAAAATGAGTCAAGTCCAATACCTCCATTTAAGGTATATGGATAGTGTTTTCTACAAGAGCCATGGTGAATTCAGCACATTTTCTTTAAATAAATGTGATAGCATGAACATTATCCAGTGTTTTCAGATTACTGAAGTTGGATTATAAGATGATACAGTCATTAATCTTAGAATGTACTGCATCCAAATGTGAAATCATCTGTATGATTTGAAATCTAAGCCTTGTATCAAACAATATGAGGCTCAGTACTGAAAGTTTGGACACCCATTAGTTATTTTAACTAAAACAAACAATAAAACAAAATAATAAAAAAGCATGAACTGCATCAAAAATCTTCCTTTTGAAAGTATGTGGTAATTTGTTCCATCCTGAATGCCTTCCCATTCCTAATCAAGCCGCTGACTTCTCAAATCTGTTTTTGAATCTATTGACTAAACGTCTTTCGATGAGCTATCAGAACAAAAGTTAATATAGTGTCCTAGTTGAAAATGACAGTTAAAAGATAATGTCTGACAGGTATGCCACCTATAGACTCTATTAGCACCAAGGTGGTAATCATTTAAAATGCTAACTAGCACAACAGTAACATGTCAAAACAAATAAAGGATCGTAAAACAGATACTGTAAAAGTGTACAGATAAATAACCTTTTCAAATCTGTCAAGTTTTGTAAAGAAATAAACAATTATGACAGCAAAAGTATCGACTGATTTAAAAAAAATGTATCTATTACTACACATCAAGAAATTGTTGGGGTCCACTCCGTGTCATTGTTGGACTACTCATCTGGTCCTACATTAATGAAATGGACTAACTGAGTGGGCCACTTTTCTGACATCACAGCATAACTAATGCTGTCATATTCATGCATACAAAGGCTTCAACAAACATCTGAATCCAGGGTCACAACACTGTGTAGAAGGGTGAACATCTGGTATTGTGTAAAACACAATGCACTTCCATCTCCATTGCTCTTCAGCCTTTTTATAACACATTGTGCACCTGTAACACCATATTCTACTCACTCAGCCATCCCCCAGTGAGGCAAACATGATAATGTACCCTGTGTTTCACATCAATGTTCTTTGCAGATAAAATCAAAACATTTAATAAAACAAGATTTGTGACCCCTGGAAGAGAATAGCCTAAAAGATGATAACTTCTCAGTGGCTGAAAATTACCAGTCAATAAACATATGGATTTTTATGATTAATGTACCTGAAAAGGTGTGCATAGCCAACTGCCAAAATACCTAGTAGGACACAATACCCTCACTGTAACTCAGTATTGACTGAGAACTGACATTTGCACTGAAACAGCTAAAATGGGCATCGAGAGTACTTCAACAGTTATAGACTCCTCACTACTCTTACGGCAACTGAAAATAGGAAGGGCATTAGAGCAATTAGATGTTTTAATGTATACTTATCCAACTGCACTGCATTCCTAATATAGCAGAAGTGCAGCTTGTACCCTTACCAGGTAGAGAGAGGAGCCCTCTAGGTTTCAATACTGTGACTATCATTGTCTTCATATACTAATAGAATGTGTATAACTACTCCAGCTGTCTCCCACAAACAAACTATCATTAATTTTAATCATAAATGGAGTGCAAATAATGCTGAATCCTTATTCAGTCCCTTTAATCTGATTCAGGTTTCTTCATTAGCAACAAAATAACAGTATATTGCATCTCAAGTACTACACAATTGTTATTTTTCCCATAAGCAGTAGTGAAACCTTTTATTACACCACTGTCACCACTTAAAATTGAAAAGATGTGCAAAACTGAGGAAAAGAGGGACCAGAGCTGGAACTACAACCAGATTAAAAGCTAAACCTCATAGGCCTGCAGTGCCTTTCATACTACTGGCTAATATAATACGCTCACTAGAAAGTGCAGCAATGGTTGCACTCCTTAACACAACTGAGAAAAGCAAATTTGTTGTAGTCCATCCTTCAAGCATTCTATAGGGGCACCATCGAGAGCATCCTAACCAACAACATCATAGTCTGGTATGGGAATTTCTCCTCAGGCAGAAAATACAGAAACATACACTGCAAGACTTCCAGGCTGAACAGCAGTATTTTTCCCCTTGTCCATTAGACTGTTGAACTCTGTTGACAGGCGAACAGGAAGAAAGTCAGCTCCTTCATCTCCCCAATCATCTAGGCATTTACATATCTGTCTGATCAGGAACAGTACACATTACAGGTTCATCACATTCTACTAATTTTACAAATTTCACTCAGTTCATATGAGTGCAATATAGATAGTCACATTCCATATTTGAATGTACAATTCTGTCTGTTTTTCACGTGTACATATGCAAGAAATTCAAGTAAGTGCAATATACACTGTGCATTATCTATAGGTTGTTTTATCTATTTCTATTTATATGTTATGATTTTGTGATGTCAAATTACTTTTACTATAATATTTTTATGCATTTATCACCTTGCACTGGCAATGAATCAACACAATTTTGTTCAGCTACACTGTGGTATAGATTTGAATGACAATAAAGTTGACTTTGACTTTGACTATCAGTATATCTGGTACTCTATCCACAAATAACACTGCTAAAAGCTGACAAAGTCCTGCACTGTTTAAGTAAAGTATTATCACCAAAATGAAGCAAAGCAGTGCGGTTACCATGCAAAGGAGTAAAAACGAACTTTAATAACTAAATTTGAAAATGTACAAAGGTAAGCACTTCATCAGATCTAACAATGTGTTCTACAGGCTTACAATTTAAACTATACAACAACCAATCATTGCAAACATTTCAGTCTATGCCCCTTTAGAATGGGTTTCAAGGGGACGTTACCATATAAGCCTGGTGGCTTATCAGCTTGCAAGTCAACAATCCATTGAATTTCAGCTATTTCAGTTTGATTTACTAAATTTCCACCTCTTACATTAAAAATAAATTTTTGTAAATTCATAAACTCAAAATTATGAGTTGGATGATCATGTAAATGTTTTCCTAGTGCATTATTTAAATTCCCACTTTGTATATCCCTAGCATACTGTAAAATCTTTTCCTTAAAAGGTCTATTAGTTTTACCTACATAAAAAACATATACATTGATTAAAGGTAGCAATATAGACCAAATTCTTAGTATTACAGTCTGCATACAAATGTAAAACATATATAGCGTTAAAAACAGGATGTATAAAAGCATTATTTTTCTTAATCAAGCCACATGCTTTGCAATGTCCGCAAGGAAAAGTACCAATTCATTGTCCTTTATATAATGTCGAGCACATATTATTATCACAAAGCCTTTGTTTCAAATTTCTACTATTTTTTAATAAAAAACGTGATTGTTCCCCAACTGTTTCTTTAATTTGCCCATCTATTGTCAACAGCTCCCAATTATTCTTAATAACTTTACATATTTCATCTACAACACTAGTATATGTCGATGTTACCTTGGTATATTCTTTCATATTTTTATTTTTATTTCTAACCAAAGAAGTTTCTTTATTTCCATTCCTATAATGGTTAGATAAATGTGGAATACCTTTCACATTTCATACTTTGCTTTTAATTTCCTTCAGTCTACTAACTTGCATATCTGTATAACCTCTATCTGAGAATTGCTGTATTAACAAATCAGAGGCCTTTAGAAACTCATCATCAGACACATGTAGTCAAGATGTTCTTGTTAATTGCCCCTTCATTACATTATCATAAATATGTGTTGGATGCATGCTAGTTCTATGTAAACATTTATTTTTTCAATATGGTTTCTTATATATTCTAGTTGCTAATTAAATATCTTTATCATAATATATATATAGTATAGTGTACATCTAAAAAATCAATTTGTTCATATGATGCTTACAAGGTAAATCTAAGAAAAGTGGTAGCCCCTTCTAAATAAGCAAAAAAACCCATAAGTTGATCATTCATACCACTCCACGACATAAATATGTCATCAACAATCTTTTGTAGTGTACAATATATTGACAGTATTGATGAACCGGAAATAAAATTAAGTATTCTTCCAAGCGTGCCAACACCAAGTAGGAATTTGAAACAAAGGCTTTGTGATAATAATATGCGCTCAACATCATATAAAGGACAATGAATTGGTACTTTTCCTTAGGAACATTGTAAAGCATGTGGCTTAATTAAGAAAAATAATGTTTTTATACCTTCTGTTTTTAACGCTACATATGTTTTTCGTTTGTACGCAGACTGTAATACTAAGAATTTGATCTATATTGCTACCTGTAATCAATGTATATGTTTTTATGTAGGTAAAACTAATAGACTTTTTAAGGAAAGGATTTTACAGTATGCTAGGAATATACGAAGTGGAAATTTAAATAATGCACTAGGAAAACATGTACATGATCATCCAACTCATAATTTTGAGTTTATGATTTTACAAAAACTTATTTTTAATGTAAGAGGTAGCAATTTAGTAAATCAAACTGAAATAGCTGAAATTCAATAGATTGTTGACTTGCAAGCTGATAAGCCACCAGGCTTATATGGTTACGTCTCCTTGAAACCCATTTTAAGGGGCATATACTGAAATGTTTGTAATGATTGGTTGTTGTATAGTTTAAATTGTAAGCCTGTAAAACACATTGTTAGATTTGATGGTGTATAACGAAAGCACTTATCTTTGTACGTTTTCATATTTAGTTATTAAAATTTGTTTTTACTCCTTTGCATGGTGACCGCATGCTTTGCTTTATTTTGGTGATAATACATATGTGATATTCTGGGAACTCTGCAAACTGTAAGAGCATTATAATTTCAACTGAAAACAGAAAAAAATTATGGCAAAAATCAGGAAGGGTAATTCCCTTAAAAATAGAAACTCTCGCACCAAAGTACATAGGCTACTAAGAAGGCTAATTAGGTCAAGCAAAGCCAATTTTGAGGTTAAAATAGCCTCCCAGATGAAAGATAACCATAAGGCTTTCCACAGCTATGTCAGAAGCCTCAAGGACAGCATACAGCAATGTGCTGAGCTGGTGGTTAATGAAGCCACATTCACTGAGTATGGCGATACAGCAAACCTGCTAGAGGACAAATTTAGGTTCCAAATTTACTCCCCACCCCCACCCCCATCCATCCCCTCAAAAATGTCCACAAGTAGAACTCATCCAGCTATAACCAGGGACCAGGGAACTTATATGGCTGCACTCATTAAATCCAATAAATCTGCATAAATGGGACCCAGTAGCATTCCAGGATGCATTCTGAATAGTCTAAAATATAACTTATCAGGACCTCTGGAGTAATTATTTCACTATAGTCTTAAAACAGGCTTTGCACCAGGTGAATGGAAACCTGCAACAGTTACCTCCCTTCATAAGAGAGGGCCTTCAACAGATCCTGGAAATTACAGATCTATTAGTCTGACTAGTCTTATTTGCAAAACCATGGAAAGGATTATCACAGTAATTATCAACAAGGACATATGAGACCTCCAGACACTGGCTCCATCCTAGTTTGGCTTTGTCAAATGAAGGTCATGCTTACTGAATATGTTCAACTGAAAATGCCACTAAGGCAATGGATGAGGGGAAAACTATGCATATTGCCTACCTGGAACTAGCTAAAGCATTTGATAGAGTACTCCACAAAGGCATTGTCAACAAACTTATGAATCTAGATATAAATTCCTTTATAACACACCGCATAGCTAGCTGGCTCACTGATAGAACCCAGGAGATTAAAATCAGTGAGGCCACCTCCACAAAAAGGCCTGTGACCAGTGAAGACCCCCATAGCTTTGTGCTGGGCTCACCTCCTCATTGACATCTGCTTCTTGGATATCAAAGCCAACGTCAAAGGCCTTTGGCTACCCAAGTTCACAGATGATTGCCAACTGGGAGCAGACTCTGAATCCCCCCAAAATGAGAACACCATTCAGGAAAGTCTAATACAGACAAATGCTTGGTGCCAAAGCCATGGCTTAAAACTCAATACCAAGAAATGCATTATAGTACCTTTTGCGAAGTTTACCACCCTGGGTAACTATGTTATCAAAAAAAAAAACTCCCTTAAAACTTGATTCACTGGTGAAGGATCTGGGAACTCATGTATTCAGTAACCTAACCTTCAGGCAGCATGTGTCAAAGGTAATAAGAAAATCATTCTATGTTGCTCAGCTTATAAGAAAAGCATGACATTGAGGTCCAGACAGGTCATCATACCCCTGTACTCAGCCCTAATCAGACCC
Source organism: Protopterus annectens (assembly GCF_019279795.1). Classification (NCBI taxonomy): domain Eukaryota; kingdom Metazoa; phylum Chordata; order Ceratodontiformes; family Protopteridae; genus Protopterus; species Protopterus annectens. The sequence goes on along the minus strand of NC_056731.1, from coordinate 1,822,258,986 downwards.
ATCATAGAGTATAATGCCACTTTTGATATGTACCTAGCCAGGCACATGAGGCAACTTGAATGTCCACAAAGGTTCCTTACAAAAAGAATACAGGGAACAAACACAGCATCCTACACTAATTACCTCAAAGCCATGTCGCTTTTCTTGGAATCATGCAGACTTCTGAGATGTGATGTTTGACTGGCATACCGGGCATCCCTGGACCCTGCTTTGATGAACTTTTTACACATCTGAAAAACAAACATTATGTGAACTACTAGATTAAAAGATCTAAATTTTGCTTACAACATAAATAGGACATGTTGAAGAGACTGATATATTTCTCAGAGAATTCCCACTCCCTGGAACAGAATCCTCATCCATGTGAAGGAGAGTTCCTCCCTATCCCTTTTTAAGCACAACTTGGACCAATGAATGAGTAATCAGAAATTCACCTCTGGTCTGGCTCCAATCTCTCTGATGGACAGAGACAGTCAATAAATCACCACTTATATAAATCAAATCGCGGGTCACATTTGGGTTGCGTGGCTAGGCTTATAAGGAACCAAATAGTCAATAGCTTACTATACACCTATAAAGCTATGAAAACAAATAATACTTTTAAAGTGCTGTATACCTTACAGTAAAATGGATAAAAACAAAACTGTGGGTGGTATATATGAACAAGTACCAATTTACTTCTGAAATTAAAACACTCCCCAATCAGCACAGTTTAATCAGATATTTACTCAGTTGGTGCTGCTGAATTAAATAATACATGTATCTGTCCCTGGTACTCCAAAAGATGGTCATAGAACAGAATGCAAACAGTTCAGACATCAATGGATATCCAGCTGTGAATGATATTATAAATTGAATGGTTGAGCTTAACTAATAAACTGATATACCTTCAACTTCCTTTTAATCATACTTTCTGTACATACAGCTATGCCTTAATTTAATCTGCTTGCTAAGCTGGCTATAGTCTGAATTACAGCTAAGGTCATCAGGAGCACAGTAACTTAGAATACTGCAAACATCCACTAAATTAGGATATCAAGCACTGAGTCACACCTTCCTCACCACATGGCAATATATATATATATATATATATATATATATATATATATGTGTGTGTGTGTGTGTGTGTGTGTGTGTGTGTCTATCTGTTTATATCTCTCTCTTTATATATATATATATATATATATATATATATATATATATATATATATATATATATATATATACAGATATATATATATATACATATATGGATTCCATACATTTGGTCGAATTACACTTAGTCAAAAATTATACCAGGCATTGCAGTTCACTGAAATCTCAAGTGAGTGAAAGCTCACTTGGTCAAAGTTCATTTGGTCGAAAATGGAATATAGCCCCTGCCCCACTGCAGTGCAACCCTGGAGTGAAAATATTAAAAAGGGGGGTGTGTGTGGGGGCACAGCCCCCCACAATGGGTGGTGTGGGGGGTGTAGCCCCCCACATAATTTTAATATATTCACTATTATAAGATGGTATATCCATTAGAAATGCATTAATATATGTATCTTTAGTAGAAACTATTAGCATAATGTGGGGGGCTACGCCACCCACACCCCCCAATGTGGGGGCTGTGCCCCCCACACCCCCTTATTTAATATTCTCACACCAGGGTTGCACTGAAGTGGGGCAGTGGCTATATTCCATTTTCGTCCAAATGAGCTTCGACCAAGTGAGCTTTCAGTCAAGTGAAAAGCCTGGAATCATTTTCGACTAAGTGTAATTCGACCAAATGTATGGAATCCATATATATATATATATATATATATATATATATATATATATATATATATATATACACACACACACACACACACACACACACACACACACACACACACACACACACACACACACACACACACACACACATATATATATATATATATATATATATATATATATATATATATATAAAATATTTACACACACACATATCTATATATATATATATATATATATATATATATATATATATATATATATATATATATATATAGATATAGATAGATAGATAGATAGATGTAGAAGTTCTCTACAGTCAAAATACTTCATTGTTTTACTTTTTAAGGCATTCATTTAATGACAAAGACAAATATTGAAACAGTGGTTTGGGCTAAATTTCTTTTACTTAAGTTTTTGAGTTCTTCTTGTATTAGAATGCATGACATTAATTCATAATTTCATCTATTATTATATTATAATTGCCACTTAGGTCATAAATGCATTATTTGTTATTTATAAACTTTAAAAAGCGCTTTTATGAAAGTGTAGAATCCATGTGGTCTTCCAGTAGTCGAGGTCTCTCATATGTTCAATGCAAAACTATTACTTCAACCATCTGTCACCATTACATTCTTACACAATACTACTGCAATAATTTGTATATCACTGCTTGGCTGAACTAGGGACTCCTGGCTGTGCAAATGATCATGTATGTTGTGTAGCAAGGAATGGGGACTACCTGAGACAGGCATTCTATCTGCCCTTCTAAAATCTGTTGACCTCCATCTCAGTAATCCCAAACATGCATAGAAAGATGCTTACAATTATCAAGGATATCAGAACTTGGCAGAGATTCGGGATGCATGTCTAGGCTTAAAAATGCCCATGTAGCCATTAGCCTAGTAAACACCTATGAATCTATGAACATACGAAAACATATCTCGTTAGCTACTTTATTTTCTGTCTGTCCTTCTAAACTGTGGAGGCCTCTATTTTTGTAATCCCAAACTTGCAAATCTAGACATATCTCCTGTTAGCTTCCTTATCTTCCTGTTTAAAGGCTATAAAGCAGAACTGCACAACTGTGAAATATAGTGCACTATTGTTGTTGTCCAAACACTACTTAGTGCAGCAGAGTTTAGACAAATAGTACTTTATCCACTCAGTTTAACCATCAAACAGTCCTAATTATTTTAATATTTCCCCCAGTGTGCTGAGCACATAGGATGTCTGAAAATCTCTGTTGCAAAAGTTCACAGTGTCACTACTAAGGGAACTTGTACAGCAAAATCTCACCTTCAGTTGCAAAACTGCAAAAGAAGCAATGTCTCCAGTTTCAGTTAAAACCTGTGTAATGCAGTTTCCAAGAATTAAATTAAATGCAATGAAATATTATGTTTTCCCTCACTTCTGCATCAGTGTGTTCTGTATTGTAGTGATGAATCTGCTAGAAGGACACCCCCACCCACAACTACACCCACAGGACTTATACTGCTGAAGGTGAAGCTAAATTAACACTTTAGCATATTATACTCTAACAGTGTAAAATGTCCCCAGAAAGACAATAAAAGCCCATAGCAATAAAATAAAATGTTGTGACTCACATCAAGCATATGGAATTCAAAGACCTTGTCTTTATATCAGTAAACATTCTACCTCACTGATTATTATTGTTGGTGGTAATCTATCTCATGAGGGGAGTAGCTTCTTTCCATTGAGGTACCCAGTTGGCCCTCCCATCATCTCAGTTGTTTCTCCAGCAACTATAGCTTCATTTCAAGCCAAAGTCACTGCAATACTGCCTGTTGCAGTTAACTTATGTATATTTTAACAGCAATCTTGCAGCTTGTGTTACTGTCTTTAAAATTGTCAGGACTTGTATCTCCTGTCTTGATGCAGTTTTACAGATTGTTTTCCTGGCATTTACTCCACTGTGGGCCAACACACTCCATTTAGCCTTCTCTATGCTAAGGCTTCACTCTGCTTCCCTACCCTACCTCTATTTCCACCCACCCACTACATCTCCACTTATACCTCACTTACTCCCCCTCCTCTACTCTTCCTCCTATCCTGTATCTAATGGCACTATCGAATCCCAGACTGTTCTCATTATGCCATCTCCACCTACTTCTCTTCTACATGCCTTCTCAAATATCACACTGCTCCCTCCCCTTCAAAACTTACCTATCCTTCACACTGCTATCACTTCTCATTACCTCACCTCAACATACTGCAAGATTTTTACAATGTTAACCATGCTAGTTTCCTCCTGTATCACCTCATTCATCCTCCTCTCATTCCTAACATCCCTACCTGTAATAATAATAATAATAATAATAATAATAATAATAATAATAATAATAATAATAAATAAGCACTAGAAAACTGTAAATGGCAAACAACTGAGGATAAATTAATCTCTACAATGATGGCATTCATTCAGCTCAATGTTTTAAACTGGATTTTATAAGCCAAAAAAAGGTAGTGAATATTAATTTTGTAATATTATATAAACAGCTTATGATATCTCAATAACTATTCAAGCAAGACACATACTGCCAGCAGTTCTTTCATACAGCTGTGAGCTCTCAAATGAAATTATACAGTTTCATCTGTGTTTTCCAAATATTGAAATATTTAGCAAAATATGAAAATTAATACAACACAAATAAACAGTATAAAGATAATATTCAATTTCTCTTTAGCTGCATTAGTCAGAGGTCAAATATCAATACGATTGTGTTTGCCATTATATATACTTTAAGCAGAAGTCTTCTAATACTTTGTATATAGCATGCTTTTGGAATTATTAAAGCAAATATGGACAAGCAGTATTTGGTGCCTAGAGGCATCAGTAGGAGTTAACTGCAGAAATGCCTGGACAAGCACTCTGTGGTAATGAGATAATAAATAAACCATCTTTCTCCACCATACATCAATATGATGACATCCACCCCAATGCAGCTGCCAATAAACTCCAAACCAAAGAATAAATCCTAAAAGTTTAAAAATAGCTCCTCTAAACCTTAGAAGCATATGCAACAAAATCACAGGTTTCCATGCCTGGATGACTCAACACAACCCTGACATCTTAGCCACAAGAGAGACATGGCAGAAGCCTGAAATAATATATGCTGAAATACTACCCTCTGGTTGGAATATTACTAAGCTTCATAGAACACTGCAAAAACAGGTGAAATAGCTATAATCGTCCCAGATATGCTCAGAGTAAATACATATACAGGCACAATTCCAAATTTTGAAAAAGCAGAATTCCTAATCTTATTCCTAAAACTTACTAGATCCAAGAGCATATGCATTGCTGTGCTATATAGCTCCCCAGGACAGAACATTCCTAAACCTGAAAATATACTATCCTGGATATCAGATACAATCACAAATGAAATGATCCCCCTATGTGATGTAAACATTAACTGGCAGCCTTTACCCAAGTATTCAGCAATCAACAGAATGAGCCTCTTTGGATCCACTCACCTTATTAATATACCAAAAAGATATGTCAAAAATATACGTATGTATATATATTTATATATATATATATATATATATATATATATATATATATATATATATATATATATATATATATATATATACATGGGTCTACCTGCTAACACTGACACGCCAAAACACCAACAACGAAATAACCGACATGAAAAAAATGAAAAAAAAAAGTTCAAAAACACGAAACTTCACATGCCCAACAAACCAAAATCCTGACAATCAACAAAACAAATACCTTTCCCGAAAAACACACACACAACACAAGCACACCAAAATACTTACAAACCTACACTAAACCTTACATACACAACTATCTATGCACTAACCTTAACCCAAACCCTAACCCTAAGGTCTGTCACTATGGCACACTTACCTTACCCGCACCATAACCATAACTCACTTAATCCGCCCCTAACCCTCAAGTCTATTACTATTGCACACTTACCTTACCCGCACCCTAACCCTAACCCACTTAATCCACCCCTAAACCTGAACTCCGTCACTATCGCACACTTACCTGACCCGCACCCTACCCTAACGTCCATCACTATCACACACTTACCTTACCCACACCCTGACACTAACGTCTGTCCCTATCGCACACTTACCTTAACATGTCAGTGTTCTCAGCGTCGGGATTCTCAACTGTCGATCTTCTCCATTGTAGATCTTCCGGTGTCAGTGTTCTCGTTGTCGGCGTTCTGCGATTTCGGCATTTTCAGGTAGATCTCTATATATATATATATATATATATATATATATATATATATGTAAGCATTAATATATATCTATATAGGTATATACAGACATACATCTATAGATATAAAAGGGAACATAACAAAAACATATATGTCCACATGCACCATTAATGGGGTTGAGGAGGCCCAAACAACATACGTCTTGTACGTATAGATACCCCCCCCCTACAGCCAAACACATCTGCCCTGCAATACAATACCAACTGTTGCAGATCCCATAATCAGGACCTGACACAACATGGGCACAAGATGTTAACAGTACTCCATCGCACTTGTATGATGTCAGGATGGTATCAGTAACATATTGTGCAGTACAGTCTGGCTACCATAGGGAATGTACAATGTGGAAGCAATCAACATCCCTAGGATACATATACACAGACACATATATGCAGATACATAAATATATATATATATATATATATATATATATATATATATATATATATATATATACACATATATAGATATATATGTAACTACACACACACACACACACACACACACACACACACACACACACACACACACACACACACACACAGATATGTATAGGAAGATACATATGCAGAAGGTGCTCACAATACAGAACAGCCAATATGCCTACAGTTGCCACCTTACCAAATGGACACTGTATGAGCCACCCATACAAATGACAATTGTTGCCTGCAACATATACCCACAGAGAGAGGTTAAAGGATATAACACTACACACAGGTTTGCATACATGGGAAAGCTTTATTTGTGTACTATTACAATTGTATACGCCATGTCTTATAGCTGTTTAGGCACTGACATACACATAAACAGAGTAATGCAACTGTGAAACAGTTATATTAATACAGTAGTCTGGAAAGGTTTACATATGTTGCTGTCCAGGCTGAGGCCTTCAAGTAGTACAATAGTAAAGACAGACTGGGCCACAGGATACCAATCAATCAACAGTAAATAATGCAGATGTATAGTCCTGCAAGCTCTATCTAGGGGGTAAAGACCTCATTTGACACAATGGGATGTATCTGTTGCATAACAAGGCATAACTGATACCATCACAATCACACTGACAAACAGAACAGTTTGTATGGCAGGAAGCAGTAGGCCTGCATTTACCCAAGGTGAAATGTATGGTACTGTACATACAGATACCTTAAGGCAGCTTACCCCTGATACCCCTACATGTTGTAACAGCCTAGGTTAGCTATGGTGCATCCCCCCTCCCAGACTCAATAATACAGGGCCATATACCACTGTTACATACACTGGCCTCTGGAGTGCATAAAGGCACACATGTATTGAGTAGGTAAAGCCCACACATATATGGCCCCAACCCCACAATATGTGTGGGGGACACAACAGCAGTGGACTGATGGCAGGAATGGCAGCATGTCATACTCACAGCCCACTACATAACAACCCCTAACAGCATGTCATATGTACAAAGCCTAGTATGTAAGTGGAGGACAAAGGATGGAACACATGCCCGTGATATATCCAACACAAGACCTGTGTGGTGGACATGCAAAACATAATAGGCACACCTCTGCACATCAAGTGGATAGGCTCACAGCTGAGAGCTATACAGACAGACTGCATTCCAAGTTAAACTAATATGTACAGACAAATCATGTAACACCTGTGCTATACAATGCATACAAGCTCATTAGCACTCTTCAAGAAAAATCTTGATGATTGGATGGGAGATAGGAAATTCACCCCGGGGATCACTTCTGTGGCTCTGCTTGACAGGGGCACAGGAAAATAATTTTCCTGGGTGGCAAAAGCCAGGGTACCATTTGGCTAGGCTTATATAGGCCCTAGGGCCAATAGCCTAGTACCTACCTATGAACCTATGAACAACACTACTCACACTCTGTCTGTAGTTCTGTAACCTCCTACAAATATGTACCTGGCGTGAGTGTGCAGGTTCTCCTGTAAGATGTATTGCTACCTGCTGTCTGTAACACTACTGCCCACACACAGGAAGGATGTCCATCGTACAGGAAAGGTAAAGAAACCATGCCCACATGATGTAGGGATTTATAGTAGTTGGTTACCATGACAGTGGTAATTGGAAGTACTACACAGCATGCTGCATGCAAGTAGCAAATGGAGGACACTGATTGGTACAGAGGCTATCACGTGCTCATGTGCATCACCTACAAAATCCATGCTGCAATCTATGCAAAGCAGCTCATTCCATTTACTGGAGAGAGACTGAGAGAGAGAGAGAGAGAGAGAGAGAGAGAGAGTGTGTAAGGCACAAAAAAAAAAAAAAAAAACATCAAGCAAACCATCCAGAAGAGACTTCATTCCCAGAACAGGTATGTGAAGTATATATGCATGTAATTAATCATAGTACTTGGTCCATAATAATGGGATAGAGGATGTGGAATGATATATATGTGCCTTCAGGTGTTGTTGTTGTAATGATGTTCAGCTGAACAACTGCTAAGGACAATAGAGTCTGTCCCTGTGGGTAGTAGGCCATACCTGTCAACCATGCAGAGCAGCATTGACTGATAAGATGTAAGCCATAAAAGTGTGTGTTGTGTAATGGTAAGTATGTACATTACTGTGGCCAATAGCTGGTGGTGGAAATAATGCCATAATGATGGACATGTGGGTTCCACAGCCCACATCTTGCAGGATACTCAAGTTAACCTGTATTGTAGCATGCAGGAATGCCATAGGTGTGTAATAGGGTTACCTGCAATCTGGTCCTACATATACCCCCTAATGTCAGGCTGTGTCCATATGTGGCACCTGTATGTGTTGTAGCAAGGCAGAACAGTGCAGCTGTGCAGGAAGGTGTTGTGAGATTGTGGACCTGATGTCTGATAGGTATGCATATGTGTGTATATATATATATATATATATATATATATATATATATATATATATATATATATATATATGCACATATATACATGTATGTCCACAAATATACAGATACCCATGTGTAGGCATATATATGAACACATACATACATCATATATATCTACACATACATAGATATATACCTGTATGCACATGTCTACATATATACAAATACACACACAAACATATATGTATGTAAATAGATGTTCCCTATATTAACACCACAGTGCTGCATGCTATGTGTGAGGAAACAGTACACATAGTAATACACACAGATATCTACAGCTGTCAGTGTGTGCAACATGGATGGGTATGTCACATGTGAACCCCTTGTTGGGACCACATTGCCCTTGTCTGTGAAGTATGGAATGGGAATATGGGGAAGTATGGCAGGTATAGTTGTGGAGGTGGTCAGGGTTGGTAGATATAGAGTACAGCCTACAGGGGTGGTATGTGACACATGTGGTGGGTAAACACCCTGGATGGTGTGTGTGGTCTGTGATGTGGATGCCCCATGGGCCCCAATATAGACACAATGGGAACAAGCCTCCAAACCACTGCTACTCACAATGGCGGTCCACGTCCCGAAGGTGCCTGGCCTGGAAGCTGAGCAGGAGGAGCATGTGGGCTCTGTGAATGTGTACTGGTTGCCTCAAGGTGATGTAGCACATCCCCCATGTGTCTGTGGTGCCCTTTATGGAACAGACCCTGGACCTGTCCTCAGGGGGCAGGAACATGTCTGTGTGTGCCCCCAGTGGGGGGGAGAACATCCCCTGAGTTGGTTCCACCTGACGGTATTGCTGGACCAGTACATGAAGAGGCACCAGGGTGGGTGACACATGTGATGTGGCCTGGTAACATAAGCAGATGAGTTTGGATAGGTGGTTCTGCTGGCCAATAGTACATATACATGCTATTGTGTCACTGTTATAGAACATATATCAGCAGTAATAGTCTACACAATCCCGGAACATATCAAACAGCATGCATAAATAACCCCAATAACACAGTATGTCAGATGTGCAGCAAACACATAGCAAGCATACCACAGGCATATATGGAACCATTGTGGCCCTGACAATGTCATGCAGGTGAATAGCCTGTAACAGGCCAGCAATGATAGTGTCCACACAGGGAACATGGCTACAAACACATTGCACAAAGCTTGGTACAGTACAATATCTGCCCCACTGGTAGGTATGCTGTAGCCATACCTATTGGGTTGTGTGTACAGATTGTTGTCCCTGATACGGTTGGGGAATGACAGTAATGTGTATTAAGAACTGTGGTAACCTTGCTGCATGACTTTCTCACACCTGTGTCCATCTTTATATCTTTCAGGCATGATGTCCCATGGAAGGCTACCAGCATACACAACAGCTGAAAATGACAATATGGAGAATGACCTCATACAGCACTATGCAGTCTTGTTTGGCAGTGCCACCCATGATCAGTAGGAGTGGACCGCCCTGTGGAACGACCTAGTCCACAGGGTCAATGATGTCAGACTGCACAACTGGAGTTATGAGAATGTCCGGCATCATTATTTTGACCTGCTTCGCAATGCCTGTTGGTGTGCTGCTGCAGTCCAGGGGGATCACCTCGCCACAGGGGGGGGCATGCCATCCATCCTCCCTGATACGTGTGGAGGAGCTCCTAGCCAGCCTCGTGGCACCTGCCCATCAGCATAGCCACCAAACCGCCAGCCATCTTTGTGGAAGTGGGTGCCACCCACACACCAACCGAGGAGCATGCAGGTAAGGCCACAGGGCACATCAGTAGACCACTGTTCTGTATATATCCACATTGGTACAGGTAGATCATGCATATCTGACATGCCATAGTATATTTTGTTGCTGCATAGTAGTGATAAACAGATGTCCATATGTGGTAGTATTGTGGACATGTACTGTTGATGCATTGTAATGCTGCACCCACCCTGTAGCAATGCCACAGGTGTGGCCACTGACTTTGCATCTCTCACCCTCTTATGTAGGTCCCTCTGGTATACCTCCAAGGCAGCAGCCTGTAGCTGGTGAGTATGGTTTATGTAGATGCTTGCCAATACACTGGGCATGTAATGGTGATGGTATATTCCATGCACACATCTAACACACCTACCCAGAATGCATGCTGTACATCTGCACATATTGTTGCTGTTAAATGCATGGCATCACAGTGATGACCATGATGGGGTATTGGTAGGGTATGTCAGACACCTGCATGATAACTAACATCCTTTCATTGTGGAATGTGTCCACAGGGAGTAACATAATGGTGGGAGACATGGCCAACAGTAGGAACATTTTGGAACAACACCCATATGCAGAGCAACACCAGTGTATATACCTGTAGGACAATGGCAACTGTTGCAGAATGAAACTATGGCATAAGCCATTATAGTAGTCCACATTATCAGCTGGGACTAGGCTGTAACATGTGGTGTTCAGTGTATGGGACACTGCAAAGTGACACATGTGTAGACCTTACTTGTCATGCATCTGCAAAAAGGCTGAAGGAGGAGGGGTGTCAGCATGACACATCAGTGCACAGCAGCAGGGATCCTAAGGATGCTAAGAATAGCTGCATCTGCACATAGTCAGGTTCAGGAACTGTGGCAGATGTAACTCTACCCCAATAGCAATAGTGACGGCAGTATGTGTACACCAAGGGATGTGCACATGAGTCGACCTTGCAATCATGCAGATTAGGGGGACATGTGTAGGGCAGACTGAACATACACTGGCAAATGCAGATGGCCCATGCTAGTATGCCCCTTCCAGGAGTAGTGCCTGCTGTAGTACACATAACAATAGGTGCAACAAACCGTCATGATAAGGGTGTGCGCACATATACCCACACAGAGTGTATACATCTCGGTCAGCATCTGCACACCTAACACATTCCGTAAACACTGCATATGAAAGTACAGGACATATGTCACATATTGGGCTCATGTACTGTTAAGATATGTGGTGATGTGGTCCCATGGCAGATCAAGGATGGGTGAGTCATATCAGTAAGTGTGTGTACACCCCCCCCATAGCCATGGTATGCTCTAATGGTTGTCAGTGTAAGAGTATTGGATTGGTCATACATGGTCCGCTGATGTTGAGAGCTGTAAATCAGACATCAGGCATTCACAAATGACATCTGTCCACATATCATCCCAAGTATGCATTGCTGAAAAACATAGGGGCTGTGAGCATTAAAGCTGACATAACTGACACAGTACTACACATTCAGCAATGGGTTGTACACCTGTGAGGTGTGATGCACAGTACATGCAGGGTGCAGAACAGGTGCACAGCAATACTGTGTACATGGGTGCAGTGGTATCCAAAGGAAGGGGCATCACCTAGTGACACAGCACATGCATCACACATATGTATACTGTTGCTATCTTGGATTGACTATAGCTGCACTGCATGCTGTTGTGTACCAAATGTTATGCATGTTGACACATGGGTAATAGGAGAATTGTGTGTACTATCATTGTGCAACCTCACCTGTGTGTGTGTGTGTGTGTGTGTGTGTGTGTGTGTGTGTGTGTGTGTGTGTGTGTGTGTGTGTGTGTGTGTGTGTGTGTGCATCCTGGTGGGTAGATAGTTTGTCTGTAGGGTCACTCTGGTGAAGTGGAGGGAGGTTGATGCATGTAAGATGCATGTGTGCATGTGTGTGGATGCCCATGTATGCACATGTGTGATTGTCGGGTTGTCCATACAGCAGTACCTCCCTTTGGGATTGTGCAGTACATGGACATGGACTACCACATTACACACCAGGAATACTTGTCATGTATGTAATCACAAGATAGCTGGCAATATAATAAGGTCTGTAGCATGGAACAGGCATTGAGAGGTAAGGTAGACACCAGGTATACTCTTAATATTGCATTCAGCAGAGAGGTGACTGGCGACCCATGTATGCAGCACTACAGATGCATTGGGAAGTAGTAGTCAACACCAGGGAGTGTATCCAAATATTACAGTTGTCACATGATAGGCTGATTAAGAAGCATATCTGGCATGTACAGAGCAGTACATACACATGACACACCAGTGCGTGATATTATGGAGTGAACATAGTAGCCCAGACATATACGGGCCATGCTCATGATGTCTGGACATTCACAGGGTGAACACTGATTGATAGCAGTGAGGCCATCTAAAACCGCTACACACAGGTCAGGCAGGTAATGTAGCAACAGGTCTTGTGTTGTAATCAGTTGTCTAGGCATTTAGAGGACTGATATGTTAATGAGTGGTATCAATGTGTGTATGTTACCAAATGTGATGCAGGATGGGGAACACATGGAAATATATGTGGGACTGTCTGTAAAGTCACAGAGAGGTAGGTATTATGGTGTGTGTGTGTGTGTGTGTGTGTGTGTGTGTGTGTGTGTGTGTGTGTGTGTGTGTGTGTGTGTGTGTTTGTGTGTATGTGTGTACTGTTAGGCAATGCTGTACAGGTTTAAAGTGTGTGTATTGTTTTCCTCAACAGATGGCAAGGTGGGTCAGGGTCCCTCCTGCATGCAATCTGATGTTGGTGTTCATACAGACACCGAAGATGATGATAGTACTGTTGAGGCACAGGTGGGATTGTCAGGGGCCATCATTTGACATCCCCCTTTTAACCACCCCAACCCCGTGCACAGTTTCAGTGCCTATGCATACCCCATCACCAGTGGCCATAGGGGAGGGACAGCTGGTGTTTGGTTGCAGTGCACAGGAAAGTGTGGTAACCATTACTACTGTGTCTAGTCACAGCAGGCAGTATAGAACGTTACACCAGACAGGGCCTGAGGCTGCAGATGGCTGCTCTCACATCTGCAAGTGACAACATCTGTGAACTGGCTGGTGCCATCTGTGCGTTAACTGAGTTCATGGATAGATGGTCTGGTGAAATGAAGGCCGTCATTGACTGCGGTCTGTCTGTGCTTGAATGTGTGGTGGGAGTGCGGAGACGGACATGTGGATGTAGCCCAGCAACACCAACAGCTGGCAGTCAACATGGATGTGCTAGGACACCAAGGGGCTCCCATAGTGACAGTCCCAGCCCTGGCACTGCAGGGGGGGCACTGTCCACACCACACCACAGCAGGCTATGAGCACGTGGACATGGCCAGTCCCAGGAGGGACCTGGTACCAGTGGACATTTGTTATCGTCAGGTGAAAGTAGCACATCAAGGCCTGTACCTGGACGTGTCCATGGAACCCCTGGCAGGCACAGTGCACATGTCCATGGCCAGAGGCAGTGAACTGCACACCCTGCCAGGTATGGTCTGCAGCTGTTCATAAACACCTGTGTAGGGCAGCCACATGGCAAAACTGTGTGCATGCATACACACACACTATACAAACACACCCAGGGTGACCCCATACCTACACACACCACACCAGTTCACCTCAGTATACCCCTCATCTACACACATGGTGTCAAATGTATGGCCCACCCTCGGCCTCTGGCAAACCAACAACACACCCTGTGCATATGATGATACCTGTGCCACATCCCTGTCATCCATACCATCCATGCAGGAACAGGCTAATATGGTTCTGATGCACACTGTGACTGTACTACAGTGTACCTCAATACTGCAGTGTAACATGTTGTAAGGAGTAAAGTGTAATGCATATATGTCAGGTAGTGTAGTCATCCAGCAATGATACATTATAACTGTTAGTAACACTGGTTGATTGTGGTCTCTATAATGTTATCCATTTGTGTTGTAGGTGTACATGTGTCAGCATGAGGATGGTCTGCAGTCATATTCCACAACAGGGTATGGCACTGTGGTGACACCATGGCTGTGATTTATCTGGGGTACAGTTGAACACATGTCACAGGTTTGTATAACAGTTATTGCCTGTGCCACATGGACAGGTGACCCACTGGGGTGTGTATAATCTGCAACCGATGTAGACCCATCCACATACATGCACACTGTTACTTGGCAACACTGAGACTAGACCCCTACCTAGGTATGTAGTGATACTGAATTGTGTGACTTCCATTTCACACACCACACAGCTTTTAGGGTGAGGTGTGTCCCCAGGTTACATGTTACATGCAGAACATCCCCAGACATGTACAGTATGCTAATGGGGATGTAATGGGTGCGTTTGGAAAATACATAGTGTGACATATCTTCATATACACATTAACAGACACATAACAGGCAGACACACATCCAAGAGACCTGGGCCTAGCACTGCTGACTAATTTGACCATGTGTCCAATGTATTACAGGTAGGCTGCACACAGCACATGCATAACTGGCCAGGATTGTGGTATCAGTTAACTGTATGGTTGATGGTGACAGTGTTAAACATGATGTGGTACATGGGACATATACCAGGTGTACCTTGGTGTAATGACAGTGTACACAGCACCCACATCCCCCAGTGGATATTGTACTCCCTGAAACCTATGATGACGCTCTGACATACCCACCATCACACATTGGCCATGACTGTGATACAACCCATTGTAAATCCCAACAGTGGTACTACAGGGATATGCATCTAATGCTCATGCCACATGTATAGCAGGGTGTTGCATTGTCATGCCTCACCTATGGGCAGCAACAACACTATCTGTACTACTGTGTGGCAAGGGGTGTTGTAATAGGAGTATGTGGCCTCAGAATGCTGTACCCTACAGATAAACGGACATGCAGACACACACACACTTGCAAGAACACAATGGGTATCCCATGCCTATCAGCTCATTTGTACAACACTGTTGTGATGGTACTGCAAGGCTTGTGTAGCCGGTTTGAAGAGGAGGTTAACAGGGTACATGTAATGTCCCATACAGCAGCAACCACAACTGGCTATGGCAATGAGTGTTGTGGTGGTTGTGAAGGCTCTCATGGAATTCCCATGTACAGGTGTGCTAACACACAGACACTGCTATACTCAGTCTTATACATGCACACATGCGTCAGTACTGGGGAGCATCTCTGCAGGTGGTCATAGCTGTGTACCTAGCTATTGTCCAAGGAAAGGTAGGTTGTATAGGTGTTGTGTGTACAGTGGTATCCTGCCACCTGCCATGTGGTAGCAGGCAAGCTATCAACAGACACTACTGTGGTAACCCTCAGGGTTAGAGTGACATGCATCATCCACTCCTCCCAGTGCCTCCTGCACACGGCCAATGAGGTGATCAAGTTGACATGCATGCAACATGAATTACAACACATGGTTAGTGTCTGTGATGGAGACATGTACCCAAGCATATTCAGTTGACTGTGGTAGTATAGTTGAGGTACCCATGGCATGTGGTGCATGCAGGGTGTTATCTCCAATATGTGCCAGTTCTTACATAGCTGGGCAGACATGTCAGTGTCAATCAAGCTTAGGATGTCTGTACATATCCCAGCAGGATACCTGCCATCTGCACATCTGTACAGGGACTGACAGTCATCAGCTTGGCAAGTAGCTATGCAGTAGGATGAATGTGTCTACAATTAGACGTTTGACAACAATATGTATGCCATAACTACATTTCAGGAGCCCTCGCTATCATGTGCTATACAGATGGTAGTCTACAGTTACATTCCACATGTTGGATCATTACCCAGTAGGGGTTATATACTGTGACACAGCTCACACACCAGGGATACAACAGGGAGGCCTCAGAGTCCAGCTATGCCTGCAGGTGTGCCTGTTGTCAGTACTACATTTAGCACTCTACTCTTGCATGGGTAGGCACTGTCGACAGTAGTACTGCCATGATACACTACATGCTAGTGTGACATCACGTACCCTGGGCTACTACCCCTGTATGTAATACAGTCACATGGATAACAGTGCTGTACAGGCCTCATATACGTCTGTGTCCCAGACACGACACTCACACCCCTTGCTACTGTAATGACAGCACATAGGCGCATGTATTGTACATGGAATTATATACACTTATTACAGATGTCATTACCTGCTATGTTATTAGACTGGGTGGTGTGAACTGGTTACCAGGGCTAAGCCATGCTTAGCAGGTATCAACATTGCTTCAGTATAACAGCTAAGCTGATTTGTGCACTGGTAAGCGAAGTCTACACTGTGTAAATGCCCATACATTTACCCGTAGATTAGCACCGCTTAGCTTTCCACAAAAACCCGCGCAAACGTGCTTAAAGCTGCTCAAAACTGCCTTAACCAGTCTGTATCTGACAGCCCTTGTTCTGCCCAGCAACAAAATGAACAGCCCTTGCAAGTCTTGAACCCAGACCCTGTACACTAAAGTCAAAACACTTAACCACTACACCATGACCACTGTGAAGGCAGCTGTTGTTTTTCCAAGATATCTGTCAATACATATATTGATTAATACTGAACAATTGCCTTTACTTCCACAATTGTGTAGTACTTGTTATTAATATGAATATTGCATCACATATGTTGTTTTAACATAATGTACACATAGCAGATACATACTATGAGATACATCTGGGAGAGTATACACAACCATGAGGTTTACACATGACAGGAATATGGATATATACATATAATAGGTTATGTGTCTACATGTACATACACATGTATATTCATACATATGTCTGTATACACATATGTATAGTGCAACATATATATGGCCATGTGTACATCTCTTCGTATGTACACACACACACACACACACATATATATATATATATATATATATATATATATATATATATATATATATATATATATATGTTTATGCACATCCTATGTGTACAGATATGCCTATTTATGTAGATATATATGTAGATATCCATAACTATATGTGCATACATACCTATTCTGTTATACCTATTACTGTCACTATATATGTAGATAGCCATAAGTATATGTGTATATGTATCTCTAGCTGTATATGTGTAGACATCTATTGCTGCTTATATGTATATATCTGAGTGTTTATATGTGTGTATATATATATATATATATATATATATATATATATATATATATATATATATGTGTGTATATATACATATCCATCTATGTATGTTGATATGTATATGTGTATATATCTATATAGATATATGGATAATTATATATACATATATGTCCACCATTTGTCCTGAACATGGAGTGGAGCCCTACCTCAACCCCAATAGTCCCAACCTCTTAGTGCAAGGGGATGTCAGGTATGTAGTGCAGGTATATATGTAGACTATTGCTGTGATAGGGATTGTCTTCACAGACATGTTGTGTGTGGAAGGTCACATCTGTTTTTAACATGTGCACCATTGGCTACTGACAGACATCCTAAGGACATCATAGTACAGTACCACTGCTAGCACAGTAATGATCCTGTTGACTACAGCAGAGATATGGCTAATAAATGTGGAGAGTCTGACACACTCTGGTCAGTCCAGAGGTATACACAGAACCCCTTAGTGCAAGACATGTGGACCAAGCCTGACAATGTGGATGTTAACAGCCATGTAGATGGGTATATCATGTAAATACTGGTATACATTTACCCCTATAGGTTATGCATTCACACACCCCTGTCTGTCCTGACACATAATAACTGCTGGTACAGAGGTGTCATGGACACATACTACCTAATAGTCAGTGACATACATCTGTACAGCATCGCACTGCTTTGTTTGACATGCATGACTGTTATGGTGGCCTGGCAGCAGTACATCTGGCAAGTATATGGACATAACATCACACTGGGTAAGTACACTAAGCTGCTAGGCATGTAATAAAGCACTGTGCAGGCTACAGGCAGACTGCCACAACACTGGCCTACATTTCTTATGGGGGAATACACATGTACATGCATATATAGCAGGCTCTACAGGCATGTCACAGCACAGAGTAACAGACACCTGTGTGAAAGTACATAACCACAACCAATGTGTACACAGCCACATATGGTAGCTAGCGTAATATTACAGTATATGCACTATCTGATCAACGCCATCCCCATATGTGCCACTCACACACTAACCCTAAGTATACTGGGCCACTACACAGTGTGGTCTAATGTCTATCTGTGGTATGGGACATGTGTGTGTTTAGCCCTACAAACATGTATGCCAATAGGGTAACATACAGTGGAGCAGCATGTAACATCAGATCGAACAGGACCAAGAACAATGGCATCTACCATAGTCTGGACACAGGCCAAGGTACATATTCACAATACACACACTGTTGACAATCACCATAAGTACACAGACTTTAGTACTGCACACACAACCACAGAATACCCAGGTTATGTCCTCAGAGATAACCCCCTACTATACATAACATGTGTCACAGTCTGATATCTCACTGGTTTGTTATCAGATATGATGTCAATAAATTATGATGTACAGGACATATGCACCTCTTACTGAATGACATATGTACACAGGTTGACAGAGTTGTGACTAGAGGCACAAACACAGGGCCAATATTGACATTTGCTGTGATAACCTCATACATTTACTGTTGTTACAGGGTCTGTTGTGACATATGTCCTATGAGGGATATGAGGTCAGTAACTCTCATGTCTGTCACCATGTACTGACTGCAATCCTCACACTATGCTTCCACAGTTCACAGATAGGTGCTCTGTAAGTAACACAAGAAATAAAAGGCACTACACACTGCCCAGTCTGCAGATGACCCTACAGATGGGATTTCCTCAGAAACATAGCATTGTCATGACAGGTATTAAAGCATGTAGACCAGCCATATCCACACATACCCTGTTAAACCAACATTACTGAAAATGCAGAATAGCAACACTTACATTCTGTAGTCATGTCAGGCACATCACCTCCTGTGTGTTAGCCTGTTTCCATAGTGTATATTGTTAGAGGTAAATCTCCAATCTATCTGAGATGTTGTTTGCCAAACAACAGATCTAGGTCCTGCTCACAGTGAACGAAAAGCCCAACACCAACATGATTTTCCTAGATATTGGAGGGTGTTTCCATGCAATTGGCTATGGGAATGTTACCACAGCTGTTCCACATGCAATCAGCTAGAGGAGGGCTGCAATTCACGCAGAGGCCATCAGCTGATTATGAGCATCACTTACAAAACACATGCTGCTGCCTAGGAAAAGCAGGTGTAAAGCTCCACATACACCAGAGAGGGAGTGAGAGAGGCAGACAGTGGCAATGATAAGTCAGGGAGGGGGTGGGAAAGTAAAACCTAAGCATGTTTGTGTCACACACCTGTCAGCATAGGGTATCAAACCCCTGACTGGCTATGTATTGCTGTCACAGGTCTATGCAGTTATTTGATGCACCATATAGCTTACATGTTGAGGAGCTCTCCAAATGTATATGTGATGGAGAGTGATATCTGCAACAGTAATATGGTTTACTTAATAGAATATTTAATGGAATATTTATAAAGAAGGAATGGTTTTTAAACACTTGTTTTATAACATTTTTTAACAAGTTTATAATGAAGTTTATGTGAATCAAAGTTAAAAATTATTAATTAGTTTGAGGCTTGATTTGTTGATTTGAAAGAACATTCGGACAATTGATTGGGTAATATATTTTTAATGTTGTATATTAAATGGATGTGACAGTTCAATGTGTTTATCTGATGAAGTCCATTTGGACAAAAACGCTTGTACTAGGAAGGCGTTCATGGTTTTGGTATAAGCAAGTTTTATTTTCAGTGTTCGTGCTGTGTGTGCTTTGTATCTATAAACATTAAAGTATGAGGTGGTTTAGCAGTCGAGTCTCCTGCATCCTGTTTTCGGAGTTTGGTGGAGTTAGTTTCGCTTTTTTCTTCTATACTGTAGGTGTAGTACACATGCCTGTCTGCATGAACAGGTGTCACCGTCAACACAGCCACACTCTCTCAGGGACCCATACACATTGACACACTTGGCATGGTCAGGAATACACCTCCTCACTAGTTAGCTTGCCACAATACAGTACTGTGCAGGTATCACATGCACCACAGTGGTTATCCAGAGGTTATATTGACAAAGGGTATGTGGAGGTTTCTGACATTAGACAGCATACTTTAGTATGCCATTAGGGGTTGTAATGAGTGTGAATGTGGTCAAAAGCATCATACACCACACACACAGACACAGGGTGCCATTACTGACATGCATGGGTGCATTGCTTCACATGTGTGTAGTGGTTGACTGTGACAGACAGCTATAGAAGGCTAGGTTATGGGTATACCTTGGCATCAGGCCACATGACAGTGGTCTGCAGTGTGGCTCAGGGGTGTAGTGTCTGGATTGGCCGACACAGGTGGGTATTGTATTCACCATCCAGTCACCTGGGTAACTATTGGGTGTGGCCATTGCTGTGCATTGCTTGCCATGTATGCGTTCTTTACTCCATGACATGGATGGTATCTGGGATGTGCACACATCCCACAAGCATGTACAGTGACATGTGGAACTACACCTGGGGTGTCTGGCTAATGTTGTGTACACAGATTGTTATCATCAGATGTGCCAGTCTTGGCCTCATGTTGCAGGAACTGGTTGACCCTGCACCTACATTTATAGCATGATACAGTTATTCCCTGGTGTCGTGGCATCTGTCCATACAGGGCATGTGTTTAAGGCATGGTATGTCCTTTGTGGGTCACATTTGATGGCACCACAGGTTTTGCAGGTGTCCAGTGGGGAACATAGTGAAGGTGCACTGTCTGCATGTAAGTGCCTATTGTACTGATGGACAGGGTGTCATGCCCTCTGTAGTCCACTGCAATCACAACAAGGTTACTATCTGTGGGCAATATGCAGGGTACTGCTAACATAGCGGTTGTTGCCTAGGCAAGTGTGTTTGTGTATGAGACATGGGTTGAGAGTGTTCTCTGGGTAATACAGGGGTTGCTAACTTGGTTCGCCAGGCCTTGATGTCACATGTAGGGATATGGATTGGCACCCCAGCCTCTAAGCTATTTCACATCTGTTATCTCTGTAAGGTGAACATTGTGACATATAATAGGGCCACCATATAAGAAATTTGCAAAACCCACTCCACGATGAGTGCAGTTGTTACACACTCACAGCCACCTCCACACAGCATACAAATGACAAACACAGACACCCACACACACCTACCATGTCTGGGATTAGAACTCCTGCCCTACTAGTTTATTACACTACAGCACTATGCAGTTATAGGACACACCATGGAGATTACTGTAGTACTCCTTCCCCAAAGGTGTATTTCACAGGGAATGACATCAGTGGCCTTGCCAAAGTAAGGCATTTGAGTTGTAATGAGTGTGACTAGCCTAAAAAGCATTGCTCCCTACACAGATATAGAAAAACACACACAAACATCCACACTTGCCATGTGTGGGATAATAACCCCAAACAGAGTACTATATTAAACTACAGCATTACGCTGTTATAGGATGCACCACAGAGATTATTGGGCTACAAGTTTCTCAAAGGTGTATTTCACAGTGACTGACATCAGCAGGCTTGCTAAAGCAGGGCATTTGATCTGTAGTGAGTGTGACTAGCCTAAAATGCATTCCTTTCTACACAAAGGAATACACAGACAAACATCCACACTTGCCATGTGTGGGAATAGAACCCCTACCAGAGTAATATATCATACTACAGCATTACACTGTTATAGGACACGCCACAGAGATTATTGGGCTACATTTTACCCACAGGTGTATTTCACAGTGAATGACATCAGCAGCCATGCCAAAGTAGGGCATTTTAATTGTAGTGCATGTGACTAGCCTAAAAAGCATTGCTCCCTACACAGAGACACACAAACACACAGTCGCCATGTCTGAGATTAGAACTCCTACCTAACAAGTTTATCACACTACAGCAGTATGCAGTTATAGGACACGCCATGGAGATTACGGGGTTACACCTTTCCCAAAGGTGTAATTCACAGTGAATGATATCAGCAGCCTTTACAAAGTAGGGCATTTGAATTGTAGTGAGCGTGACCAGCCTAAAAAGCATTGCTTCCTACACAGAGAGAGACACACACACACACACACACACACACACACACACACACACACACACACACACACACACACACACACATACACACACACACACAGTTGCCATGCTTGGGATTAGAACTCCTACCTAACTAGTTTATCACACTACATCATGACGCAGTTATAGGACACACCATGGAGATTACTGAGCTACACCTTTCCCAAAGGTGTATTTCACAGTGAATGATATAATCAGCCTTGCCAAAGTAGGGCATTTGAATTGTAGTGAGCATGACTAGCCTAAAAACCATTGCTCCCTACACAGACAGACAGACACACACACACACGCACACACGCACACACACACACACACACACACACACACACACACACACACACACACACACACACACACACACAACACACAGTTGCCATGTTGTGGATTACAACTCCTACCTAACTAGTTTATCACACTACAGCATTACGCAGTTTTAGGATGCACCACAGAGATTACTGGGCTACTCCATTCTCAACGGTGTATTTCGAATTGGATGACATCAGTGGACTTGTCATAGTAGGGCTATGGGGAGGGCAGTGTGAGTGCATGGTCCATAATCTATTCATCTAGAGGTTGACATACCACATGCAGGCACATGCAGGGTTATATTCTGCAGGTACGTGTATACAGCTGCTAGATGACTACTACCTTGTACAGTCATGTTGCACAGTTATCACTTGCACCACATAGTCTGTAATGCTGATGGATACCAGTGGCTAATTTCTATAGTGATTGACATTTACACATCATTTGGTTGTAGCCATTTGGCTGTGTGCTGGGTGGGACAGGCCTCATGATGGATGGCTCTTTGTCACAGTCACTCTCTTCCACACATCTATGTATGTCTACTTTTGGCTTATTATAGTGTGTTATCCTTGGATATATGTCTGCATTCCTATCCAATGTAGCATGACTGGTGCATACTGAGGAGTGTATGCAGTAACATCTGCAACTGTCAGATATGTATGGTCCACTGTTGTTTGCAGATATGGGCTTCATTTGTTTAGGTGTGTGAGCATGCCCAGTATGCCCTTCTGTATTGAATGTATGGATCCATTCCAGGTAGTTTGTACTCCACTGCAGATCTTTGTGTTGTATACCTACAGGTAGCAAACTGTTTCTGCAGGGTATTCGTAGATCATTTGGCAATATGGGGACAAACTGTGCAGGGGATAATGTGTACTGTAGGTGATTGTGTATGTGATGCTTCTGCTACATGGTACTGGTGTTAGCACAGATATTCAGACATGTGTGCTGTTATACACTGTGATGTTTTATGTCCTCAAGTACTGTCAGGTGGACATACATGCTCACAGTGACGTCCTAAGGGACAAGGGTGACTGCAGCTGTGTCCGGTATTGTAGGAAGATGCCTACATATTCATGGTAAGTTATGCCATTCTGGAGGGGGGCTGCAGACACTTGCTGTTGGGTCTGTGCATCTGGTTCAGCACCTTGGTACAGTGTTGGCAGAGGTTCCCATACTTGCACATCCATCAACATGACAGTATGGCCTTATCTTGTTGTGGCAATACCTCACAGCTGTACAGATTCACACAGGTTACCCAGAGGCAGGGGCCATGAGTCAGGATATTACCCCTATTGTGGTGTATGTGCAGGTTTGTAGCCACCCATTTATGTGTTTGCATCCAGGGATAGTGTGTGCACACAGCAGTGTGTCGGATCTTGCACATTCCATGCTGCCCATGCGCCCACTCCACCTCTATTATTCTATCCTCCATACATTATGCATACATTCTCTGATACTTTCCCTAAAGTTATCACCTCATCACAGCTGTGTTTTGGTGTTGGTCCACAGTTCATGCAGAGGGATATGGTAGACATGTTACTGGGGTTTATCCACATGGCCTTGCATATGGCTTATGTGGAGTGTGTTATGTTGTTATTTGGGTGTCCATGACATAACATGCATTGGCAGTACGTGTGAGACACAGGTCTTTGGCAGAGGCCTGTAGGGAATTTGGTGGTGATGCGGGCCAGCTGTGACAGGCCATTGCATTCTGTCAGTCCTACAGTCTCAGACTGCCATACAGTATATTCCCCTGGGGTGACAGGGTAGGTGTGCTAGGTGTTCATGCCAATACTTTCTATCAGTCTTGATCAATTGGTGTGGATGCTGGCAAGGTGCTACCTACAGCTAGGGACACACCTGCATGGGACACCTGCAGTGCATGCTGCATTCTTTTGCTATTGCCATATACAGGTGGGGTCATATAGTACCCATGCCCAACAGCAGGGATATGACCAGAGAGGTACCTTTGGATGGTGTTTGGGTGAGCTGGGTGCATGTGTGCTATGTACACTACTTGCATCTGATGCACAGATATGCATGGGGCATTCCAGTTATGCTGGCATGTGCAGGTACATCAGCTGTTTCCCCAGTACATCAGTCCTACCACCTTTGTGATCTGCAAGTGTTCAACCAGATGACAATGGTATCCCCTACTACAGGCCCAGATAATGTGATGCATACCTGTATGTACAATTCCAAGGGTGTGTCCATTTCACAGTTACACATTATATACTGTATGTCTGGGGCACTTTCCCCTGTGTACTCCTTGTATATCTAGCCCAACAGCCATGCCATGTCAATCTTTCAGATGGTGACACATATTACCGCCATACATTTACAATGACTTACTGCTAGCATGTGTTATAGTGGTGGCAATTGTCTTTGGCACTGCAATTGTGAGGACTTGGCTCTGTCATCAGCAGTAGTGGGCAATGGCCACCAGGTCATACCTCAACATGCATGCATACATACTGACCACTCTCACACAATATGAAACACACACCAACCTAACACACACATACCTACATATTGTGCAAATACTACAATCTATCCTGCTACCTTGGCCACCTCTGGGCATCTGTGCTCCATTGGTATTATACCTACACATACGTATTACTACATTTCTACATAGGATTGGGGGGGTCTACACCTGACTGTTACTACATTTCTAATTTGGATTGGGGGTCACACCTGACTGTTACTACATGTCTAAATAGGATTGGGGGGCACACTTGACTGTGACTACATGTCTACATAGGATTGGGGGGCACACCTGACTGTTACTACTGTCTACATAGGATATGGAGGGCACACCTGACTGTTTCTACATTGCTGCACAGGATTGGGGGGGTCACACCTGACACTTGTACACATTTGCTATGACTGCACAGGTATGTCAGGTACTCCATTTCATTCTGTTTTCTAACCTATCATGCTGACTACAGGTATGTCAGTGTACTACAGGTCTTACATTTGATTGCCCTACATATTAGTTTCTGACTTTCTACCCTTCAGAACTAACATCCCACTGCCTGACCTGATGTAGTCTGTCTGTGTAGGCCTGGGGGGGGGGGGTTACCCATAGGCATCATTCAGTGGCCCTAGCACAGCCTTTGTTTGTGATTGTCTACAGCTGTTCTGTTGGCTGTGACTGTTGTTGGGTATGTGAAACTCCCTGACTGGCATGCGTGTGCCATATGGACACACGTGGCCCAGCACATTTCCTGCAGTGGGTTTTGTTACCATGTGTAGTACTGGCTACTATGGTGACACCCGTATTTGTTACAGATCTCATGCTGCCACTATAAATGTCTACTATCTGCTGGCATCCCATTCAGCCATCCGATTCCCTTGCATGCTCACATCCATACCATAGATACAAGCAACAACACATACTACTCCAATCAGCAATTGGTAAGGGGAGTGCCAGTATTGCGGATGGTGCTGAGTGCTGGCTATGTCGGATGCACATAGTACACTCCCTATACATGGCTGAGCACAGGTAGAGTCATGTTTGGCATACATTTTATTGTATGTGTGAGTCAGAGAGATGTGTCATTCCCTGGGTCCCTACTATGTCAGTGTATGTGCTATGCATTGCCTCTTTGCCAAGGTCATGGCATACTGGGCATGCCTCCATCTACCTACTGGGGCAGGCTCAGGTTGTTCCTCCTCTGAGTCACTCTGTGCCTGTGCAGGCCTTGGCATTGGTGGGGGGCTGTGTGGTCCTGCCCCGTGCTGTTCCTGCTGCAGCTGTTTCCACAGGATCATATTGTGTAGCATGGCACATACGATAACAATTTGGGTGCATGTAGCTGGTGAGTACTGCAAGGCTCCACCGGATGTGTCCAGGTACTGGAACTGTGACTTGAGCATCCCAAACACATGCTCTATTATGATTCTGGTCTGTGTGTGTGCCTCATTATGACATTCTCGTTTGTGTGTGTGTGCATTTCTGAGGGGTGTCTTCATCCACGGCTCCAGTGCATAACCAGCATCCCCCACTAGGTGACCGTAAGGGATGTCCCCACTGGCAAATCTCTGGTACAGCTACGTCAGATGCCAGATGTGGGAATCATGATAGCTTCCACGGCAGCCAGCTCATACATTCATTACAATGCCCTGGGCATCGCACATGACATGGCAGTTGATGGAGAGGTAGCCCTTGCTGTTGATGTAGATCCTACCCTGCTCACCATGTGGTGCTTTGATGCATATGTGCATGCATTCTATAGCACCCACCACCTCAGGGTATTCTGCTATTTGGTGGAAGAGATACATATTGCTGGGCGACACCTCACAGGTGTTGAGGAAATATACGTGCTCACTGACATGTGCTGACATGGCATCCAGAAACTGGGGGAATACTCTGGATACTGATGCCTGTGAGATCCCCATGATATCCCCAGATGGGCTTTGGGAGGTACCTGTGGCTAGTATTCCTAGGCCTACAGATACCTTGGTATCCACTGGGATGGGTTCCCCTCTGTTAGTTCTGTGTGTCAGGTGTGGCCGGCACAGATCAGCAATTTGCTGTAAGAGGTCCCTGTCCACCCTATAGTGCTCCACTATCTCTAGCTCATGTAGCCCCTGGTAAGATACCCTGGGTCTGTACACCCTTCTCCATCTCCTCACTGTGGGTTGGTCAACAGCATTCTCATTCTCACCACCCTGAGCCTCTTCCACATGTTGATGTCTGATAGCTGCTGCAGCCTCTATCATTCTGTTGTTTTTGTTTGTTAAACTTTCCCCACTTGTATACACTGGTGGTGTAGAGTATGTGGGAAAAACAGAGGGAAAGGTATTTGCATAGTTTATAGTAGTGTTCTGAGCTGGGCTGGTCTGCTGCCTTTGTAATTGTCTGATTCTGATACATTTCACCTGCCAGCTATGCTAGCTCTCCTAGATTACCTTCCTACTGCAGTTTTCCCTTCCCATTGCCTTCCTGTTTAAGCCCAGGGGCACACCGCGCAAACACAGTGCTCAGATGTGCACAGAGCTACTATTTCCTGGTTTACTTTTTTTTCCCCCTTTAAAACCAGGTGCATGGCACGCACACCCGCTTTGGCAATGTAAAGAGGGCTAGGCAGCCTCAGACACACCCCCTTCCATAGTTCTGCTAAGCTAAGGGCAAACCCAAGCCACAGGGCTCCAATCCCCTTACAGTATGCCTGACACACACCCATGATGTTAGCTAACTCCTAGGCTTGCACCATGCTATTCCTGCTCTTACACTGTTGGGTGCTGACTAGCATGCAGGGGAAATCTGGGATTCAGTATCATTCCCCTCATTTGCATAGGCTTGCCTGCTGATGCATAGTTACATGTCCCACACTGAGCCTCCTCCCTTAGCAACCACTATTCACTGGCCATGTTGTCTTCTGCCTGCTATTGAGTAAAATGGCAAAATAGTGATTTTGGTTACAATGCTTATTATAGTTTTTTTTTTTCTTATTTTCAGCCCGATCCCATTTGAGTGCCACTGCCCTATGCTTAAACAGCCGCAATTGGCTAAAAAAAAATAAAAGTTTTTTTTTTTTTCTGTTTGCAACTGTTTTCCATGCCATTGGCCCTATAGTTAGCCATTGGCATGCTTTCTACATAATATCTACCCTTTATTTGGAGCTGTCATGGCTCCGTTTTGTAGTTTGCAGAAATGTACTGTTACTGGCAGAGTACATTTCTGCTGATTACACTAGTCCTGCACGGCCAGTTTCCAGCTTCCTGGATTGCAAATTCACCTCATTTGCATGGATTTCTCCTGCAAGCGGGTAATTTGCATACAAGGGCTGTGTCCGTGCAGGATTAGTGCAGGAGCGCTCGTGCACATCCCTACAGGTTATTCCTGGATCGCACGGCAGACATATTGCCTGCTGCAGCTCCTGCACTAGTCCTGCATGCTCTGCAGGGCTTGCTGAATCTGGGGGTAAGTCTTTTTTAATCAGGGCAGACTTACGATGGGAGCAACTCTTTTGGAATATGGTCATATAAGTTTCAATGTAGTGAGATTTCACACTATGTTAACTCACATTTAATATAGTAAATGACCTCACATGGCTTCAAAGAAATATTTTCCTCTAAAATGCGTCTAAATTATAAAACTTAGTACTGTACAATGCTGAATTAATGGATATTATTTGCATTATAAAACAAAGTTGACCATTTGCTCAAGATGATTTTAAAATAAATGCAGATATGAATTGTTTTGTTGACTCATTACTTAATTCTATGAACTCTAATCGCAGTGTTGTTTCATAAAAAGAAAAGTAGTGAAGACAACAGTTATCAAAAGGATGTTTTGTTTAAGTCAATTGGATGTATTTTAATAAAGATGAGGTGGTACACAAAATTAATTAAGATATAAAAGAGACAATGAAAGATGTAGCATATAAAAACAACAAACAAGAACATTCAAATTTTTATTTAGTAAATGACAGCAGTATAATTATTTATGTATTTATTTATTGACATTTGATTACTGAGAAAGTCTGATTAGGTAGGTGCCCTTTTTCAGCTGAGGCCAGGGTAGAAAAGCTCCAAAGTATTACAAAAACATTTTAAGGACAATAATTACAAACTTCAAAAATAATTCAAAAACATTTACAGTTTAAATAATTATACCAAAGTAGATATAATGTGAAAACATTGGTTGAAAATAGATACAATGAATATGACTATGATTTAATAGTTACAGAAATTTTAGCCAGTTCAGAGAAATTAAATGAAGGATAGCATAATATAAACAAGAATATCAGTATGAATTGAGAGAAAAAAACAGGTTTATATTATATTTAGATATAGAGCTGGAGTGATTGAATGAAGGAAAAACGAGAAGTAGGGGGATAAGGGGGTATAAGGTATGAATAGCTACTTGTTCATACTTAGGGATATAGTTTATCCTGGGGATGAACAAGAACAGAGCCATATTTTGGCTAAGAAGTCTTTCAATGTGCTTTTAAAAGACTGTGGGGAGGTTATTGACTTGCTGGATACAGATAAGAAGTTCCAGGTCTTAGCAACATGGTATGAATACAGACCATGCCCAAAAGATTTCATAGATTTGTGAACAGAGAGGAGCTTTTGGTCATTGCAGCACAATGAATGTGTAGGAATATAGTTGCATAGAATGGTATTTAGTAGTGGATAAAAGGATGGATGTTGGATAATTGCATAGGTTATAAAAAGCTGTGTATATGTTAATTGATGGGACAGTTCTAACCAGTTTAGGGTTTTTAGTGCTATACATTGGATGGGTTCTGAAAGGGCGATTTGCTGCACACTTAGCCACTTTATTATGGCATTGCTTAAGTTTTGCTTTTCGTGATGCTTGGAGGTTAGTAACAATCAGAACATCATAAAGTAGCAAGACAGGAAGTATGTAGTGGCAAGCGCAGCTTTAGTTGCATTGGTGAGAATGTTTTGGCTTTATAAAGCATCCCTAGTTTTTGGTGAGTTAGTTTTATACAGTTTTGTATATGCAAATCAAATGTAAGACTATCATCCACTATTATCCCTAAAAGTTCGCTATGAGAAAATACTTTAATGGTTGTATTTTTAATTTTAAATTTCAAATTTTATTTTTTTATTTCATGAGAGGGATTTGCGAGAACAAATAATTTTTTTGGAGGGGGGGTGTTTCAGTAGCTGTTAAAGCTGCATGAGTAAGTTTTTGGAGATGAGCCAGGTTGCCTGATGTGCATATGAGTATGCAATCATCTGCGTATTGTATTAGGAATGCCTGTAGTGTGGATGTGTTGAGGGTACTGGATAGAATGTTGAACAGGACAGGACCATGGATAGAACCTTGTGGTACACCACTGGTGATTGAGAGGTATGGCAAGAGGGTGGAGTGCCATTTTACTAACTGATACCTGATGAACATGTAGCTATGAAAGGGTGGGTTGAGATAGACCTAGATAGGACATTTGGATATAAGGAGGAGACGGAAATAATTATCTTAGAAAAATATGCCTAAAATAAGAAAAAATAGCCAATTCTAAAATAGAAAATTGGTGAGTAGCAGATACTGTAGATAATGAACAAAGAAAGCTTAAAAAAGGAACAAGTCTAATAATAAGATAAGGATGGGACAGGCAAATGCTAAACAATACAAAAGACACACCAACTAATCACATCCCAAACTGGCATGCCTTAATAGACTAGGGATATAGCACAGGGGATAGCCAGTTAAGTATGTATGTATGTATCTATGTATTTATTTATCTATCTATATATTTATTTGCTTACATACTTACATACTTCCTTATCTATTTATATGTCCAGTTATTTACTTTTTTAAATAGTAGGCTGATCTATGAATGGCACATTTCAACTATGAATCAGGCTTCCTATTCACATTAAGCAGAGCCCTTCCCTGGCCCTCTTCAAATGCAGTTTTGATCAGTGGATGGGGAATTACAAATTTACAGCTGGGGTAGTACCTATGCCTCATATGGACAGAGCACTTTGTAAGATACTCAAGGCATAAGCGCAAAACATACCTCTCAACCTCTTAGAGCAAGAAATCTGGACAAAGCCATGAATAAAAGTGGGGCAAAGGCCCAAAAATGGGGACACTTTTAAATATTATTCTTACAAACTTAGAAAGATGATAGAATAACAGGTTTTGCATTGGCATGAAAATTCTGAAGGGTATGAAGTCTGAAACTCAAATGTCTGACATTATTTTCTAGTTTCAGTCTTTAATTTTTTCCCACTAATTTTTCAGGAAACCACAATTTTATGAAAAACAGATCAAAAGTATCAGGCAAAAATCTGCACATTCTGAAAATATCTATACAGATGAGAGGTATGCTGGAAAACCATGCCATCCTCTTGCCCCTAGGGTCCATATATTGGGCAAAATTGGATTATATTGGCTAGACTTGTAAGGGTAATCTTCTATGAACCTATGATATAATGGAAACAATGATTTAAGCAAAATTCTCAATAAGAAATATAATAGTAATATCTTTATGTACTGGATATGAGATAACAAACAAGTAATCACATGCAGACTAATATGTACAAAACAAGTGATTAAACAGCATACGCATACAATTTATGTTGTTTAACAGGTAGCAAACAGCACAGAGTTATATGGTCCATACAATACTAAACTGCCATGTTACGATGTCAATGTTTATTTTTGAAATTTTATTTTACTTTTATTTCTACAAGTGCAGGAACTGGACCATGGGAGCTTTTTTCAACCATGATATTGTTTTATAATATCAAAATAATTGACATTATTTCAAAGTAAAAATAATCACAACAATATGATATTACGAATTCTTAAAAATAAGAAAACATTAGATATTTGTAATACTTATGAAACAGAAAAACATATGCCTGACAATTTAGAAAGAGCCCCATCTCTTGTGGTATTGGCTGCAGTAAAAAGGGATTGTCTTTGCAATGTGATCATTTTCGATACAAAGACACATAAGCCACAATGGTGAAATACCACATTATCAGCTTAACTGCATGTCTCTAAATTACCATTAATTGCTGCAAGGGCATATCCTCACTTTCATGAGGTAGTTAACATTGGTGGCCCATGCATCATTTTGCCACAGGCAGCTCTCTCATTTGGTTTCCCACACACATACAGAGTAAAGCAAACACAAACACCCACATGCACACACACACACACACACACACACACACACACACACACACACACACACACACACACACACACACACACACTGTTATACTTTATTTTTAGTCCAGCTTTACTTGTTATTCCACGTAATCCATTGTGTCTAGTTGTGGCCACAGGACTAATATCCTGAATGTGGAGTGCAGTGTTTGAATCCTTTTTAGTCCCTTTGAGGCACACTATTTGGAGAATTTCAGGTGTCTAGTAGCTCCCCTGAACCACACTGTTACAGTATTTGCTTGTTAATCTAGGGCAAACTTTAGATGTGGCAGGCCCCCACCCCCAACACATGCATTCAGATATGCATTCCTTCATTACAGACACACACACACACACACACACACACACACACACACACACACACACACACACACACACACACAAACACACACACAGTCCTACACACTCACACAGGTAGTCCCTCACATACACACATGCACCCTCCCCAACACTACCAGTCTGCTAAACCTCCCGGCACTTACCTCTATCGTGATGGGTGAGCATGAGCTTTTGACCATGTTTATTAACATGACTGACTGTGAGTGCCTGTGTTAATTTATGCAGCAACTCATGAATCACTCATTGCAGAAATGCCTTATTGCATGCAGTTCCAGGAAAGCACTAATTAGCATAAACCTCTCCGCCAGAATGTCTCATTAGTATTTTGCATGGCTTCAGGGGCAGCCCACTATGGTGACTGTAGAACAGTGTGCTATGCTATGGTTTCTGTACCTTATCAGCCATTGTAGTTTAAGGAACATTCCAGGTTGGGGATAGTATTGAGCTAACCATACTGAGCATGTGTTACAAGTAAGATGTAGAATGTGCATGCAGAAGCAGCTACATGTTAAACTGCCATCATGCCTTCACTCATCCTTCAACATGGTGCCAGAAGCCAGATTCAAAGTAATTTAAGTCTTGCAAAGTGTAACAAAGTGTTAAAAGCTATTTCAGTGTTTTCAAAATGCAAGAAAATGTTGAAAGTTGTACAAACATCTTCAAATTGCAATGAATGTACCCAGTAAGTTGCATAAGACTCTCCATGGTGCAATGAATGTCTAAAGTGCTACAGGTACTTGCCTTTACTTTTATGGCATATCAAACAGATTTCATAAACCAAAAAGTGTATAAGGTGTTCACATTTACTTTAATGGCATGTCAGATGGATTTTGTAGACTTTTGGTGTTTGATGGCAATGTTGCAAAGAATTGGTGTGGATTTGAACAAGAATATGATATTTTCATAGTGGCTGCACATAAAGATTTATGCACTTGAGCATTTATACTTCTCAATTTAGCTGGCTCAGGGGCCATTGAGTGAGAATGTTCTTTTGTGTATGGACCTGCTGTTTATGTGGGAGAGGGAGAAAACCATCATATTCTCAAGCAGAAATATATGAAGATCCAGACTGTTTAAAATGTAAATGCAGGGAACTATGTAACCCTCAGACAAATATAACGATGGAAAGGCATACATTTAACACAAGGAATCAAAAGCATAGTGAAACTATTGAAGCATATGCTACTGACTTACAAAATAAAGCAAAAACATGTAAATTGGAGGATTTGCAAGATGATTCAATAAATGACCACCTTGTGTGTGGTATAAATAATGATACAGTGAAGAAAATTCTACTGTGTGATAGTGAATTAACACTGAGCAAAGCTATTGAAGTTTGACAAATACATGACCTCATAGAACATACAAATATGCTTGCTGTAACTGCTACTGCAGATGTCAACAGTGTACAACAGAAATTTAAGATGACAAAGCCTCATAAGTGAAAATTGAAAGGTTTCACCTCATTAACTCCTATTGTCAATTGTTGTAATTGTGGGGGCAGTCATGAATCCAAACGAGAAAAGAGTTTAGCTTGTGGGCACCAGTGTCACAAATGCAAAAAGTGGAATCATTTCAAAAAGTTTTGCAAATCAGCACTGGCTAATAGTAAGATTAATCTAAAGCAAACAGTAAATCAAATCAAGACTGTGACAAACTCAAAGGGCAATGATGAATCTTTTTATGTTGATGGTGTTTTTGTGGCTGATGTAACAGTTTACATGGTAAATTCATGCATGCCAGCAAAGAGTGAACTATTTTGTACTGTACCAATTAATGGAAAGCCAGTAGAGTTCAAAGTGGATACTGGATCCATGCAATGTCATGTCAACAAAAGCTTATGCAAAAGAAAAATCTGGAGAGTATTTTAACTGTACAAAGTGTACAAAATTAGTTGCTTATGATGGTGAAGAGATTCAGATGGATGGAACTGTAGTCCTTTATTGTCATTTTGCAGGCAACAGCTATGACTTGCAGTTCTATGTAGTTCACAGAGATGTACAGTGATTACTAGGCTTCTAAGACAGTCTACGTATGGGTTTGATTTAACTCAGTAAAGAAGTTCATCATTTAAATATAAATGAAAATTATAGTTTTAAATAACATATTTTCAAAGAGTATGCTGATCTCTTCACAGATTAACTTGGTAAGCTTCCAGTCACATATTCCATGATGTGGAACCATGAGATAAACCCAGTTGTTTGACCAGCATGAAAGATTGCAGCAATGCAGAGTAAAGTTAAAGCAGAATTAGACAGAATATTAAATTCTGGTGTTCTCACTCCTGTGTCAGAACCTACTGAATGGGTATTGTCTGTGACAGTAGCCCATAAGAAAAGCTCAGATGATATTCGAATATATATTGGTCCTCATGACTTAAACAAAGATCTTTAATGTCCTCATCACCCAATATGTACAGTAGAGGAGGCAGCAGCATTAATGCCAAATTCCACTGTTTCCTCAGTTCTAGATGCTAAAAAATGCTTTTTGGCAAATTTCATTGGATCACAAGTTGTCCTTATTAATGACTTTCAGCAGACCATTTGAGAGATACAGATATTTGAAGATGCCATTTGGAATCAGATCTGCCAGCGAAGTATTCCAACATGCCATGGAATAAATATTTGCTCAATATCCTTGTGCCATTACAGTTGATGACATTATAGTTGGAGGCAATGGAGAAAAAGAACATAACAGAAACCTCAGGAAAGTTCTAATCATGCACATGAGGTCAGTCTAAAGCTGAATCCTTTGAAATGTCAACTCAAATTGAAAGAAGTCGCCTATGTTGGTCACATGTTCACAAGTTCAAGCCTTCAACCTGATCGAGCGAAGGTAATGGTAATCAATGAAATGCCAGTTCCAGAGAATGTCACATCCCTGCATCATTTCCTGGGTATGATTAACTATTTGGGAAAGTTCATTCATAACCTTAGTTAGCTTTCTGTACCACTGCATGAGTTAATACACAAAGATGTAAAATGTTCCTGGTATAAACAGCATCAAGAAGCATTTGATACTTTGAAACAGAGAATTTCCAGTCTGCCTACACTGAGATATTATGATGTTCATAAAC
This sequence comes from Protopterus annectens, assembly GCF_019279795.1. Taxonomy (NCBI): domain Eukaryota; kingdom Metazoa; phylum Chordata; order Ceratodontiformes; family Protopteridae; genus Protopterus; species Protopterus annectens. The sequence continues at coordinate 1,822,222,700 of NC_056731.1, read as the reverse complement.
CTGTGACTCTCACTTGTGATGCTTCCATAGGCGCCAGAACCATAAGGCAAGGGGGAGGGAGGGAAGGGACCCCACACACACACTTTTACAGCTGCAAGACCTGCAAGGACTCATGCATGTGTCACATACTATTTAAACACAAAAGTGCACGGAAACAACTACCTGATCACATCAAGCCTGCGGCAGATCATCCACAGTAAGAAGAGGTTTATTTTATTATGAAGGCTGTGTGCTCCATTTATTTAAGTCAGTAGCTGGTGCTCCATTTGTTTACTTAAGTCAGTAGCTAGTGCTCTGTTATATTTAAGGCAGTAGCTGGTGCTCTGTTATGTTTATTTAAGGCAGTAGCTGGTGCTCCATTATGCTTATTTAAGGCAGTAGCTGGTGCTCCATTATGTTTATTTAAGGCAGTAGCTGGTGCTCTGTTATATTTATTTAAGGCAGTAGCTGGTGCTCTATTATGTTTATTTAAGGCAGTAGCTGGCGCACTGTTATGTTTATGTAAGGCAGTAGCTGGTGCTCCATTATGTTTATGTAAGGCAGTAGCTGGTGCACCGTTATGTTTATTTAAGGCAGTAGCTGGTGCTTCGTTATGTTTATTTAAGGCAGTAGCTGGTGATCCATTATGTTTATTTAAGGCAGTAGATGGTGCTCCGTTATGTTTAAGGCAGTAGCTGGTGCTCCGATTGTTTATTTAAGGCTGTAGCTAATGCTCCATTATGTTTATTTAAGGAAGTAGCTGGTGCTCTGTTATGTTTATTTAAGACAGTAGCTGGTGCTCTGTTATGTTTAAGTCAGTCACTAGTGCTCCATTATGTTTAAGTCAGTAGATGGTGCTCCACTATGTTTATTTAAGTCAGTAACTGGTAGCTGGTGCTCCGTTATGTTTATTTAAAGCAGTAGCTGGTGCTCCATTTCTTTATTTAAGGTAGTAGCTAGTGTTCTGTTACGTTTATTTAAGTCAGTAGCTGGTGCTCCGTTATGTTTATTTAAGTCAGTAGCTGGTGCTCCATTTCTTTATTTAAGGCGGGAGCTGGTGCTCCATTTATGTGTGTGAAGGCAGTAGGTGGTGTGTGTGTGTGTGTGTGTGTGTGTGTGCGTGTGTGTGCGTGTGTGTGCGTGTGTGTGTGCGTGTGTGTGTGTAAAATGCCCCAGTTACATTTAACTGGTGGTTAGAATTGAATTTTTGAGGCTCAAACCCACAGGAGCCTGCATTTTCTACCCACACCACCACTTGTGATTCAGGGAGTTTAGTCCATATGTTTCAACTGTCTAGATTTTCACAAAATATTTGGCTCATACTTTTGGTCTGTTCCTCTTAAAATTTGTGGTTTTCTGGCAAATCAGTGTGAATGGAATTCACTAAATAATGACTGCCCTTTAAGTTTCAGTCTTCGTCTCTTTTTTGGAAAAACATGATAACACAAAACATTCAGTCTATCTTTTTTGGAAACACATGGTTATACAAAACACTATTTTAACAACTTTATAAGATTATACAAGCAGTATTTAAAATGTGTCCCTGGTTTTGGGCCTTGGTCCCCCCCCCCCAATAAATTTTTACTTTTTCCAGATTTTTTCTGCTGTTAAATTGAGAGTTTTTGTTGTGTCAAATGGGTGATGCAGTGGTAGTATTATTGCCTCATAAGAAGAGGTTCTATGGTTTGATTCTTGGCTGCGGTGCCTTCTGTGTGGAGTCTGTATGTCCTCCCTCTGTTTGTGTGGGTTTCCTCTGTGTGCTCCAGTTTCCTCCCATATTACAAAAACATGTGTCTGGAGCATTTCTCCCTGAGCTTCTGCTGAAAATTGGATTTGTTCCAAGTTGGACTTTCCTGGTTAAATAAGTAAAAAAAATTTCAAGGAGTGGGGAGCTTCAGGGGAAGAGAAGTTTAGTGCTGCTTATTCCAAGTCTGTTTGCATTGTTAGTAGCCTTACTTTTGCTGCCAAAAGCTGTAAAGCTGTGGGTTCTACTCCCACACTATGCAGATGGATCGTTGATACTGTACTGTGTTGTACTTTAAAGGGAGTGGATGTCTTGGGAATGTCCTCCTTTGGAGGAATTACCTAGTAACTATGAACCTATCAGTTTGCCATCCATTCCCTATTGAAATATTAATAGCTTATCATTTTTAATGTAACATAGGCAAATTATTCTTCAAGGGCAACAGCCACTTTATTTGTAGATAAAACAATGAAATATAAAGTTGTTTCCCTTTCTAGCAACAACCTCTTCATTAGCTACAAATCCCTTTAATGTGGAATTATTTAGATGACAACTTCTGCAGAGATTTTGGATATTTATTGATATTGGTGGATTGTAATGACAGACGTTTGAGTGGTCTTTTATGCTTGAATTTTTCTGAAATGTGTAGTTTTGTCATTATTAGTCCATATATTTTGTTTCATTGCTTACTAGAAGACTGTTCAAAACTACATATTTAAAACACTTTCTAACAACTGGTGCTGTATTATACAAAGAATATAATTTAATACAGTCGGGAAGGTGAATCAAAGAATGCATACATGTCTGCATGGTCCTAAAAATGTGTTTCAAAACAGCCAAGATGAAAGTGTGAAAGGCTCAAAATCATGAGCAAATTTTAAAGTTTTACTCTTGTTAGCAAAGTAATGGATGAAGATAAAACAGTTCATACCACATTACCTTGACCTGGCCAACATTTTGACACAATCCCCTATTCGGGTGTAGTACTAAAGATGTATATTGTAAGAGCAAACACTGACATCACTACCTGGATTGCCAACTTTCTCACAGGAGGAAGGTGATCAAAATAGAGGAAAAGACCAGTTACCAATGGAGTCCCCCAGAGTTTGGTGCTGAGACTTTTTCTGTTTGGCATATATATCTTAAAAAACAAAAGGGAATACTAAAGGGCTTTGGCAGGCTAAGTTTGAGATGACTGCAAGCTAGGAGCAGTTATTGATTCCCCAAATGACTTAACCATCATGCAGGAAGGTTTGTCCCAAATAATAACTGGTGTCAGTGATGACAATGTCCACTGAGAACTGACCCAATTGTTTGGCATTTGGTAACTTGTGTGTACAGTGACCTAACTTTTGACCAGCATGTGCCCAGAGTCATAAGAAAGCCTTTCTATATTGCACAATGTATAAACAAATTGATTGTGACTAGATCTAGAGATGTTGTTGTCCCCCTTTACAAAGCTCTCGTTAGGTCAATCATTTTGTATAATGACCACTTTGGCATGTATCTGTCCAGCCCCATGCAACAACTGGAATACCTTCAGAGATACCTTACTAAAAGGATACAAGTCCTAAATAATAGATCTTGCATGGACCACCTCAGAGATTTATTACTATACTCAGTATCCTACAGAGTGCTTACAGGTGACATGTCTGGTATACAAGGCATCCTTCAATGTAATACAGATGGACCTACTGAACATTAGCAAGTCAAATGGCATCAGAAATACTCAGTCCAGGTATCTAAACTGAATGTTGTGGAGAAATGGATATATATCACAGAGGCTACCACTGTTCCAGAACAGACTATCCATACAAATAAAGCAAAGCTCATCCGTCCATATTCAAATGCAACTTGGATCTAAGGATGGGTAATAGAAAATGTACTCCGGGATTGTCCCTCATGCCACTAATGGATAGAGGCAATTCCTCAATGCCATATCCCTTACGTGGGTCCCCTCAAATTATCTATGATATGACCACAGTTATTCTCACTAGGGCTAATATACAATTATCAGCCATGGGATAGGTAAGTCCAATCAGAAAATGTTAATTCAAGCACCAAAAGCAATTGGCTAAGCTTAAAATGTCCTCCAAGTGAACCTATGTTGTGGTAGTAAATAGTTATAAAAAATTGCCCTTTTTAGATCACTAAGTGCCCCTCTCATCCCACCCCACCCCCAGTCTTCAACAGCTTCTGGCACTTATGGATGCTTTGCAATATGGTCTTGGTGCAGCATGTCTTCAGGAAGCCAATCCAGTTGCATATGCATCTTGTACTTTGACTCAAACAGAAACGCGCTATGCACAAATAGAAAAAGAACATCTCGCAGTTGTGATTACATGTTCCCGATTCATTGACTATATATACAGAAGACCAATTCAGATCAAAACAGATCATCACCGTTGGTAACAATTTTGAACAAACCAATACATATCACTTCAGCAAGATTGCAGCGTATGATGTTAAGATTGCAGAATTATAGTTTCAGTATTGTTTACAGCAAAGGTAAACACGTATCTTGCAGATACTTTGCCTTGAGCACCCAGAAAGACATCCAAGCAGCATGACAATGAGAGAGCGGACCTCATAGTTATGGACGTCAAATGCACCTCATCATCACAACTTGATGAGTTAAGAAACCATACTGTTAAAGACCCAGTTTGTCAAAGACTGTGTCACGTTATTAACCAAGGATAGCCAACATGACAGACAAGTTTGCTACCTAAAATTCAGCAGTATTTCCCATACAGAGATGAACTCATTGTGGAAGATGGTATCATTACGAAAGGTCTGAAAGTGGTAGTTCCTTAAATCATTGCAAAAGGAATGCATAACAATCCTGTACAGAGGTCAGCCAGGCACTGAATCAACTAAAAGTAGGGCAAGAGGTATTGTCTTCTGGCTCTCAATGTCTAAAGATATTGAAAGAGAGGCACTTTCCTGTTCAGTTTGCAACAGAACCAGTAAACCTCTTCAACCATTATTGCAAGTTGAGTTTGGTCGAATGCATACTTTGAAAAGTCACAATCACATGGGAATTATAGAAGATATTTGTGTTGAACCAAGGTCTTACATAATTCACTCCAAAGGTGTTGATTATAGAAGAAATTGCAGATACATTTTGCCTGTCCCAGATTCAAAGCCACAACAGACTGTGTGTACTAGTGATTCCAGTTTCTTGTCTAAATCACTAACTGATCAAGTTTCAGATAGTGGACAGTCTTGTTTGTATAATTCTGATATGCCAAATGATGTTTCTGTGTCAAATAAATCTCTTGAGACAGACCATGTTTTTAATAATACTCAAAATTTATATGTGACAATGGTAGGAAGAGTCTGCAAACTTAATCCCAGATATGTACAATGAATTGCATTTGTAGTCAGAAGGCCAATGTTGAATTGTTTATACAGTGTCTAATTTTTGAATGCATCTCAAGAAATGTCAATGCAGATTTCTGCATGCATTTGCAATGGGCACAAAGTGAAAAGGGAGGATGTAGAAGAGTGTCCTATGTTATGCTTTCTGTACCTTATCAGCCACTGTAGTTTAAGGAACTTTTCAGGTTGGGGGGCTGGTATAAAGCTAACTGTACTGAGTATGTGTTACAAGTAAAATGAAGAATGTGCATGCAGAAGCAGTTATGTCAGATGTATAATAAACTGTCTGTTAAACTGCCATCACCCCATTCACTCATCATTCAACAGTGATGCATGTCTTCATTCTGCAGCACCATTGAATTTTCCATCTCTGAATCAGAAATGGTTACTACTGCAAGGTATATACTTATGATAACCTTTTTGAATTGCGCCCAGTGTACATACATCATATCCCAGTCCCTTCCAGCATTCAAGTATCTAGTTCTACCCAGGAGGACACCAAAGCCAGTAGTCAACAGAACAATAACAAATAAAACGAAATGTCTAAATTTTACGTGTGATGATTAAAAGCATGTGCAGGTTTAAATGCATGTGTGTATATGTGAATATGTGCTGTAGTGCATATGCCCTAAAGAACGTAAGTATAAATACCCATGATTACTTTAAAGGTCTGACATGCCAATTGAGAAGACGCTTTTGAGATGTTAACTGCATTTTGATATGCAGTCATTTTGTGAATAATTGAAGTTGCAATTTAACTGAAGAAGTTTGTGGGTAATCATCCATGTTTATCATGACAATATGACTGACCGACATATTAATAGGATACTTCACCTCTGAAGTTGAGTTTTAATGTGTTAATAAAGCTGGGATAGGGCATATACTTAAATTCATGAAATTCTCTCTCTGTAGAATTAAAAACTGAGCAGATTAAGGAGGTACATTGAGGAGACTGCAGTAAAATGTCTAGTTATTTTGAGGTAGTGCTGCTAGATATGAGTACTTTGATGAAAGATCCAGGAATCTCAAATAAAGAGCATTTTGGTCCCAGAATTTGCAACCAAAAAGGTATTGTTTTCCCCAATACCACAAAATGACATTTGGAAATATAGGGGCAAAGGCAATCCTCATTGACACCTCTCTAAATTGCTTGTAATATTCCTGTTCAAAAACGCAAAGTTGTTCAATAACACCATTGCCACAGTGCTATCTAACATACTGAATTTATTATAATTGATTTTTAAAGTGAGAACATTTTTATTTGGTTGTTTTATTTATTGTTGGGAAATTAATAATTGGTATTTTATTAAACATGATTTAGTGAAGAGCTTATAAAACTGGCTGTTCTTCATGACTTTTATTTCTGAAGAAGTTTGTGGTAACAAGTAAAAAAATGCTTACCAATTAATTAAATTATCTGACCTGGGACATGTCCACTGGCATTTTCTTGTATTTACAGGCATCCATAAGTTTGATCTGTTGAACATCATGTGTAAGAGTCTCTCTTTTGGTTTTTGACCCCTCCCAGTACTGAATCCAGCACAGGGTGATCAAGGCAGCTGTCTCAGGCCCACTGCTTGCTAGGGTCTCTGTAAACATTTAAAAAATAATAAGAAAGAAGCTGTTCCACCCTCATAGCCCAATCCTAATTACTTGGACCTGCTTGGCTGCTCTGCTGTGACATGTAACAGCTTCCGTTTCTACTGTTTTATTGGCTCAACTGTAGATTTAATCAGACATACATAAGACAGAGACTTCCTAGCGCTGGTCACAGTCAAACAGAGTAGCACAGTCTTTTTCAAAAAGCAGATACTGTGCTAAAGACATGGCCGTGTTTGGTGTAGATCTGGTAAGTAATGGCACAGAGTGTGTGTGAATGTATGTATGTGTGTGTGTGTGTGTGTGTGTGTGTGTGTGTGTGTGTGTGTGTGTGTGTGTGTGTGTGTGTGTGTGTGTGTGTCTTTGTGCACGTGTGTCTGTTCGTGTGTGTATCTACATGAGCATGTGTGTGTGTGTGTGTGTGTGTGTGTTTGCATGTCCGAATCCCTGATTTTAGCTCACATTTTTACCTTTCATGCAACCTCATAAAATGTATCATTTTCTAGTAAACCTTTGAGGATTATAGTTAGATAATAATGTCAGTCATTAGAGTTTCATAATTCCTGTTGCTTACAAAATGCATGTGAATGCAAATCCTGTCATTCTATTAACTATTCAAGTGAATTACAGTAGTCTGCCTCTTATCTTTCCACACATTTGCAGAATGTCTGATTTTGCCTCCTATTTATGTCCCTTTTTTTTTATTATTGCTTATTTTAATTTGTAGCTATTTCTTAGCCGGATAAACCAATGGGTAAGGTTTTCATTTTTAGAAGTAACTTGGGAGTACTGTCTGGTTAAGTGATTTGCACAGAGTCAAACAGTAGGCAAATAGAGGTAGACAGAGCCAGACTATGTACTCTTGATGACAGCAAGTTGTCTGTATAGATAAGTGTAAGAGTAAGCATATGACATGCTTCCTTTAGTGCAGACGTTTCCACTTCAGCTTTCATTTATCTGCTCTGTAACTATGACCAATAATGCTTTTATGAAAATCCAACTCCAAAAAGCATAAATCAAAGGTCATAAAAAGACATTTTTTTTCAGATATGCAAGCCCCCTGCACAAACCTAAATTATATTTACCAAATCCAAAGTTGTTCTACATTGGAGAAGAATATGCAAATACCCTGAAAGTGTACTGAAAGCTAGCCAGCTTTGATAATACAGAACACTGCAGTTAGCAACAGTGACATTTGGCTTTAATAAAAGAGATAATCAACAAAAGCTTCAATGAGGGGTACGTTTTCCCATTAAATACACTATCCTGCTTCTCTTTCACCTGATTGTTATCAGTACTATCTTCATTAACAACTACATCTTCAGTAAGTTTTCCCATTAAATACACTATTCTGCTTCTCTTTCACCTGATTGTTATCAGTACTATTTGTTTGTGTTTGTGTCTTTCGGCTTTTCCCGGTTAGGGGTCGCCACAGTGGAGCCCCAGTCCGCTAATGATTGGTAGTGGATTTTTACGTACCGGGTTACCAGCCCTGATGCACAACCTTCAATGAAGGCATGCCCCATTCACGTATGCCTCCACACAGAAGACGCTCTAGCTGAGAATCGAACGGGACAACATCTTGCTATGAGGCGACAATGCTACCGCAGCACCACCACTGCAGTTTACGGTTGAGAGGTCTGGTACTATCTTCATTACTGAAGATGTAGTTGTTAATGGAGATAGGTTGAGAGGTCTGGTACTATTTTCATTAACAACTACATCTTCAGTAAGTTTTCCCATTAAATACACTATCCTGCTTCTCTTTCTCCTGATGAGTAGAGATGAGTAATTTGTTTGCAGAGCATAGGTTTGTAAGATTTTTGTATGGGCAGATTAGACTTTTGAGGATTGGTGTGTTGCTTGGATGATACAGGGTTTTGTGGGTAATAGTTAGCTGGTGAAGTTGAATATGGTTCTGTAGTTCCAGCCAACCCAGATGTTTCAGATTTTGGCAGTGGTGGGATCTAGCAGGATGGCCTGTAGCAAATCTGGCAATGTTGTTGTAGGCTATTGACAGCTTGTTGAGGTTGCTTTTTGATAGGTTAATATATATAGGAGATGCATAAAAGAGTGTTGAGATGAGATGGGTGTGGGCAATAGAAGTTCTTGCTATGGGAGTAAGGAAAGGTTTAATTCTATAGAGGGAGCCTAGTTTTCGGTTAACTGATTTTATTGTGGTGTTAATATGAGTATCAAAGTTAAGGCTGTGGTCAGTTGTCACTCCCAAGAGTTTAGTGGAAGTGTCAGGGGATATAACTGTATTATTTTTAGATTTAATAGTGAAGTAAAGTGGGGGTGACTTGAGTGTGGGAGTAAACAGTAGAAGTTTAGTCTTTTTAGGGTTAAGGAGGAGGCAACGCTGTAAAAACCAATCTTCAACAAATTCAAAGACCTTTTGGGTGAGTGACTGTAGTTCAGATGATTCAGTAGCTGAGGAAATTAAGATAGAGTCATCTGCATATTGAATGGATACAGCATGTGGGATGCTAGTAGACAGATCATTTATAAAGATAGAGAATAGAAGAGGGCCCAGAATAGAACCTTGGGGTACACCAAGAGAGACAGGAAGGTGGGAAGATCGAGTATTGTTCCAGAGTACTGCCTTTTGCCTATTGTGTAAGTAGGACTTGAACCACTGTATAGCTTGACTATCCAGTGAAAGGGACTTAAGTATATTCAGTAGAAGGTGATGGTTAACTATATCAAATGCTTTTGAAAGATCTATGAAGATAGCAGAGGATAGGGTGTTATGGTTACGGTTCTTGTTAATATGGTCAGAGAATGATAGGAGGGCTGTAGTGGTGCTGTGGTAAGGTTGAAAGCCATGTTGCGAGTTAGCTAAAAGGTTATTTTGGAGGAGATGGTCTAGCAGTTGACGATGGATGCACTTTTCCAAGATTTTAGCTATGGGAGAGAGTAGGGCAATTGGACAGTAGTTAGAAAGTTCTGTTGAGTTACCACCTTTGTGTAGGGGAATTATGTGTGAGATTTTCCAGATGGATGGGATGGTGCCTTCAGTGATGGTTCTATTAATTAGGATAGAGATAGGGTAAGCAATAGATTTTGCTGCTATTTGAAGATACTTAGCAGGTAAGAGGTCGGCAGAGGGGGTAGAGAGTTTGAGCATTTGAAGGAGAGTAGAGATAAAGGATGTAGGCACTGGTTGGAGTTGGAAGTGGGTGGTGGGTTCTTTAAGGTCGAAGAAAGATTAGAGGATACAGGAAGTAGAGAGTTAGCAAGTGACTGGATAGCTTCAGTGAAGAAGGTATTGAAGGAATCAACAATTAGTTTTGGAGCATCGGTGCTGATTCCAGAGGGGGTTGGTGTTTTAGAGTTGCTGGGATGTAGTAATTTATTGATTCCTGACCAGAATTTTTGTGGACTTTGTTGGTTGGAGTGTTGAAGCTAAAATCTTCATTAACAACTACATCTTCGGTTAATAATACAGCTTTTTAAGCAGTGTCATATTTGTCAGTTAGTTCCCTATTTTATATTACTACATATTCTTCTTTACCTGTGCAATTTGCTTACTTCATTATTTTGCTCCTGTTGTACAATCAGGCAATCAAACAAGTGCTGTTCTTTGTTATTATTTCTAAATTTCATTCATGCCTCTCAACTGTACAGATTTTCACAGAATGTCCAAATTCTGCCTCATATTTTTGGTCTGTTTCTCATAAAATTGGGCTTTTTTGATAAATCATTGGCAAATTATTGAGGGTTCAAGTTAGAAAATAATGACACACATTTGAGTTTCAGACATTATACCTTTCAGAAAATTCATGCTAATGCAAAACCTGTTATTCTATCAATGTCCTAAGTTTGTAAGACAATATTTAGAAAGTGTCCCTATTTTTGGGCCTTTGCCCCCCATTATTGATGGCTTTATCCAGATTTCTTGCTTAAAGAGGTTCAGAGGTATGATTTCATTTCATAATTTCTGATTCAATATCCCATGGTCTTTGCTTTGTGAACATCATTTTGTGCAATCCTGTGTTAAATGTGAACAATCCTGATAACAAAGAAACTGTCTTGGGATTGCCCCAGTTACCTCCCACTTCCTGTCTTACCATTAACCAGAATTACACTGGATAAGTGCACCAGATTCCCATCTTTGACAAAGAATGATGTCCACAATTCTCTTTGCCACTGAATTAATGTCATTCATATATTATATGTTGACAGAACTGATATAATTGAGGAGAATACACTTACATTTAATGTCAGAGGTTTGAAACTTTTTTTAAAAAAAGAGAAATCCGTGGTATCCCCTGAAGTCTCAGAAAAACACAGTATGCAATCTATACTGTGTCCAAAGCAAACCAAGCAGAAACTTTGCAGTGTGAAGGGTGTGATGTTCACTTCCTAAATTATGCTATGCACTTAGTTCATTTAATACAAATCAAAGTGTAAAATATAACTGTAAAATACGTGCTACAAAATAATCAAACAGAAAATAGTAGGAAGTCCACAGTTGAGTTAAAACGGAATATCCTTTATTTATTTATTTATTTATTTATTTGTCTATGTATTTTCAATAAAGGATATTCCATTTTAACTCAACTGTGGACTATCTACTATTTTCTGTTTGATTACTTTGTAGCACATATTTTACAGTTATATTTTGCAGTTCGATTTTTATTAAGTGAACTAAGCGCATAACATGATTTAGGAAGTGAAATTCACACCTTCCACACTGTGAAGTTTCTTCTTGGTTTGGTAGGTATGAAACTTAACAGTATTTTTTTTTACATTAAATTCAGTGCTGTAAATGCTCTTCCTGTGCTATACAAACTGCTTCCTTGTCACAGACATTCAAGAAGTGTGAGCATTTCAAAAGTAATATAACAAATGACCCATTACCCAAATGATCATAGCTCATACACCTTTAACAGAAAACACCAGCATAGTTACTGTTTTGTCCCACAATAAATACCTGGTAATTGCTTGTCCATATCTGATTCTAATATGAACTACAAGTTTCCTTCTTTCTCTGCATACTGCTGTACTTGTTATAAAACTCTTCACACTGTCTGTTACCATGTTTGCATATGAAGGTGGAGCCCCAATAACTTTTCCCCCTTTCACTTCCCACCCACTGCTTCTGCACTTTGTCTGTTGTTGCAATCATTTAACTCTCATGCCCCGGCAAAATAGGTTCATTCCTAAACACATCATAAGTTACAGGACCCACATGGATTTCAGTTCACACAGTATAATCCTCTCACTGTTCTGAGAAGCCATTGTATATCCCTCTAATGAATCACCCTAGTACACTGCAGAATCAACATCAATTTCCACCCCATCCATCTGCCTAACCAGTGTCTTAGTATTCATACCTCCATCATCAACAACATTTACTTTGCATTATCCATAAAATCAGTAGTTGCAATATTAACATAGTCCTTCTCCACTTTGTTTGGCTCTACACTGTCCACCATGTTCCACTGCACTGTCCACTATGTTGCACCCCTTCTCCTTTCGGGCTGTAGTCCTCCTGGCCCATCTAGATGAAAAGAGTAGAGGAGTTTCTCTGGTGTCCAGACCACATTTACCTTAAATATGAGCACCACCTAATGTCTATCCTGAAAGAGGCTGCTGGCCTAGTGAGACTAACTTGGTCAATAAAGTGTAAATAAATACGCATTAGTAGTGGGAGGTTGGCATAATGGTTAAGGTGTTTACCTTACAGGAACAAGGTGCAGGGTTTGATTCTCACATGGTGTAGTTGGCTAGGCTTAAAATGGCCCACAAGGGCAATTAGCCTAGTATTAATCTATGAACCTATATCAAAACATATGCAAATCACATGTAGACAAAAGCACAAGTGGGACCATCTTTTTTTTACATGTCCAGCAGAGCACCTCTTTGGCCCTCTTCAAAAGGAACCTTGATGACTGGTTGGGAGAAAGGAAATTCACCCCAGGGATCATGTCAGTCACCCTGCTAGACAGGGGTCCAGGGAAGTAAATAGTGTGGGAAGAAATAGCCAGGGAATAGTTATGGCTAAGCTTGTATTGGCCCTAGGGCCAATAGCCTAATACCAACCTATGAACCTATGAAATATTATCCAGTGCACATTTTTGAGGCTGACAGGTGCTTTTCATTTTAAATTATTATTATATTTTATTTTATTCATTTATTGACAGGGTACAGCCACTGGACACAGGTGTCCCTGTTCATGGGAGACTTAAGAGCATGGTGTAGTTATGTGACTTGCTCAGTCACACAGAAGGCAAATGACAAAGGAAAGAAACAAGTCAGTTACAGCTCAGTGACTTAATCATTTGTGCAATCTGCCAGACACTGCCAATATATCTGTTAATACTGTAAACAGCAGTGGCCCTAATAGCAAGCCTTGTGGCATTCCTTTTTTTAAACTTCTAAATGAAGGAATAATGTTGATCTATTAAGACCCAACATGATTTATTTTCAGGTATTTGAAATAATCTATATTAAAATGTATCAGGCTGTAAATGTTAATTGGTTTCTATTTCCATGCCAGGTAGATCTATTGCTGATGCAGTGCAGCATAAAGGTGGGGGGCACACTCCTGCATATGTTGTCCTTCAGAAGAGACATTAAACCAATGTGGTAGCTCGGGCAGATATAAAAGATCCCATGGCACCTATTGGAAAGACTAGAAGTACACTGAAATCCTGGCCAAATTTCCACTAGTAGTATAAATGCTCCTCAGGTCTCCCCTGAAAACAGGCTGCTAGCCTAGTGGGATTAACTGGTTCAAAAAAGGATAAATAAATACAATAAATAGAAATTAGATCTGTAGTGATAGCCATGAGTACTGCTGAGTGCTGAACCTGGCTCAGTACTGATACAGCAGGTCATATCATTAGGCATCAGCTGAGCATGTATGGTCTAGAGAAGATCAGAGAGCACCTATTCTGCTCAGTCTTGGAAGGGTTGTAGCCAGTGGAAGGCTTACTTGCACAAATATGACACTACATTGAAGCCAAATGTACTGAATTCCAGAAATAGGGTATAATTCAGCAACAATCTGCATACCACACAAGGGGTGTCTATGTGAGAAATGGCATCAATGTGGTCCCATTGGTGGACAGTAATTGGAATAGTATACAGTTGTGCTGCCGTTTGCATAGTGCAATGTGCAGCACATGCAAATGAATACATAAATCAATGAAAATGCACCCATGCATTAAAATAAATACATAATCATATGCAAAAAAAAAAGAAATTAAAAATGGGTGTAACGCATAGATATCTAAGCACAGTTATGGTTAATTTAGCACTGATCAGGTGCGTAAAGTGCATACCAAATAATGTCAGTGCACCCCATTATATCTTGTTACTGTCTGCCCTGCTGCACTTTCCTGGTGAAACTGCAGGCAAAGCTGAATGGAACTTATGGTGATAATGGCACAAGACCAGTGCTTGTGTACATTGTGATAATCTTGTTCTGAGTATCAGTGTCTTGTTCCATGTGCATGTTCACACTTATATAAGGAGTACCTTTCCAGACAGTAATGGCTACTTCACACATAGTATAGTATAGTACAGTATAGTTTAGTATAGTTCAGTATATTATAGAATAGATAGTATAGTATGCCATCATTAGCTGGCCTGATATTCCCTGTGTCTATACATGATTGTGTACAGAGGTACATGCACACAGTATGTTGTCCCTAGCGATGTATAAATATATATGTGCAGGGTATGCTATCCCTACCTGTGTACAGATGTACATGTGCACAGTATGTTGTCCCTACCTATGTACAAATATATTTGCAGAGTATGCTGCCGTTACCTGTGCACAAAAGAACATGTACACAGAATGCTGTCCATACCTGTGCATAAATATGCTATCACTGCCTGTGTACAGATGTACATGTGTGCAGTATGCTATCCCTCCTTGGGCATAGAGGTAATATGCACAGTATGCTGTCACTACATGTGTACAGATCTACATGTGCACAGTATGCTGACACTACCTGCATACAGAGGAACATGCTTGCAGCATGCTGTCCCTGTCTACAGATGCACATGTTCACAGTATGCTGTCCCTAACTGTGTACAGATGTATATGTGCACATTATGCTGTCCCTACCTGTGTACAGAAGTAAATGTGCACAATATGCTGTCCTTTTCTGTGTACAGATGTACATGTGTACAGTATGCTGTCCCTGCCTATTTACAGAGGTACATGTGCAGAGTATGCTGTCGCTACCTGTGTACAGGGGTACATGTGTGCAGCACGCTGTCCCTAGCTGTGTATAGATGTAAATTTATACAGTATGCTGTCACAACATGTGTACAGATGTACATGTATACAGTATGCTGTCCCTACTTGTGTACAGAGGTACATTTGAACACTATGCTATCACTACATGTGTACAAATGTACATGCAGACAGTATGTTGTCACTACCTGTGTACAGAGGTACATGTGCACAGTATGCTGTCCCTACCTGTGCACAGATGTACATGTATACAATATGCTATCCTTATCTGTGCACATGTATACAGTTTGCTGTCCCTGCCTGTTTCCAGAGGTACATGTGCACAGTATGCTATCCCTACCTGTGTACAGAGGTACATGTGTGCAGCATGCTATCCCTAGCTGTGTACATATGTATATTTGTACAGTATGCTGTCACTACATATGTACAGATGTACATGTGCACAGCATGCTGTCCCTACCTGAATATAAATATACATGTGCACAGTATGCTGTCACTACCTGTATACTGAAGTACATGTACACAGTATGCTGTTACTACATGCATACAGATGTACATGTGTATAGTATGCTATCCCTCCTTATGCACAGAGGTACATGTGTGCAGTATGCTGTCACCACCTGTGTAAAGATGTACATGTGCACAGTGTGCTGTCACTACCTGTGTACAGTGGTAGATGTGTGCAACATGCTGTCACTACCTGTGTACAGAAGTACATGTGTACAGTATGCTATCCCTTCTTGTGTACAGAGATACATGTGCACAATATGCAGTCATACCTGTGTGCAGAGGGTAGCATTTTCAATAGTCTGTTTCCATGCTTATCCACAAACAGCACAAGCATGGCTATCAGCTCAGCAGGAGAAGCACATGCAAACATGTGGTCACCACCTATATACTTTCGTGACACATGCCTGTTGGTCACCATCCCCCAGTGTGTGCTCTGTCCCTGGAAAACACTGTAATTACCAAACCCATGACATCCTGTTGTCTGTTGATACTGCTCCAGTTCCACCTATGTGAGCCAAACTGCATTATTCTATAAATGTTTTGCATGGTGTGTAAGCTAAAGCTTCACTGGAAAAAGAGATTGTTTATGAACTCCTCCCTATGTGATGCTAATTAAGCTAACAATAATGTTTTGCAAATATAATAATGTAGTCTGTGCATAGAGCAGCAAGGAAAGTTATAAGGTAGTCACAGAGCAATTTAACAATGCATTACGTACATTGCATCCCTTTTCTCAAGTTCGCTATTCCTCTGTAAAACTAGACTGTAGTGAGGCACATTCACAGTATCCTTATAAAATGCCCCTAACATTCCACTAAATAAATGGATAAACTGACTTTTATAAAATTCATAATAATATGTAAATTAATCTTCCCCATGAAAGCACATCACAGAATACATTACTTTGATGGAAAGAAATGTCATAGACCAGGGTGTTACTAACTAAAGATCAATGCTAGTCCAGTCAGTCTGCTGGAAGTTTTATTCATCTTCCAGATCCATTATATCTACTGGTTTATGTTGCATTAACTTTACAGTCCGATGTTCATGCTAAAAGTGACAGTTCACAATCATCTTCATTCTTGTTTACTTTAATAACATCAATTTCAACATCTTGTTTTACCTTTGGTGAAAGAAACTTCTAACTTGTCTTTCCTATTTCTCCTATAAACTCTTCCATCTGGCATATGAATCATAAAAAGATTTAGAATGATCATGCTTAATAAACACACTTGTTGGTTGGCACATACTTTCTTATATCATCTTGTTCCATTAGATCTGTTAGATCTTGTTTGCCTTTCATAGCAGTATTTCCATTTAAGTTGAATTTCCTTTAGTTTTCTTTGGATTAAAATGCTATTTTGAGGAGTTAGGAGTTTTGTAGTAGTTGGAGATTTGGACTTCACTCTACAACAGAAAATAGTTGTACTGGTGATAATCTGATCACTTCCACTGTAGCATTATGATTTTTGAGTGGTACAATGGACAGAACTGAGCCTTTGTCACATTTCTTTTCTTTGTTTTGTCTGTTTTACTTATCATTTGGATGTGCATATCCTTGACTGGACATTATATACTGAAATTCTCAGCAAAACCTATAGATTCTACTCTTGCAAATTGCAGGCCACTATCTGGTCTGTCTACTACAGTCTGTAAACACTGAATTTGTGGCAGTAATAACACCTCCGCTTGTGATTTCACTAAAATTAGAAATCTTAAGAAATTTGAAATAATTACATACTGGATACAAAAGGTTTTGATAACACAAAAGATCCATGTTACCTTTGAGGCATTCTTGATGCAGTGTACTTCAATTAATGATTTCTAGGATTGCTGTTTTGGTCAAAGTTACAATTGGAAGACTATAAAGCATATCATCAGTGTGTTCCTCAATCTCCACTGACATAAAAAAAATAAAACAATGAGCAGTGAGGTTCATCAAAAATCTAATCAGAATAAAGAGGGGAATGAAGAGGCAATGCCTGCTTGCATGTCAAAGCAGGAGGGCGTTGTAGAGACAGATGATGTAATAAGGGAGATATAACATTTAGGATGGAAATTACATCAGCAAAGCACAGTGGCATATCCAATGGTGTATGTAGAAGGGCAATATAACTGTCACGCTGTTAAATGAGTCTTGTGAGAATATATATGAGGAGCACAGCAGGTAGAGTGTATAGCTATAGCAGACATTGTGGCAAGCTGCCCCTATAAGTGGTGGATAAACAACATATAATAGATGATATAGTCCAGTCAACAGTACAGGAAAGTAGGAAAAGGGTGCAGCAAGCATAGAAGCCCACTGTAGGAACTCAAAAAGGAAAGTATGTTGAAGAAAGCAGGACACTTTTTTGAGGGGAGCTGTCCACTATTTTACACACACACACACACACACACACACACACACACACACACACACACACACACACACACACACACACACACACACACACACACACACACACACACACACACACACACACACACACACACACACACACACACACACACACACACACACACACACACACATATTTATATGTATGTGTGTCTGTGCATGTATGTGTATACAGAAAACTCTTTAGCTATAGCTATTTATATATATATATATATATATATATATATATATATATATATATATATATATATATATATATCCATGCACACAGACATACACACAAGTGCATAAAGAGAAAGATAAGGTAAGAGGGGAAGGATGAAATGTATGAAGGGGAAGAATGTAGAGAAAAGGTACTCAGTGAGGACATATATACACATATGTAATTGAACACACAAGGAGAGTGGACACATGGGATATATATAATCGTACAAATGGAGTGCAGACAAATACTGGGGGGAGAGGATGGGGTGTGAGCAGCTTGTCAGCTACTAACCAGCCTTGGGAGGTGTTACTTTGATACTGATTATGGTGATCTTGGGTCTGTGTGGCTGATGGCAAAGGCCTCATCTGCCTTTAGTGGCCCGAGCCTGATGACATAGGCCTCATCTGCCTTTAGTGGCCCGAGCCTGATAGCATCGGTCAACGAATACAGACTGTTGCAGGAGGTGTTGATGTTCAGCAACCTGGTGTATTAGCATAAGATTATCTGCCACCTCATCCATGAGCTGCAGTACTGGCTGACCCAGAGTGAGTGACTGTAGACTAATAGCAGGTGAGAGGGCTGGATCCCCCTTGGTGAGACACTATCACATCACTCACCCACTTGCCTCAGCTGTAACCCTGGGGTGCCATTGTGACCTGCAGAAAACAGACACAGGAGGATGCCTGCCTTGTGGTGGAAGGAAGTAGTCCACAAAAATCAAAAACAACTGATGCACTACCGATAAGTGATTCAGCATAACCTGTGGCTTTCAAAAGGTCACTTTAGCTCTTCCTCTCTGTCTGTCCACTATCACAGCATGAGCTTGGTATACCACCCAAGTCTCACATGCCGTCTTCTTTAATTCCTTTGTCATCACAGTGCATGTCAGTCTTATAAAAAGTAAAGTTCTGTAATGGTCCTAAAGCACTATAATGGGATTTCTTTCCACTTTTATAGCATCAGGAGATATGCATTGTTTAGAAGCCATTCTTTAGTCAAATAACAGTGCAATTTGCAAATTACTTGCCGTGGTAACTGCCTACCAGTGGTGAGTTAAGCTTTATCCCCACCCTGTGAATTCCTTCTACTTCACAGTCCATATCAGTGATGCATTAGCTGGCAGCAGTAATTTCACATGAAAGTAGGAAATCATTTCAGTGCCGCTCACATTTTCAGGCACATCATTCAGCCTTATTTTCAATTTTCCATGCCATCCATTTTCTCACAAAGTCTTTCCACCTGAGATTGTAGCCCCTGTATTTGACAGGCTTGAGAATGAATTTTATGCCCCTGATTTTTAAAATTTTCCTGGAAACTGTCCACTTTTAAGTCCAGGTAATATACATTACATCACAATTGCTTACTAGATCTCAGACAGTAATACAATTTCACTCCTTCACATTTGGTGGTGGCTCATGCCCCTCAGTTTATTTTTATAATTGAGATCATTGTGGTTATTAAATATGCCTGCTGTGTTAATCTTGTGGGTTGTGTGAATTCTGTCTGGAAAATATGAAGGCAATTAAGCAAATATTAACATAAGAAAAGAATTGAACAAAGGAATGTAGAAAGGGCCGGTTAATAGAAAGTGAATATACACAAGACAGAGGGGGATAACACCTGTAAGGATGAAGGGGTATAAAGATCAGTTAGATACAAATAGTGACATTGCAGGCAGTAAACAAGTAAAATGATGGGGCTGCATCTAAAGAGAACAGCTGATTAAATCAGGAGATCATAGACCATGCTTCCCAGT
The DNA here is from genome assembly GCF_019279795.1 of Protopterus annectens. Taxonomy (NCBI): domain Eukaryota; kingdom Metazoa; phylum Chordata; order Ceratodontiformes; family Protopteridae; genus Protopterus; species Protopterus annectens. Next base: position 1,822,202,910 of record NC_056731.1, on the reverse strand, counting down.
TAAGGATAACTCCACAATCAGACATACAGATTATTATCCGACTGATTGAAAGAAAATGAGCAAAACTTTGAATTCATCCACCTTACTCTTGATTAAGAATATTCATTAGGTCTGGCATAGGTTCACAGTTCAAAGAAGAAAATAGAAAGAGCTATGATATATCCAGCCATTAGAGGTTTTGGGTCTGGTACAGGATACTATGTCAGCAGATTGTTTTTCTGGGCATATACAAACAGTAGCAAGTCTAACAAAGGCAGTGGAAGGCACCATGGTACTCCTTAAAATGAGCTATAAAGGGTTAAATAACAATAACAAAAGAATTAAGTCACATAAAGGTTGGGCTGCTGTGTCTGCCTTTTTAGTTTGGACAGAAGTATGAATAATCATTCTGTAATCAAATCTATGTTTTCAATAGATTTAATTTGCCAGCTGTTACTATGGGTCTTTTCTCATCTGTGCTTTGTTTTTCTTTGCAGCCTCACCTCTGCATATGACATTATAATTTAAGCAGATGCTATGTGAAGTCAGACGTAAAGTAAGTGTTTGGCATCTGTGAGAAGTATGCTTTTTTAACGCAGTCAAAATCTTTTCCCTGTAATTTGAATCACTGCAAGCAAACTGCCATAATTTCTTCTGCACAAGTCTTTTTTTTCTCATTTGTTTTATGTTATGGTAAGCTGACTAGCCCATTATGTTGTGAATGCCTTTGTCACAGTCCACACATTACACAGGAATGCTGATGTGGACAGTTGTAGTCTTCTACCATTCTTACTGAGGAATAAAGCAGTTAAACTGCACATCACATCCCCTACAACATAAGCTCAGGAAATCAAGGCACCGATCATCCATTAAACATCTCTTACTTGTAGTGTCTATGAAAACACTGGAGGCACTATATGACACAAACTCACTCTAACTGGCATTCACACTAACAAATTAGCTCACTTGGCTTTGAAGATCACAACATAAACAATACCCTCAATAGTGTTCACTACTCCATAAAGTCATCTTATGATATAGGAGGGCCTCTTTTTTTAGATCCCACTCTCAGTTCCCAGCTCCAGAATTCCAAAAATATGCTCCCAGGCTATAGTCCTTTCTCCTCAGCCTTTTTTATAGCTTCAGAAATCAATCCCTTCCAACAGTTCACTCCCAAGATGTCTTTCCTCTAGGTCTAACTTTCAGCTTAAAAAAATCAAGCACACCCAACCAGTGATATTCCACAAGCTAGTCCCCACATAGCCTACTCTTGAACAATGCTTCCAAGTCTTCCTTTCACACATCACACTGTTACTTCATTGAGGCATTACCTTGCTCCTCTCTTTAATCATAAAGTAAAGTCCATATGAGTGGCTAATAGTTTATGGAAATCACTGAAAGAATAGTCTCATTTTCCACATTACCAAGTCTTTAAAAGTAAAGACATACATTCTTCATCAAAACGTCATCACAAAATCCAAACACTTACAAAACTCTTACACATTTTTATAGGTTCAGTAAGCTCATCTTTTAGAACTTTTTCCTTCCAACACAAATCCAGGAATTTTGGACTCATCACAATTGGTGGCCCACACCAATCTGACAACCCATCTGACAACTAAACAGTTGCAAGAACACTATATGCTTTTCACAAGAAACAGACATCCTCAATTGTATAGACCTTTTTCTGAGGTTTGATATCCTATACAATATATAGATAACATTATCTTCTAAAGCAGTCTTCAAATATACTGAATTTGTTGCAGGTTAGCTCTGCTGACATTACAGGTTCATAGGTTAATAGAAAGTTACTAGGCTAATGGCCCTAGGGCCTTTTCAAGCCTAGCCATATAATACCCTTGTTCCCTAGCTAATCCTGGTTAGATGGTCATTGTTGCAAAGTGAATCAATTATTAATTTACAGTCTCCCATCAAATTGTCAAGTTTGCACTTAAATAGGGTCATTGAGGAGCTCTGCTTCACATGAAATGGGAGTTTATTCCAGAGGAGTGGCAATCTCTGGGATGTTTTGTTAATGTTGCAGGCTAGGTTGAGATCCCTGGAGTGAGTGACTCTTGTCCCATTTGATTTGTGGACATGTAGCATTTCCATTAGACCATGGTCAAAGATTGCTCTGTAGACCAGGCACAGGTCGCCTCTCTGCAGCCTTGTGAGATACAGAATACACAGACAGGGCCTTCAGTTTTTCCATGTAGGTCATGTTTTAGAGGCCCTGAATTTTCTTGGTTAGAAGCCTCTGTCGTCTCTCCAGTTGTTGCAGGTGTCTGGTAAGGTACATGCAAAGGAGAGGATTGTACTCAATTAGTTGTCTGATGATAATCGAGTATAGAGGAGCTATAACATCCTTATTCTTGGATGCAATGCCCTTACTTATGAAATGTGCAGTGTAGAAGGCTTTCCTTACTACTGTGTACACATGGTGATCAAAGTTTAGATTACTATCAACCTGAGTTCCCAAGTCTCTCACCACTGAATTTCAGCTTAGGGGGTGCTATCCTTTATGTAACTTGCAGGGGCTATTTCTTCACCACAGGGGATAATGACGCACTTTTTTGCATTTAGTTTTAATCCGTGCTCCGGCACCAACCACTAGTCTGTGTTAGCCCATTTTGTAATATTTTAACAGTATTGAGAGAGTCAATGATTGCGGACATTAACTACCTCAAATTTGACAATTTTAACAACACGGAGCAACTGGCTCCCAACGCGGATTCACAGGAGGTGAGTGAAAAAGAATTTACCAATAGTCTCAAACTTCTTGATACTAAACTACTGAAAATTAAAAAACTTCAGCTTGAAGTTAATTACTTTCAGGAGTGTTGTAGACAGCGCATTGTGCCTAAAGGTTTAAGGCACCATGTTTATCCAACTGGACTGCTACTTAACTCTTTATTTCATACTGAGTTAATGAACTTGTTCAACGAGCAGGGCTTTGCACTGATGGAATGCATGATTAAACACTATAGGCTTCAAATTTTAGAACTTAGTAAAGAAGTTGAGACGCTTAACAGTTATATTACGAACCATTTGGAATTTAACAGATACAGATTCGATTATGACAGAATTTTTTCATCTATTGAACAACTTTTGAATAAATTAAAGTTCACTAAAAATAAAAAGCTGACCAGAGACAGACTTGCGTATGACCAAGGTAAAGCATACCCCAAACCACCAGGAGGTAACAATGTACCTAATGACAGCACTGTGAACGAAGTTAGTACCTTCGAGACCTTCATTGATGAACAAGACACTAGTCTTGAACCCAATTCTAGGTCCTCCATGGACAGACCTAACAACAGAAGTAATAACACTTGGGCTGGCCGTTTGAGAAACGGTAGACAATTTACATCTAACAGGAATTACCAGGACAATCTACCGACTACTTCAACTAACCAGGACAACAATTACAACAGACAGAACTCAGGGGCCATCCCTAAGAAACATTATGTTAATAATTATAATCATAATAATCAGCAGAATTTTTACCAACATCAACAACCAAAAAACCAATTCGGTCCAACATACAAGCCGAAGAGATAGACGGAGTAGTTAACACTCCTAATATTGTGTATAACAAAGCAGGGGACTTTGTGATTTATAACTTTTCTTGCATTGATATTGAACCTTCTCTAGCTGACGTCTTTTCCAGGGGACAATCTTTTGTACCTACTAAAAGTATGGATTTAGTACAGTGTATTAAGGATATTAAATTATTTGTTAGGAAACTTAATCTTAGCATTCTTTTAGAACATGCTCCATCAGTCAACCAACCACTCAAACTTGTGAGTGAATACAATCCTATGTTACACCCTACACTGTCCACATTTGAAGACATTATGGAATTAGACTTGCGTAGTATCAGTAATACACATTCTGATATTTACAGGAAAAACAGGCAGAGAAGCAATATCAGCAAGGAAGAACGAATGTTATTATCTACTTTTAAAACACTAAATATTAGGGCTATTAAGCCTGACAAAGGTGGGGGAATTACTTTATTTAATAACTTTGATTATATTGACAGAGTAGAAAATATTTTAGCTAACGAAACTTATAAGGAAGTATCCTTAAATGAAGTAAACACAGCATATAGAATGATTAAAAGCTATTATAGTGATTTATTCATGGATGGTTACATTGATTTAGATAGTTATCATTACATTAGTACGAATTGGCCTAGGATCCCAATCATGTTTGCAACACCTAAAATTCACAAAAATATTTCTGACCCCCCATTTAGACCACTCATAGATGGCCGAGATTCTATAACATATGCATCAGCTAAACTTGTAGACAGTATTTTAAAAAAATACTTAACTACTGAAGTTCAGATTTGCAAAGACTCTTGGTCATTTTTGAGAAACTTTAATGACATATTATACAATGAAGAATACAACTTTGTCACAGTGGACGTTATTGACTTATACTCATCGATTCCACATTTAGAGGCTATAGAGTGGGTTAACCTTTTTTTACTTAAAAAAGGTGCTTCAACAAATGAAATATTTACAGTGACAACCTTGATTGACATTATTTTGACCAATAATTTTTTTACCTTTAATGACAAACTGTATTTACAAAAATGCGGTGTCGCAATGGGGTCGCCAGTAGGGGCCAGTTTGTCTAACACAGTTATGGCATACTGGGAACATCAGTTTATATTTAATAACGTTATTTGGCTTCCTTCCATTAAGTTTTACACTCGCTTTCTGGACGATATCTTTATTCTTTTTGAGGGCAATAAAAGAAAAGCAGATGAGTTATTAAACTTTCTCAATAACACTACAGACTTTTTGAAGTTCACTTCTAATTTTCAATTAGTTTCTATTGACTATTTGGATGTGAACCTATCAAAAGATATTGTCAACAATCAATATTTCTCTAAAATACATAGAAAGGAGACTTATTGCAACTCTTACTTGCATTTTTCAAGCCTCCATCCCATCACACAGAAAAAGTCTATAGTTAAGGGCCAACTGATACGAGCAGCCTGAATGACTACTTACAGTAATGACTTTGATTTTGAGTGTGACTTACTTACTAACTTTTTCAGTGAGAGAGGTTACCCGCATGAATTTGTTGAAGAGATTGTAGAGGAAGTAAGGTTTAAAAGACTTAATGGTATTATTGTTCCCATTTTAAATCAGTCTTTGGATCAGGGATCACATGTTATAGCAGATGTTTCAGTAGAAGTTAGCCAAACATGCCCCTTGGTAGAGAGTGAGGGTCTAGAGTTTAACACTCAGCTTGGTAATGAGTTTAGAACTAGTTTTATTACAACTTTTAACACGGACAGTGATCTTATTAAAAAGTTGTTATTTAAAAATTGGTCAGTTATCCAACAGGATAAAAGAATTTCACAGAAATTGTGTAACTTTCCTAAAGTAGTTTATAGAAGGGGTTACAATTTGAAAAATATTCTGGAAAGTAACCCTACTAAAAGCTTTAACAGAAAAAATGGAATGAAAATGTGTGAGAATTGTAGTATGTGCAAACATATGTACAGTGGAGAATGGGTTACCATCAATAACAAGAAGTATGAAATTAGATATAAACTTAACTGTTGTTCTAAATTGATAGTATATGTAGCTTTATGCTCACTGTGTCCAGCTTTCTACATAGGGAAGACTGAAAGACAGTTTAAAGAAAGAGTTTACGAGCATACATATGCTATACAGAACAACAAAATGGAAAATGCCCTATTTAAACATATATCTTTGCACCCAGGGCATAGTTTCACATATTCAGCACTGGATCAAATTCAGACTAATATTAGAGGGGGGCCTTACAACTTATTGTTAGAAGAACGTGAACTTACTTGGCAATGGCGTACTAATGCCTTTTGCCATCCAGGTTTAAACGACCATTGCAATATAGGCTGTCTACTTAAACTTAGGAGTCTGAATCGTAGCTAAATGATTCAAGTATTTATACTTCTTGGAGCACAGTATACATGATTTTTTATGTTTAACACATGTGATATATTTTCACATATATCTTTCTATATACAGCCCATTACAAGTTGTATTTACTACCTTTTTTTATTTTTAGGTTTCTATAGCTAGCTGTAGATTAGGTCTACTTATTTGAACAGCTTATTTCAACACACATACCAAAAAACCCCCCTTTTCAGGTTTAGTGTGCTATAGTTTTAGATTTTAAATTATATTTTATTATTGAATTATATTGCTTAGGAACAACATTCTTGCTCTGAAACAGACTTGTTCTGAAACACCTTTGTTTTGAACTATATTGAATATATATTTTGGTTCTGAACTGTATATTTTTTTACAATATTTGTGGTAAACATATTTATTAACTGAGTAGGTGACAGGGTATTATGAGAATGAAATATGATTTAATTTATAGTATGTTATAGTACTGGAAAAATGTAGATTTAATATTAAACATTAAATATTAAAAATTGAATACTTCATATTATACATACTATTTTATTACTTTTACATGTTTACTTATATTCCTTGAGAGACAAGTATAAGTATAAACATAAACACTTTTATCTTATGTATTGTATATTAGGTCGCTGTTGTCAGCTGTGGAAGTAAATATGTTCTGTTAGTTTTTAACTTGACGGGTTTTTTAATTGAATGATTGCTTGCTAATAGACATTCCCAATGAATATACTTGTGACGTGAGAGTATATAAATGTTAATGGAATTATGTTTGTTGGTCTGAGGAAGTTGCTCAACCTTGAGTGACGAAAAGCGCTTCACCTGTATTGTATTAAATTTGAGTTTTGTCTTCAGCGGTGCGTTGGACCTGTTTTTTTGATTTCTTTGGTTTGTTTTTTGGATTACTGAGTTTGAGAGTCAATGATTGCACCTAGTTTGCAGTCATCTGTGAACATAGTATGCCACGGGCCATCACCTTTCACCTGAATGTCCAAGAAGTAGATTCCAAATAGTAAAGGGCCCAGCACAGATATGTGTGGTACTCCACTGGTAACTGGTCTACTGTTGGAGGTAGAGTCCCTAATTTTGGCAGTTTGTGTTCTGTTAGTGAGCCAGTTTGCTACCCATCTAGTGATGTATGGGTTAATCCCCAACTGGGAGAGTTTCTCAATGATACCTGAGTGGGAGATTGTGTCAAAAGCCTTGGCTAATTCAAGATAGGCAGTATGTACTGCTTTGCCCTCGCCAAGCTTTTGGTGACATTCTCAAAGAAGTCCACCAGATTTAATAAGCAAGACCTGCCCTTAATGGTCAAGAGGTTGGTGATTCCCGATGTCCTTGTTGATACAGTCCATGATGATTCTTTTCATGGCCTTGCAGATAAGGCTTGTTAGGCTTATGGGTCTATAGTCCTCAGGGTTAGTTGATAGACAGCTTTTGTGTAAAGGGATTACTGTTGCTGTTATCCACTATGCAGGAAAAAAGTCAGTGGTCAGGCTATGGTTGAAGAGAGTGTCAAGTGGTTCCACTAGGTCTTGTTTTAGATTGTTTAGTAAGCAACCTGGGATGTTATCTTGTCCCATGGAGGCTATATGTTTGACCTTGGAGAGGTCCTGGATATGACCTGCTCTTTGGAGATGCTAGGTAGTGAACTGGTGACAGGGATGCTTTGGAGTATGCCTGGTGGGAACGGGGGGTGGGGGGGTGGGGGTGGGGTAAAACTTTTGACAAATCTGCCTGCCAGCAGGTTGGCAATTTCTTCCAGTTCAGTGTAAGTGGTACTGTCCACAATCAGTTTGACACATAGATGGACATTCCCTTTAAGATTTTGGACATAGCTAAAGAAAGCCTTATGATTGTTTTTAGCTAGAGATGCTATTTTAGCCTCATAATTAGCTTTGAATGACTTTACAAAATATCTGATTTGCGTGCTTAAGCTGAGCTGAGTAAGTTCCCTCTTTTTCTTGGATAACAGCATCTTCCTTTTGTTATATAATCTATTTTTACTTGCAGTCCATCAGGGTGGCCTGTTTCTTTGGAAGGACCTGGTTTTAATCCTAACAGATACAGCTGAGTTTATACAGTTGTTTCAATGTCGATAGATGGCATTTGTGTACTCCTCCATATAGGAGTCATTGGCTGTGTTAGCAGGGGGTTTGAAATGTTTTATACCCTTGCTTAGTAGGCTAAAGTTTGCTTTGGAGAAAATTTTCATTTTTTTTTTTTGCTCCTGTGGGGGTGTGAGGTCTGATCTTTACTTGAAATGAGACAGATATATGGTCTGACCTTATCAGGGAGGTCAACACAGGGGTAGAACTGTAACTCCCACATGTTGGTGAGTACTAGGTCCAGGACATTCGAGCCCCTTGCAGGGGTGCAGGCTAACTGTTCCAGAGCATTTGAATTAACAATGTCCGGGAACCTCACAACAATTGTGTTTGTGCTCATGTATGTTGTCCAGTCTATGGAAGGATAGTTTAAATCATCCATGACCAAAGTGTTTGGCTGTATGAGGAGTGATTCTAGCAACTTCAGGTAGTTGGTGTGTTTCTCTGTAAAGAGCAATGATGTTGTAGGGTACTTTACCTATATTTATTAGTACCTGGAGTAGCTCCAGAGTGTCATACTGTTTAACCAGTCTTGAGGTGTATTTGAATTTAATGAAGATGGATACACCTCCACCTTTGGTTCTTTCTTGCTTGTTTTGGAGTTTGAACATGTGGAAGACATTGTAGCCTTGTATGGCTGGAGTGCTTTCTGCAGCCATGCACCAAGTCACAGTGATTGCACATTTGTCAGCATCTTCCAAGGTGAGGAGTGCTTACAGGGACTGCAGTTTTCTGTTGAGGCTCCTAGCATTAAGCAGCATAATCTTAAGTTTGTCTCAAGTGGATTTCTTTACATCAGGATTTTTTTTCTTTTGACATTGCCTAAAAAAGGCACTATGAGGGAGGTAAGCATCTTTGCCAATATCTGAAAGCCTTGAGGAGACAGGTAAAGATCATCTCTGGCAAAGCAGCATGATCTATCGACCATGTCTTCCAGGCTGATAGATACTGGCTGCCCCTGGATTGAGAGCAGAAGCTAAGCCAATTGTTGAAGTCAATAATTTTTTTTGTTGCATTATGGCAACATTCTGGGTGAAGGTAAAATACTACTTAGTGGTAGGGATATACATGCCTGGGTACATCTCAATTCATTCACTCTAAGATGTACTATGACAGAGTCATAATGGTAAATGTTCTCGAGTGTGGATCCTGGCACCTGACAGTCAGCTAACCATGACTTTATCCTTCTCCAGCCTGGTAAGGGGGACATCTGTGTGTCTCACTATGAAATTGCCTATGACCAAGACATTAGGTTTTGAGGTGTTTAACCTTAGGGGCTTATTTTTTAGAATACTTGTATGTGTTTTGCTATGTGTAGTGAGGTCTGCTCATATTCCAGTACGTGTGATTTTTTTGCACTTGGGAGGTCTCTGGTCCTTTGGTAGCTCTTAGTGAGTACCTCCATGTAGGTAGGGCTATGTGACTTGACCTTATCTTACGTGAGTGGAGAGGGGTGTGTGTTGACAACCTGTTTGATGTCTTGTTTATTGTTACATGAGAGGATTGATTCCAGTTTCAAAGTATAGTTACATCTCTCACATACTGTATTTGTTTGATTTAGGAGCAAGTGGTTGTCAATATACATGAGGCAATTACTACATTGCCCCAGGATACCCATGTGAATCAGGCTAGCTGGTGAAATGTTGGGAAACTGGCTGTCCATTGTAGCAGGTTAAACTGTAAGTATTAATTGGGGAGTGGCAAGTTGGATCAGCTTTTGCTCTAAGACCAATTCGACTAACTACCAAAGGGGCTTATTCTGTTGAGGATTAGGGAAGAAGGAGTGTGGTGACACTGCTCAGTGCTCAGCTGAGTTGCCTGCAGTACAACAGGGAAGCTTGGGAGGGTTCAACTGACAGATGTCAAGGGAAAAAAATAGTTTCTAGGTGTTTGCGTCTGTACAGGGGCAGTGCACAGTTCAGCGCAAACACAAGACTTATCTACAGGCAAAATTAAAGAGTTTTAAACTAGTCTGAAAATGGGAAATTTCACAATGATCCTTCCTCCAGGAATCCCCAGCTTGTACAGGGCTATATTTACGCTCTTCTGCCACAAGGGTGCAAGGGAGCCCTTCTTAATGCAAAATGGCTATATTTGAGTTCAAGTGTATTAAACGCAGGTTAGATTTAGAAAGTCTGGATCTAGTCTATACTACCTAAGCAATATTGCAGTGGAAAACAGGTGCAGATAATAAAGTAGGCACAGACATAAAAAAACAGTCAAAAAGGCACAAATTAATGCAGTAAGACAGTTAAATGCAGTTGAAAAACTGCAGATAAAGCTCAAAATAAACTTAATTTCTTGTTCTTAGATTTGGATGGCTTGAATTCAAGCAGAAACACATTGTCTTACTCTCATCAGAAAAATCTGTTTTCTTGCTGTCACCACTTTTATCCCATCTTGCAAGTTATTTATGACACTCTTACATGGGCTTTTACTTTATGAAATGTGATTTTCTCTCTAGGCTAAGAATCTTTATCAGTGTTTACAGGTACAGAAGAATAGTAATTTTCCTTGTTAGCACATCTTTACATTTTTCTACTAGCTCTACACATTTCTTCTTTCTTTGAAAATGCTCTGCATAGCCTCTATACTTTATATTGCATAGTGCCTTTATTTTCTAAACACTTATTTGCAGAATGTCTGGGTAACCTTCACTAACCTCACTACCTATTCTTATCACCATATTTTGCTTACCGGTGTTGGCTGTACACTGTCTGTCTGCAGTAGTTAATAACTTTACTGCAGCATTAATAAAATCTATGTGTTTAGAATGAGATGTTTATTGTTCACCTTTCTCCTTAAATCTACTTTTCATCACACTCGATCTGTAGTCTGAGGATTTCTAGCAGACCTTAAAATACATGACATTCACTCTTGGCACTATCTTGTTGAGTCTAACAGATGCCACTCTGCTCAACTAATAATTTTACACTGTCTAAAGCTTCTATACCCATTCTTCAGCTAGAAGGTTCACGTTTCATCTGCTACATAACACAGTGCTGTTATGGACTTTGAATGTCTCAGTCATCTGTTCCCTCCATCCTGTCACTCCAATTTAGGCTTCTTACTATAAGGAGCAAATTTCCCTGACTACCTGACTATACAACATACTTTTTTAAAGTATATGCAGCTTACTGGCAAGTCCACTAGCCAGGATTACTTTCTGCAGTAACCTGCCTCACACACTGAGTGGTGACACCCTTCTACTTAATTTCTTTTTTGTGTCGCCTTTTTGCAACAAAGAGTAATTCAGTATAAAACATATCAGTTTTACATCTTTCTTGGTTCACAAATTCCTGTTGCTTAAATTCAGCATTCAGATGCATCTTCTGCTTTATGTTAGCACAACTGTGTCTGCATTTTCCTGCTTATTCCACTACATATAGTTGCTCTGTTTTTGCAGTCCTGTTTTTAGGTCCGTTCATCTATTTTAATCCTCTGCATTTAATTACTCTCAGTTTTGTTTTTGTACATTTCTGTATGTACTTCAGTCTTGCACGGATATTTTCTTCAGTCCCTAAAATGACACCTCTTACAGCTTAGGATTCAAAATTCCTTATTTCATCACAATTCTTTTGTTGGTATTGCTTGCAGTTTTAGATTCAGTATTTCTCATTATCTCATTTTTAGTTCTTATACTGACATCTGTTACAGTTTAGCCCCGGGATTCATAAAGCTTGCGCCAGGTGCAGGCGTAGGTTGGCATTCTAACACCAAATATGGCCGGCGAGCGATCCAGTTATGAGCTGTTTCCACGTGCACTACCTGCGTATGCTACACCCGCACAGCTCCCGGCCCCTGTATGCTAATTACCCCAGTTGCAGCAGTGTAGCATGCAAATGAAAGTATTTAGTGATCCAGGAAGTGGTGCAGGTGTAGTGTAAGCATGCAGAAATGTAAACCGTAAAAAACAGTTTACATTTTTGCAAACATAAAATCGGAGCCATGACATACAGCCAGACACATGTATTATATTGTTAATATATGCCAATGGCTAAATATATAGCCATTGGCATAAAAAAATGTACAAAATATAAAAAGAACGTTTAATTTCATTTTCACACTATTGCGCAGTTTAAGCGCAGAGCAGCGGCGCGCAAACCGGATCGCAAGAAAAATAGAAAAATATAGAATAAAACTGCAATGTAACACATATCATGATTTTCCCATAATAGTCAATGGCAGGCATGTTACCCCACACCATGGTGCAAGGATTGCTAAGGGGCTGTAACAGTGTTTTGCACGGTAGCTAGGAATTAGTAGGCAATGCCATGCAAATGAGAGGAGTAATAGTGAATCACAGATTCCCCACTGGTGTAAGGATGCACCTCACAGCATAGCGTTATAACACCAAGGTGTGCTCTTGAGATAGAAATGACATCAAGAGAGGGGTGTTCCACCTTTGCTATAAGCAGATCGAAGCATTGCTAATCCGGTATCCTGTAGCTAAGCAAAGCTGCAGGAAAGGGGTGTGTCGAACTGGCTATAACTTTGCTTAGCTGAGAGCACACAAGGTAACCGAGTATGCATGTGAACGAAGATTAAAACGTGCTTAAATTCGGTAAACAGGCTTGTGCAGCGCACACTGGAGCTTAAATAGGAAGGATATAGGAAAAGAATAAGGAAATGCTGCAGCAGGGAAAATGGAGTACAAATGACTGATTAACACCTAGGAATCTAAAGCGGGTCATTGACAACAGCTAATAAGGCTGCAAGCAGCTACCTGCAGAACAGGAAAGGGGAGGGGCCGTGCTGCAAAGAAAACAGTAAAGTGTCACAGCAGAACAAAGCAGATTTGCATTATATCAGCTACAAGACACATTTTGCAACACATGACTGGGTAGGGAAAGTACAAAACAAGAAGGACGGCAGGTGGAGGCATGCCGATAATGGGATGGGATCCTGGTATAAAAGTGAATTAAAGGGCAACAGATTAATCAAAGCAGGCAAGCATAACTCCACACTAAAGGCCCCACACTTGCAGTACTCACTGTAAAACCCATAATTAAGATACCCTGCAGCTGGAATTGCTCATACACACCCAATGACATCAGCAGCATACATAGCACAATAGTATAAAGTGTAAAAGCACCTCACACACACTTGTGTATTCCCATGCACTCTGCACCATTGGTGTATACAGATGGGGAACTTTTAATATGTACATGTTAGGGGCTGCCATAGCTTTGATCCACCAGCATGTGTTGGAGACTGAAGGTGGTGTGGAGGATGATGCTCACAACCACCCCAGGCACCAGAGGAGGAGAAGAATGTTCAGACCCAGAGTAACCTACCAGGGGCTACATGATCTGGAGATAGTAGAGTGTTACAGAGTGGACAGGGACACCCTACAGCAAGTTGTGGAGCTGTGCCGGCCATGCCTCAGATCCAGAACAAACAGAGGGGAACCCATCCCAGTGGATACGAAGGTATGTGTAAGGCTGAGAATACTAGCTACAGGTACCTTTCAAAGGCCAACTGGGGATATTATGGGGATCTCACAGGTATCAGCATCCAGGGTACTACACCAGTTCCTGGATGCCATGTTACCACATGCCAATGAGCACATATACTTCCCCCGAATGCAGGAGGAGTTGACCAGCAATATGCATCTCTTCCACCGTGTGGCAGAATACCTGGAGGTACTGGGTGCAATAGACTGCATGCACATAGACATCAAGTCCCCACCCGGTGAGCAGGGTAGGCGCTACATAAACCGCAAGGGATACCCCTCCATCAACTGCCAGGTCATGTGCAATGCCCAGGGCATTATCATGGATGTGAGTTCTGGCAGCCCTGGAAACTATCACGACTCCCAAATCTGGCATGCCTCACAGCTGTATCAGGTATTTGCTAGGGGGGACATCCCATATGGCCACCTGGTGGGGGATGCTGGCTATACACTGGAACCGTGGATGATGACTCCCATCAGAAATGCACACACACCCATGCAAGAACACCATAATGAGGCACATGCCCAAACCAGAATCATCATACAGCGTGTGTTTGAGATGCTTAAATCATGGTTCCATTGCTTGGACATATCTGGTGGAGCCTTGCAGTACTCTCCAGGCACGAGTAGTATGTGCCATGCTACACAATACGATCCTGTGGAAACAGCTGCAGCAGGGACAGAATGGTGAAGGCCCTCACAGCCCACCACCATTGCCAAGGGCCCCGCAAGCACAGAGGTACTCAGACCACAAACACCCTGAGCCGGACCCATTTGGCAGATGGAGGCATGCCCAGTATGCCCATGCCTTGGCAAGGAGGGAACGTATAGCACACACACTGACAGTGTAGGCACCTAGGGACTGACACCTTTCACCACCTGCACACACAGTAAAAATGGATGGCACGCACACAAGACTACCTGTAAATTGTCATGTATAGGCAGTCTACTGTGTGAATCCAACATAGGAAGCCCTCAACTATTGCATAAACAACTGTTATTGGCACAAGGTAAGTCAGCACCTGAACAGTAAATTAAGCTATCAGCATGTGTTGATACTGTACGTATAGATTCATAGGTAGGTACTTGACTAACTGCCTGAGGGCATTCATAAGCCTAGCCAAAATGTGTCAGCTTTTGCCACCCCATTGATTAATTAACTGTCCCTCTATGGAGCAGAGCCAATGGCAGGATCCCTGGGGTGTATCTACTGTTCCCCACCCACTCTTCAAGGTTTCTCATGAGGAGTGTTAGTGAGGGGCTCTGTATAATGTAATTAGGGATGTAGTTTCAAAGCATGGGGAGTTTTCATGACAGGAACCTGTGTGCTCTTTAGTGGGTGAAGTTTGCACTGAAGGTATCTTCAAGGATGTTGGCGATATCAGTAGGGTCAGTATATTTTGTGCTATATTGCACCGGCACAGTGCAAATCTGTGTGTTACCACTTAGATCCTTGACATAGCCAAAGAAGGCTTTGCGGTTATCTTTTGAATCCCTGCCTAATTTCCTGTTGATGTTAGCCTTGGATGATTTCATGAGGGACCTCTGTTTAGGACTAATACTGGTCAAGGATGTCTGCCCTTCTTGGGTGTAGCTGTTTTTCTGGACTGCTGTCCTACTTCTGTTGTATAGCCTGTTTATTGCAGGGGTCCACCAAACTGGTGTCCTTGTCTAGGAGGAGCAGGTGTAGGATTACCAGTGATGGCACAAGCCATACATCCTTGTAGGTGCTTATAGAGTGCATTTGTAAATCTTTCTGTATCTTGAACAGTGTTTTTCCTTAGCGTGGCAGCTGTGAAACCTCCCACCTCTGTCTTTAGTAGTGTGAATTTAGCTGTAGGAAAGGTATTCACTGTGGTTTCCTTTGGTGGGGGAGATGTTTGGCTGTGGAAATCATCAGTGAAAAGTCCATGGTCTAACCAGTGACCAGTTTACCTCTGCTGTGGTGCACCTGTCATCCATGTTGGTGATTACAACTTCTAGTATGTTTACACCTCTTGTTAGGGAGTTTACCATGTGACACAGGGCATATGAGGTGATAAATTCCAGGAAGCGCTGGGCCTGGAAGTGAGTACTTGTGTATGTTTCCCAGTTAATGGTAGGGTAGTTGACATTGACCAATACCAGGGTGTTCGGTAGGACTGTCATGTTTTCCACTGTCTTCAGGTAGGAGGAGTGGTGGTCCTGGGTCATGGAGGGTCATGGAGGGTGATCTGTAGCAAATCACAGTTTGCATTGCAGTTGTGGCTGATGTTAGCTGCACATGGATGATCTCAGAGGTATCATGCTGCCCCACTAACCTGGAGGTGTAGGTATCCCTGATGAATATGGATACACACCATGTCTGTGTCAGTCCATGTTCTGTGGCCGAAATGTGTGGTATGGGTTGTAGTCCGGTAGTGCTGGTGTGCTCTCAGGAGCTTTAAAACACGTCTCAGTTACTGCATAGATGTTGACGTTGCCCATACAGAGGAGTGCTGTGAGTGTGTGCATGCTGTGATTACAACCCCTGGTGTTGAGTAGCATAACCCTCAATGATTCCACTATTTTGTTGTTTACAGAGGTGGGAATCACATTTGAGACTTGCCTAAAAAAAGGCACCATAGGGGTGCCAATAGCCTTGGCCAGTATTCCAAAGCCTAAGGCTGACACATGCATACCAGTATGGCATTGTTGCATGCATGTTACCCATCTGTGCTTGTTTCTCATCTTTCCTGTAGGTAACCTACTGGTAAGCAATAGAAAGCCTTAAACTTATACAAGTCTTCTAGCTTCCAAGATAGGCTTTTGGAGTGGTTAAGTATCAAGTGTTCTGTATGTTCTTCCTGTACTTAACTGTTTTCTGACTACATGGTGATTTTTCACTGTATATTGTGATCTGAAAGCTCTGTTTATTCGCATATTATGTCTGTGATGGCCTGCACTTTAGAGGTTCACAGATAGGTAGTAGGCTATATGCCCAAGGGCATTTAGAAGCATAGCTACAGTGTGCTGGCTTTTTCCACACAATTGATGAAGTAACTGAGCCTCTGTCAAGCATAGCCAGTGAAGTGATTCCAGGCAGAGTTGCTGGAAGCTGTTGAGGATTGGGGTGGCGGATGGTGATAGGGGCACTTAGTGATCTAAAGAGGGCATGTTAACATGAAACATCAACACCATTCAATTTCCCCAGCAGGTCTTGCAGCTATAAAACTGGAGGGGCTCCACCACCCCCTGGCTGTATGGTTCTGGGACACATGATCCCAGAGGTGTATATTCTGTTACCCATTCACACATCAAGGTTTCTCATGAAGTGTGTCAGTGAGGGGCTAAGCCTAATGTAGTTAGAAATTTTATTTATAGTCTCTCAGTTATGTTTTTATTTCAAGAGTAAGTGAAGCTCAGTGGGTTTGGGCACCTCTGCCCTTTGATTAGCCTAGCTTACACATAGAAATCATCTAAATAGGAAATAGGCAGAAACAACGTTAATGTCAGTAGTGTAATGATTACAGTATTTGCATAGTATCTGTGCATTCCTGGTTCAAATCCCAATAAAATCAGAGATGTTTTTCATGTTAAAAAGTATACCTTAACCACAGCTTGCATATCTAGGTAGTATTCTTCAGTATAATAAATATTTCAAACACCCATATATACCCATGTGTGCTGAAGGGTAAAGTCAACAGAGAATGTAATGTTATGTAAGCACATAGTGAGATGTTACTTCACTGAAATGCATATATCTAGAGTAGTTAGCAGATGTGGCCATGTATGCGCGCACAGGTTATAAGTTTTAAAGTTTGTTTAACTGCTGCTTTAATGTCGCACAAACACTTTTAAACATGCTTACAACCGCTTAAATAAGCCTTATTCTGGAGTAAAATGCATTTTGAAGCATCGCAGGTGTTGAACCATGGACCACGCCCACAATAGTCATGGGACTTACCACTAAGCCATCTGAGGTGTATACATGCTTCATAGTCTTTAGACTATACTTTATACTATAGGCATTCCACAGTACTGACTACAAATGGGACAGTCACTTTGTGTACATATGTACAGTACATTGTAATGTACTGTAGTTTGTGAATCAACATATTTTACATATGTATAACTGTTACAAATTAATACTAAATATATATATACTGCATTGCCACCTACTTTTTGGCATTTTCCAGCTTGCTAAATTTGATATCTGTATTAGGAATTGTATTTAGAACACATCTAGAGCCTGTTTACTGCATTTCCTGTGTTGCACTTATTTTAAAATCATTTTTTTCTTAAAACTTGCATTTTACCTGTCTCTGGCCTAGCACTCAAGTGTGGGGTCATTTATTGCACTGTTCTAACTTGTTGCTACTTGTGTATCTCTGCTATCTTTAAACAAAACAAAAAAAAAATCTTGTTTTTTCCCACTTTCTGAAATTTAAAAAAGTTCAGTTACAGATTTGCTGTTCTGAACTGTTTGTAAGTTTCTTGGAGGCCATTGCTTGCTTGGGCTAAAGGGAAGTCTCTGTGTTCATCAGTGGCAGTGGTAAACACTGAACAGCCTGCCTGCCCCTGTGGGAGTGGTTACTGCCTAGAAACTGTAGTTTTATTGGCCATTTTGGGTCAATTCCAAACTCCTTGATCCCCCTCTCTTAAAACCCTCTTTTGCGCGTTTTTGCGCATAGCACAGCATCGGGCAGCGCCGCTTAATCAGGTTTAAACTATTCCCGGCTCCACAAAGTCTGCTCTTCAATTTTTCCCTTAGAACTGCTCCAAATCTCAAAGTAAACACTCTATTTTCCTTCTAAAACCCAGCAGTAGCTAGGATAAGTGTCTTATAAGTAAGCACTAATAAACTAAAGCACTACACCCTCTTATACTCCCTTTAAGTACTTGGCTCCCTATTGGTCCTTTTTGATCAAGTCAAAAAGTAATTCCTTATACTATTCTGGCATGTCCAAAAGTCAGTTTCAGGTTTACTCTCCAGTCCAGCTGGTGAATATGGGAATCTTGTGGCAATGTTACAACTGCCTTATGTGCACAGACCACCCTCTCCTCTTCCCAACAAGCTCAAATATATGTAAGAGATGCAACTATACAGCCAAACTGGAGGCTGAGCTCTCTCAACATAATACTGGCACAGTCAGTCTGGAGGAGAAGGTAATCACACACACCACAAATCCAGTCTCACATAGACCTATCACAACAGCAAACCAAACACATAAACACACAAAAACATACTCGGAGGCTCTAAATAAAAATCTGCCCAAGCAACAGATACCTCCAAAGCAGACATCCAAGCAACTGCTACCCCACAACAATACCCACGTATCACATAGTTCACAAAGTCAGTGTGCCACACAGTCACAGCCCTTAAGGCTAAACAACACACCTAATACACTTGTAATAGGTGACTCTATTGTCAGACACACTGATGTCCCTCTCACCAGGCTGAACAAGGAGAAGGTCACTGTAAGCTGCCTGTCAGGTGCCAGGATCCGCCACATAACACAAGCACTCAGGTCACTCCAAAGCAAGTACAAATATGACTCTGTCATTGTCCATGCTGGTGTGAATGACCTGATACGTACCTCCCTGGATTACATGAAAAGAGACATAGAGGAGCTCTCTGATCATGTGGCCCAGGCCGGTATGACCCTGACCTTGAGTAGCATCTTACCCTCACCAAGAATGATACCACAGTATAAAGACAAAATGATCAATTTCAACAACTGGCTAAAGTATTGGTGTCACTCAAAGGGGATCCAGTGTCTGTCAGCCTGGGATGACATGCTTGACAAGCCACGTTGCTTCACTAGGGACGGCTTGCACCTGTCACCCCTGGGTTTTCAAATACTGGCCAAGGCTCTTGCCACTCCCATAGTGCCTTTTTAGGCAAGGCTCAAAAGACAATCCCACCTCCTTAGACAACACAAGGAAAAAGAAACTAAGGGTAATGCTGCTCAATGCCAGAAGTCTAAACCTCAAGATGCACGCACTCGAGGCTCTCCTCAGTATGGAGAATATCGATATCTGTGCAGTAACAGAAACCTGGTTCAAGGCTCCCCAGAGCACCCCAGCACTACCAGACTATACCTCATACCATGCTTTTCGGCCCCAAAACTCGGACCGAACCACAAGAGGAGGGGGAGTATCCATATTCATCAAAGATACCCATACCTCCAGGCTAGTGGCACTGCACGAAGCATCTGACACCATCCATGTGCAACTAACAGTGGGAAAAACTGCCTTCCAGTTTGTAGCCTGCTACAGACCACCCTCCCAAACTCAGGAACCCCACTCAGCTTTCCTGAAGACACTGGAGAATATGAAAGTCTCTCCAAACACCATTATATTGGGTGACTTTAACTACCCAAACATAGACTGGGAGCACTACTCAAGCCCCAACACCCTAGCCCAATGGTTCCTAGAATTTATAAACTCAAATGCTATGGAACAACTGGTCACCACTCCCACAAGAGAGGAAAACATATTGGACCTGATCATCACCAACATGGGGACTCTATGTTCCATACCAGAGGTATACCCCTCATTGGTAAGATCTGACCATAAATTAATCACTATGGACATCCATATCCTGTCCCCACCCCCAGCAAATGAAACCACTGTCAAAAACTTCTCAAAAACAAACTTCCCACTTCTCAAAACCAAGGTGGAATCCTTCAAAGCCCCAGGGCCAGTGGAAAATATGGCCCAAACCGCAGAATCCTTTACAAACACATTTTATGGATACCTACAGGAATGCATGGATCGTGCTATCCTAA
The DNA here is from genome assembly GCF_019279795.1 of Protopterus annectens. Taxonomy (NCBI): domain Eukaryota; kingdom Metazoa; phylum Chordata; order Ceratodontiformes; family Protopteridae; genus Protopterus; species Protopterus annectens. The sequence continues at coordinate 1,822,182,683 of NC_056731.1, read as the reverse complement.
ATAAAACCAAGACACACTCCTCCAAAGGCAGGAGACCTGTCTGGTGGACCCCAGCCATAAATAAGCTGTACAACAGAAGGAGGAAGCTACTACATGATAGAGCAAAATCCCTGAAAGGTAAGGCAACTCTGATCAGTACTAGCAAGAAACTACAATCCCTCATAAAATCATCTAAGGCTAGCTTTGAAAGAAAAATTGCACAAGATGCTAAAGATAATCACAAGGCTTTCTTTAGTTATGTCAGAAACCTGGGTGGAAACTCACAGATATGCTCTGAGTTAGTGCAAAATGACAAAAAATACACTGAACCCACAGACATTGCCAACATCCTGGCAGACAGGTTCAGTGCAAACTCTCCCCCCCCCAAATGAGCAAATGACTATCCCAACAGAGTGTAGCCTCCCTGACATCACAGATGCACAGGTGAGAGCTGCCCTCTCCAAAGCAAAAAACACAGCATCAATGGGACCGGACGGTGTCCTGGGCTGCGTTTTACATGAGCTCCAAGAAGAACTGAACCCTCACTGTATGTATGTATGTATGCATGTATATGTATATATATATATATATATATATATATATATATATATATATATGTGTGTGTGTGTGTGTGTGTGTGTGTGTGTGTGTGTGTGTAGACAGCATCTGAAGTGTTCAAATCTGAGTATAACATTGACCATAGCAATCACACATTCTGCCACCCCCAAACAATATAAACATAACATATGAAGAGTATATGCCAATACACTATTACAAATATGTTCTATGGACGTGAGCCAAATAGGGTTAGTCACTGACACAACTACAATGGCTGCAAATATCCATGACAGAAATACACAGACATCTTTCATGTAGCAAAACTTTATTACATTCTGATGTATTGCCAAAAGGATTCAAGGACTAACAATACCTGCATGCTATACAGGAAGCATTTAACAGTGCCTTAATGAATCAGCCTGCAATTACCATAGTATTAGTCCACTAAGAGATAGGTGTTCATATAGGGAAAGAACCCCCACACACATATAGAATATGTATAAAAGCAGTTCCTACACATCTGCATCTGCTATGTACACCCACCAACATCTCCCCCACACCCAAACTAGTTACAACAATACATACTGTCATACCATAACCAATTATTCGCCCACTGTACGACATCTGCTGAAACTTTAATATACCTGGACAGAGACACACTAACATGGCCCTATGTGAAATAGTTGCTGTTATACAATCTAACAGCTGCTGATGTTACAGGGTTTGTTTGAACTAATCCTGTTTCAGAGGGTTGAAAAGTAATTACACCAGTAAGTGTTACCAGTTACTGATTATCAGCACACTATGATACACATTTACACCAAACTAAAGATGTCTGGTGAGCACACTGTAAACCCCTTAACATTATATGCATAGCCATACAGCCATGAGCTGGTCAAACATCCTGGCCAGACTGAAACATCTGCAGAAGTATTAGGTACAGACAAATCCTGCACAAGTAGCAATGTTCAGAAATATAACAGCAGTACTCACATGTAGACCAAATCTTCTAGGCATTACACACTATATATTTCTGTTTGTTTCCATACAGCTGTTGCAATAGATTTCAAACAACACTTCCAGGCTGTCTTCCTCACAAGTAAGGCAAAGGGACAACACCCAAGTGGAGTACTCAATTATACTCCGCCATTGCCATGGTATTGGCTAAGGGAGTAGCTGCACAGTTGATGTGCATGTAATTAACTACTGTGGAACACCAATTGGTGATCAGGATAGCACATGTTACTGATCTCTAACTATAAAAGGATGCCTTGTCACACATTCAAACCATCTGTATCTACCTGCAGAACAGTACAAAATACCCAACAGAAGATCGAAACACAAACTGAAAACAATTAATATACCAGTCAATAACACCTCCAATTACTAAGAAGGTATGTATAACATTTAGTACATCTGTGTATGTAGTACCTGTTCTGTAATAATTACAGTGTAATCAATGCATATAGTGGAAATAGCTATCTAGTAGCGATGTATTGTTGAGCAGTAGTAATGCTTGTAGTATTCTATGTGTGTACTGCTGTAGGTCACAAGGCAAACTCCTCATACACCACAAGGGATGATATATATGGGCTTGGAATTCACCAATTCTTTTCCAGCCACTGTCAGTGTCAGGGTTGGTCCAACAAGTATGTGCTATAACAGGGGATAGTATATGTTGATATATTGTAACAGTAGACATATGTATGTGTGTATTAGTGAGATGAACATGTCAAAGGTGGGCTTACTGTACAAATATGATTTGCATTGTGGGATATTGTGCCAATAACTGTGTAATGTACAGTATTTTAGGTAGATCTGTATTCCATTTTACATACCGTTTCTGTTATGTTATGCAAACATTAGTTATGTCTATTGGCGATTACAATACTCAATAACAGGATACATATGACTTGTATTCATCAGACAGTTTAACAGCATGATAGCAAAGAAAAATTGGAAGAGCTAGGTAACTACCCATGCACATAAGACATGTAATATCCACCTCACTAGTATTGTTTGCAAGCAATTACAGCTGTGCATGTGCACATGTTATGCAAATGCATAGTGACCCTTGTTACAGGGCTGGCCCAAATGGCTATGTGTACACCTACATAGAGTGGATATTGAGAGTACAGATACACTGGTTGAACTTTCAGGTTTGTGTAGCCTAACCTCTCATTGCCAACTTAACAGCTGCTTGCAAATACTGTATGTAAGGTTGTGCACAGTACTGGTAATGAAACAGGTTGCATATCATCTGTAACTCCAGTGTAACATTTGCAGTAGGAATGTAAGATGTAGGTGACCACTGCCCATGTGTAATAGCTGCTTCATAGGTGATGGCTTATACTATCTGATTATATCCTGATCATATTGATAGTGGCAGCAGAGTCTATTGATACTTGACTCTGTTTGGGGAGTGGGTGTCCGTGCCCAACAGAGCTCATGGTTCTGGTGGATATGTGAGTATATACCCAGAAAAGGATACAGACTTGCTGACACTTGCATCATCTGTAATCAACTATCAGGATGTGATGTGGTCCTCAGAGAAGGATTGCTGCTAAAGGTGGCTACTATGTTTCTGTAATAGCCAGTGTTGTCACGTCCATAACACAAATATTTACTTGTGAGCATCATTGTCTAAAACATCTTCATAAGCATTACGTAAACTAAATACAGTACTTGGTACTTGTAGTACTGAATGCTCATACAGGCATGTCCACTAGTCAGCTACTGGTGTTTACAAATGTCAGCTTTGTGTATGTGGCCATCCTGGGGGAATGCAATCTCTATGCCATGTACACTGCCAAACCCACCTAATACCACACCCCGCACATTGTCTGGGATGCAGCTACAGGGGTAAGCTTGAAGGCTGTCCAGTCTGCAGCCATGACTGGACTGGAAAGTCATGAGGTGCAGGTTAACACATGCATCTCATCACCACAACCAACACATAACCTTACCAGAACACAGTAAGGATACCAACACATACCACCAGAAATCACACACATTCACAGAGGCTTCTAAGTATCTGGCCAAGCAAGAGACCTCCCAAGCTGGAATAGACAGTCAACAAAATACAAAACCTGTATGACATAGTTTGCATAATTGTGCCACACCTCAGAACACGTGGCTAGAAACATGCCCAACAGTACTCATTTGTGAATGCAAACTCTAGCACTATGTTACACACCAAGCTATACGAGGGCTAACTTACTGTCAGCTGCCTGTCTGCCATGATTAGCCACATACCCACACACTCAGACCACCTTTTGAACTATACACATGGCTCTGGCATATTCCATGTTGTTGTGCAGGACCTGTGATGCAGTAGCCTGGACTGCATGGAAACACACATGTAGGAACTCTCAAGTCTTGAAGCCCATGCAGGTATGCCCCAAGGCCTGGGTAGCATTATGCCATTGGCCAGAATGATACTGCAGTACAGGGACAAAAGGATTGTATTCCACAATTGTCTAACGCACTGGTGTAATTCAAAGGGTATCTAGTATCTCTCTGCATTCGATAACATGGTTGACAGACCATGATGCTTTGCCAGACAAGACCTGCACCTGTCACCCCTGGGAATCTGGATACTGCCTAGGACTCATGCTTTCCCTATAGTGCTTACATCATGCACAGTTCAAGTGAAGGTCCACTGCTGTAACAGGGACAGCCAAGCAATAAACTGTGGGTCTCACTACTCAATGATACATGTCAGAAACACAATATGGACTCATATATGTCAATCCCTAACATGGAGAATATATCTGTACAGTGACTGAGATATGGCTCAATGCTCCGGAGAGCACCCCTGCATGACCATGTTATAACACATACCTCACCTCTTAGCCATTAGCCTTTATTGGAACACACAGGCCACAGGTGTGTCCATATTCCTGAAGGATATGTACACCCCCACGCTAATTGCACTTGCATAACTTCAGATGCACTATGCTGAACAACTACCTTTGTGCCAAAGTGGAATCCAAATTGCACCTTACGACAGATAACCCACCATGCCTCAGAATTCCCAACTGTCACATTGTGCTGTAATGGGGAATATTAGGTTTGAGACAGAAAACCATAATAATGGCTTCTCTCAACTATCCCATTATGAACTGGGAAAACTCATGTACCAACACCTGTGCTCAATGCATGTTGGATTTCATCAACCTCAATGACCTGGATCACCATAGTCACACAAACAGGGCTAACAGTATGCTACCCATAGTCTGTCTCCAAAGCCAATGCTATGCTTCTTAAGAGCAAAGCGGTGACTGTTATGGCACCCATGCAGATGGACAATGCATGTGCAAATGCTGAATCCTACACAAATGCACTTTAAGTACTCACATAAGTGCAGTGATTGTGCCATTGAAACAGAACCAAGATTCAACTAAACACAAACAGGAAGGCAAACTGGTGATACCCTGCCTTAAACTGTACCACATAAGGTAGTAATTGTTGCAAGATTAAACACATATGCGTGGAGGCGATCCCTGGTCAGCCTCAGTAAGATGCAGATACACCATATAATGCCACACAAAGCTACTGTGAAACTAATCAGCCACATATTATGTAGCCAACCACAGAGCATTCTGTAGCTGTGTCATGAATTGTAATGGCAACAACAAGACCTGCCGTGCTTCACAGCACTATGGCATGAGAGGTACTGCACCTACAGAAATACACCTGTTCATCCAGATAGGGTCTTGGATAACCTAAACTCACACTCACCACCCCCCCCCCAACAGGTACACATATTTATATATCCATGTACACTACATTGCCCCTGTAATAACAACTATGCAGGTACAAGCTGCAGTCTCTAAAGCCATACATACAGCTTGCATGGGACCTGTCAACATCCCAGGGTGTATCCTACACACATGTCAGAACAATTTTCTCTCCATATACCCATCATGTTCAATCATAGCTTCATGTCAGGTTATGTACACACTGAATGTTGCACAGCAACAGTTATCACACCCCACAAAGGGGGAGACACCACTGATAATGGGAAATAGTGAACTACTACCCTGCTGAGTCTGGTCTGTAAGGCCATGAACCTTGATCAACTTATTTGATGTAGTCAGTACAGATGTAGATGACAGTAAGGTTGACTCACACAGAATATCATGACCTTGCCAGGTCTTAGGACACCATCACCCATACTGTGTTCCAGCTACACTCAGTAAACTAGGTGTATATTCCTATGTCACAGGAGTGGTTGGCAACTAGACTGCTGACAGAACCAACACTACAGAAGGTGTCTGACTAATACATGCACATCAAACCAGTGCCAGCTACAGTAAAACAGGGTTAATTCCTGGTACTCCCCCACATTGTTATCTATACCACACAGACTAACAAAGAAGGCATCTGCCTATTGAAGTTTGCAAATGACTATGAACTAGGAGCAATAGTTGACTCAATGAGTGCTGCGGTCAACATACAGAAGGTCCTTTGTGGATCAGATGTGTGGTGTGTGACATATGGCCACAATCTGACAGCTAAGTATTGCATTGTCATCCCCTATGTTAAAAACCCTGTACCCATGAACTACCACCTAGGCAGATGTCAACATAATGGAAACTGTGTGTGTATGGGATACAGCTGGACAGTAGTCTTTCCTTTGATAGTTACTTCACCACACCAGTCAGGTAGTCATAAGTGGCACCCCTAATCATGACAGGGTGCCATCCATGAATATAGAGATCATTGTTCAGCTATACTCAACACTCAAGTGACCCATAATAGATCACATATTTTCTTTAAGGGTTATTGGCCATGTTCAGATGGCCTGCACTGGCCTTCCCAATCCCTAGCTCCACTATGTAGCATGATGCCTACCCTGAATAAAGCCATGTCCAACACAGAGATGTTGGACATGCTACACTTACACATCCTGATTCCAAATCAACACATACTTCATGGACACCCACCTTTCTAGTACAAGGATCACAACATGCCTGACAGACCCCTGTTTCATACACTTTTCATACTCCTGCCATACTATGCATCCCTGTCCAGCAAAGCTGCACATTGCCCCTCTTTGAGACATGGTGTGATGACCACATGGCAAATATATCATTAACCCTGTGGATTAGTTCTGTAGCACTACTTGAACTGGCCACTGTAACTTAACTGTCTGTTGGCTACAGCTAGGTAACATTTCAATCTAGGCTCATAAATGGCCCAGGGCATATAGCCTACTAGCTCCATACATGCTATAGTTGATATCCAACCCTGCAAATACCTTCAAGCTAGCCATTGTCCCATGTGTTTCACATGTGCAACACAGGTAATACATGGCAGGATGCGAAACTGCTGTACAGCGCCATGTAGATGTATAAGGCAAAACACATACATGTAAAACTTTCCGTGAGCAAGTTTGCCAGGTCACAGGCCATGTCCCTTAAGGCTGTGTATGACTATATATGTGACATATACACAGCATTAAGGTCTATTGCATTACTGTGAACACATCCAGGCATGTGCTGATAGGTAAAGACACCAGTACAGGCAAACAGACATGCCCCCATCAAGGCAACATCCACATGGAGTATGAGCAATTTCATCACTTGACACACACATATATGGTGATAACATCAAATCACCAGTATGTGTCAAATGTGTGTGAGTTAAACATGTCAGTGGTGTTAGTGTCATGTAGATTAGCAAAGACATATTTGTAATCTTAATAAATGCGATACACATGTATGTTCAGCTGTACTTCTCTGTGAGTTACTGTGACCTGTCTCCATCATTGTGTCTTCCAGGTATGCCGTGTGCCAGGCTGCCACCATACACCCACTTGGAGGATGAGGTCCTCATTCCATACCTCTTCGACAACCATGTAACACTCTTCAGCCATGTGTCACAGGATGCACAGCAGCGGGATGCCCAGTGGAAGGAACTGTGCAGGAGGGTAAATGATGGTGGCGGCCACAATCGCACTTATCAGCAAGGGTGCCAACACTGCACCGACATCATTAGATGGGCGAAACAGCATGCAAATGCAATTCCCAGAGAACAAGGTGCAACAGGTGGGAGCCACTCACCCGTACCGAGGAGCTACTGGCCAACCTGGGGACACCTGCAGAACTCCATCCACAAGCTTTAGCTGGTATTGTGGAGGTAGTGTCTTACAACCACTGAGCCTGGAGGTGCCTGGTAAGGCACTACTGCACATATAACACAACTATATTTCATATAGTTACATGTGTTACTGTACAATATGTAATGTAACATCATATGTAAGGCATGTATGCACACATGCCACATACCATAGTTTGCTACTCTATGTATGCACAGATGTGCATACTCCATAGTATAGTCTATTGTACTGGCTTATGTGCTAACATGCACATTGCACCCTATAGCTATCACACAGGTGTGGATAATGATCTTACTGCTGTGCCACTCCTATTTAGGTACCTCTGGCATTTCACAGCAACAGCAGCCTGTTGCAGGTGAGATTGTTATTATTTATCAGGCTCGATAATGCACAGATCATATTAATTGCATGCTATCTGCCATGTGGCCATTTAACACACGTACACATAATGTATGGTAGCCCTGTTAATATATACAGGTCAGACCTGGAATCACAGTGGTTACCCATGTGGAATAATTGAAGACTATATAAAACACCTACACTAAACCTTACAAACTGTCACTGCCAGATGTGTGGAGAGCTTTGAATACAATGGTGGAAGTGTGGCTCACTGTAGGGACATGTGCTACAGATCAGCATTACACATGTGTGGAATACAAACAGTACTATTCAGAGAGCATATGTGTGCACACACTCTAAATGTTTTGGAGCTGGAGTATGACCAGCCCACAGGATTCACCCTTGTGGATTATACCCTTGCTATGAATGTCACACAATGTCATGTGCTATCTGACATGTCCATGACATTTAGTGGGCTGACTGCAACACTGCTTAACTATCCTGCAAAACATGATGTCTCACATCCCAAACATACCACCTTTTGTCTGCATAACCCTGTCCTCAGTGGAGCATATGACATCTATGGGTGTATGTCATATGAGACAACACTGACATGTGAAATAGATGCCCATCACAACCATTGGACAAAACATGTTTACACATGGCCATGGAGGATGGCCAGAGACATGAAGCAACACACATAGTAGAAGTGATGTACATGTGTGTACACCCTGTTATACATTGGCCCAACATAATAAAACTATGGCCTTTATGTAATAGTGATATTGCAGATGTGAAACAACATCATTCAGGTCTGTGCACAGCTTGCGTAGACATGACAGCAAACCACCACATAACATGTCTTGAACATCATGATTGTGTCATGACATGAACGCATTCACCTATACAGTATCCAAATACATACATGTTTTGCACAACATACACATACAACCACATCAGGCCACAGATACGGTATATTCACCTTGCTGGTGTCAGACATCACTGTCATGCTTGCTTCTCATGTGTGTGAGGTACACAGATGGCATGTGGGACATGGAGTACTGCTAAGTTAGCCATGTCTGGGCATAGTTGCCAGGTATCAGCAATATGGTTGCAGATCTGCAGGGGTGTCATCTGTATACCCTTCAGTGACCTGCATCACGCATTCCACAATAGGGTTTAGTGTGTATACACCTCAGTGATGTGGGTCACATTCCACATTAGATATGTATTGTATCAGAACACAGTCATGGCTATGAATTGTGTCTGTAACTCACACTGTATAGCAATAATGAAGCCACATGGATGCCCTGCAATGGCTATGCACATAAGTTCAATGTGCAGTATGTCACTGTATATCTGTAGGGCAAACTGACAACATTGCATCAGCTGAAGGTCCATGTTAGTATAACACGTCCCTGCATTGGGACACCATTACCTCACTGTATATTTGAAAGGACACCATTGTGTTAAACATGTATGCATATCATTCAACACTTCAGCAGAAGACATGTCATACTACATGTGATTGGCAACCAGTGCAGGTCTGTGGCACCATTGCAAAGCATGGACAGCCATGTCAAACATGTGTGTACAGCCACATGTCATTGTCTGTAGACTTGGCTCAGGGGTAAGCAGAATAATGTTGAACAGACATGCACTGCTTTGGGGGAGATATGCAAGCTAGGGCTCAGGCAAACATAGTATTCACTCAACATACCCATCTGCTCATGTCCTCCTCACACATAAGGACAGTGGCCAACACAAAGCATCTGTGGCAAATGTACAAAGGTCAATGGTCTGTTAACATGTGGAGTATGTTACACAAAACATGGCAGTGCGGTGCAACGGTGCGTAGTGCATGCATTGTGTTACAGGTTTGGGACATAACCTACTAACACAAATGGTGCAACACAGGGATGTATGCTAACTACTACTATAATTGTGTAAGGTGCATGCCTACTGCTATAACACATGCATGCTGTTGTGTGCTACTCAGGGATGGATGATAACTACCACTATAAATGTCTAAGCTGAATGCCTTCTGCCATATCACATGCATTTTGCATGCCACTGGGTATCATAGCATGTGTCTGTGTCTGTCTGTGTCTGTCTGTGTACTGTGCTGTATAACTTGTAATGTACAGTTCTTGTCTGCCCCTCACAGATGTTGATGCAGGTGCATTACCCTCCTGTGGTCCACCTGATGTTAGTGTCCCCACAGACTCTGGCAGTGATGATGAAAGTATGATTGAGGCACAGGCAGGGTTGTCAGGGGCTGAAACTGTGCCATTGGTTGCCATTCCACCTGCATCCCCCTCATCCCCGCACACAGATCTCATGCCTACACATACCCCATCACCAGTGGTCATAGAGGAAGGACAGTTGGCAGGTGGTAGCATGGAACAGGAAAGTGTGGAGACTATGGAAGGTGTGCCTGCACACCATGATCCCAGCCAACTTACTGGTGATGTCTCACACAGGCATGTGCCCAGTGCTGCTCGTAGGAGGACCTCTGGCGAACATGCCCCTGCAAGACATAGCACATCAGCTGGTGTCAGCAGACAATTGTTTCATGCTGTAATGGTGGCACAGGCACGTGCTGAATGGAAAAACAGAGAAGGTCTGAGGCTTCAGAGGGCTGCTGTCCATTCTTTAACTGACAACATCCAGGCAATTGCAAATGCTCACCATCATCTTGCAGATCTTTTGGATAGATGATTGGGTGACATGGTGGGAGTCCTTGACCATGGCATGTCAATCCTCGAGCGTGGATTGTCTGTGCTGGAACATCTGGTAAGAGTGATGCATCGGATACATGGACGTAGGCCAGCTACATCACCTGTTGAAGGTCTACGTGAACATGCTACTTCACATGCCCGCTCCCATAGTGGCAATAGCAGCAGCAGTGCAGCTGATGCTGTGCAGACCACACCAGGACACAGCAGGCCACGTGCATGTCGTCCTGGGTGGTCCCAACAGGTACACGGTTCCAGTGGACATGTGTCATCAGACAGTATCCAATCTGGACATCTGCCTGGTAGTGCCCATGCACCCCCTGGCAGGCGCAGGTCACGTGGCCATGCCTGGACACCGTGAACTGTGAAACCTGCCCTGTACAGTCTGCCGCTGTCAATAATACCCCTGTGTAGGCCAGCCACATGCCAGACCTGTGTGCATACATACACGCTCACACCAGAAACAAATGTAGGGCACCTCAACACACACACGCATAACATCCACACACGCCCAATGAGATCAAAGGCCTTAACCCACACACATGATGTCATCCAATGGTGCAGACTAGGCCTCTGTCAAACATTATCACCCTGTGCATATGATGATGCCTGTGCCGTATCCCTGCCATCCATACCATCGGTGCAAAGACATGCTCATATGGTCTGATGCACCGGGTGAACATACTAGGAAGACAATTATAGGTTACAATTGTTGAGTGGTGTTGACAGGCAGCAGGCATACCATGTACTACAGTTTTAGAATGCATTTTGTACTTTCGACAGTATGTATCATGTGTAACAACATTAACTGCATGTTGATCTTGATGTTCTGCCTTCCTCTTTCACGTGTAATTGTATGTGCCAGGGGATGTCAGTGTTTGTGGTTAGTGTCCCATATGTAAATGTAGACTACGCACAGGTCTGTATGACAATACCTGCATGCACTTTGTAGCTTCCACATCACAGTTATACTCTCCCAAGTTTCAAATATGTTTACTTATCTAATGATCCAAGAGCATGATAGCTGTGTAGTAAGCTACTGTGGCCAGAGCCGTCACATCCATAGTGGGTGACATCACAGGTATAGTTACCTGGAGCGGGGAGGAGGTAAAAGAGTGATGTAGCAGATGACAAGAGTAAAGGCCAGTGGAAAAGGTGGCTTCTCATTAGGAAGCAGTAATACCCACTCTCATGACAGGATGCATAAACATGCACACACTCAGGGATTCACAGACACAGTAACACACCCCCACACTCAGGGATTCACACACACAGTAACAGACACTCTGACACACACACACACACACACACACACACACACACACACACACACACACACACACACACACACACACACAGTTGCCGGTGCTGGGATGAGAACCCCTGCCTATGTGCAATTCATCATTATAGTACCACAGAGATTACACATGTACATGTAGTCTGAATGGTCCATGATCGAGTACATCAACAGGGATACTAGATTGCGGTGAGTGTATGTGGGGAGGGGGGTTCATCAGTAGGCTATGTAACAACAAGCCTCACCCCAGGGCATACATGTTTACAGGTGGTTAGAATGCCCTTCTAAGATTGATGACATCAACAGGGATACTAGATTGCATTGAGTGGATGGGGGGAGGGGGTCTTATCATTTCACTATGGTAAAATACAGCCTCACTCCAGGGACCAGACAGCCATACATACATACATACACAAACACACACACACACACACACACACACACACACACACACACACACACATGCATACTGCAGCATTCACAAGGATATACACCTATGTCACACACATACAGACGCTTGACGTGTGTCATTCAAACACCTGCCTATGTCTTGCTTTCTACACTTCACCCTGTACAGATGTCTACAGCAGTGTATAGGAGAGTGAAAAACATGTGGGATGTATTCCCCACCATACGTGGTATATATGGACACCCACACCCACACATGTCAGTACTGTCAATCAAACACCTGCATATCTCATGATAGGTATTACGAAGTGACAGGACTATCGCACGAGCTACAAAGAGTACTGACTCTTTCCTTTGCCAACTGTGCCGATATGTGCACAATATATGCACAGGGGAGGTGTTACTGTTCCAGGTGTCAAGAGGTTTGCTTTCAGTTTCACCCTTACTGCATTCTACATTGTGTGCCCTCCCCTTCATTTAACAAAACCATAGCTTAGTAGTTACACAGGGTATTGTAGGAATGGTTGTAACACACCTGTGAGCTGTCCACAGTAATCATTCATCTGCAAAGAAGCCCCACCACTTAGTAGTTATGTCCAAACATCTGTCCATACCTAAAGTACAGCTTACTGTACATTGAGCATATCACCATATACAGCTGGTAATGTTGAGGCTGTGTTGCAACTGCATGATGTACTAAGACAGCAGTCACCTTCATACATCAGACACTGCACATGCATGGAATCTAAACACACATCAGTACATGTACACATATGCAGTCTCCATCAGTAAGTGGACTATCAGGTCAAGAGAATCCATTCCACACCTTCCCCACACCATGTGTGAAACCTAGCTGAACATTACACCATAATGGATGTTGTATTCATGTACTGGTAGGACACACAACCACCTTCACTGAGTAGCCAAGTGTACATTTATGCCAACAGCACATCAGCAAGACACACACACAGCAATATTCCATGTCATGATCCCACAAACTGTTAGTTGACAGTTCCACTGTGCAGCCAGGGCACTGTAATGGTCAATAGTGAGCACGTCATATTTGCCACACACATATCATATTTGACACACACACCTCATGATTACTTGAAGAGTGCCAGCAATGTGCTCTGAGCTAGGCATTCCACTTATTCAAGCATGTGCAAGGTCTGCGGCTTGTAAACATCTCACCCCAGCACGTTCTGGTTATTGTGGTAATAAGGTTAATGTCCAGACAGCACACAGCATGCATGGCTTGCAATTGTTGACATGGGGTATATGTAGAAGGTGTGGGCACACATGGCTGTACATGTCATGGATGTATCACCTGTAACTACTCAGGAACATATAGAGCATAGCTGTATTCACCCGAGTCTGTCAATACAGGCTATGTGTGTAGGTTCATAGATTCATAGGTTCATAGGTAGATACTAGGCTATCTGTCTGAGGGCATTTATAAGCCTAGCCAGAGTGTGTCAGCTTTCACCACCCCATTGATTAATTAACTGATCCTCTGTCAAGAAGACCCAATAAAGTGATCCCAGGGGTGTATTTTTTGTTACCCATCCACTCGTCAAGGTTTCTCTTGAAGGGTGTTAGTGAGGGGCTCTGCCTGATATAATTTGGAATTTTGTTCCAAAGCATGGGGAATCTCTGTGACAGGAATCTATCCCTCCAGCATGTTCTATTTATTGTTGTGGTGAGGTTTAGCTTACTAGAGCGTGTGGCTCACAATGACTTGGATTTCTTTAGGTGGAGCATGTCCATCAATTCTGAGTTGGACATGGCTTTGTAAGTTAGGCAGAGATCACCTCTGAGTAAGCGAAATGCCACTGAGTACAGCCGGAGTTTTTTCAGTCGGGCTGCATAGGACATATGTTTGAGGCCAGTAATCCTCTTGGTGAGGTACTTTTGTGGTCTTTCCAGCTGTTGGAAGTGTCTTGTGAGGTACATCTCAAATGGGGCATTGTACTCTATGATGGGTCTAATGATTGACGAGTAGAGGGGCACTATAACCTCTTTATTTCTAGATGCAATAATTAGATGGGCCACATAGAAGGATTTCCTAACTACTTTGGAAATATGATTGTCAAAGGAGAGATTACTATCTACCTGGGTCCCCAGATCTCTTATTACCTCTTCTGTATTAAGGGGGCTGCCACCTGTGTGGTAATTCGTGGGTGTTTTGTTTTTCCCAAATGGGATGACTATGCATTTTTTGGCATTTAGCTTGAGGCCATGACTTTAACATCAGGTGTCTGTCTCAGTAAGGCCCTTTTGGAGGATGTCCATGTATGTCCTATGATCCTGTTATTTGGGTATGTTTGTAGACATTGCATTAGGTGGATATGTCTTATGACATACATGCCACATAAGTTGTTGTATGATATGATATGTGTCATGGGTGACCAGCAGAGAGGGAATATTACCTCTGTCAACATAGATATCAAACCATATGTACTGTTAGCATTCAGCAGCCATGGACCTATCTTCCATGTGCATGTGTGTAATGAATGTAGCCACCTGTATGTACAAAGGACACCAACAGCAATGGTATTCTTATTTATGTTGTATGAGTGTGGGATGTACATATCCAGGGCAGGTACATCTACATACACCATGAGGGAGTTGTTTACTGGTGTACAGCAACAGTCAACTGTGTTAATGCTGACAACATCCGAGGGAACCTGGTATATGCACAACTGACCTGGTTACAACCAGTGGTGTTATTGCATTGCATAACACATTATGCAACTGTGACAGTACATGGGTACTTTGCACAGTTGATGTAGGGCAAGGTACAGTCCACCAGTCGAAGGTTATTTGGTGTTCTACCATACTATTTCATACCACATGTATGGATGTGTGTTGGTAGTCTGAGGACATGGTGGTTGATGTATATGAAGATACTACATAGAATGCAGCTTTCACAATCACCTGTACCTGACACATATGTGATGAATTATGTCAGAGTAGTGGTCTTTACTTGTGAGTAGCCTTTATGAATATGTGGACACCACCACCTGGAGTGTTTCATACCAGTGTCATGGCCCACATGTCTGGATCTGAGTTATATGGTGGTAGTGCTATTGTGCACTACAGAGCCTTCAGCCAGGTGTTCCTTACTGCACAGATGTCAGTATTCCCCATTGTAGGGTCTACATTGATCAAATGGATTATGGAAGCCACACATCTAGCACTGGTTATCATATGCATCCAATGCAATTGTCTTGTAGGTGTCAGGGTGTTACCTCTGTGTTTAGGACTTGTGCCTTGGAATGCCACTATATGGGTAAATGTGACCTAGGTATTATCCACCCTCCCTTGAATCATGGATGCATGTGCTCTGTGACAAAGGCATGTCTTCTTTCAGTCATGACATCCCGGAATGACAGACACTGGACAACATCATGATTACAGTAGGACATTGGCTCATTGTTTTTGTCAAGCAGTTGCCACTCGTACCATGACATCATTGCGAGTGGCAGTATTGTGCTTGGTATCAAATGCTACATCTAAGGTGATGGACAGTAGCAGACATTGTGTAGATGACCAATGCCAGTTATGCTTAGTGGAGTGGTCCTGCTAATAATGTCAACTACTAACACAGCCGGGAGAGGTCATCTTGACACCTACACCTCAGTATCATTAGACAATGGGACTCACATATTATGCTTGCACATGCCACTGTTCCAAGTATAATGCCACTGTCCACAACCTGATATCAATGTATGCCTGTCAGGGCAGCAATGTGTGTGACACATGCTGTAGTTAGCATCCACCTGTGTGTCCCAGTTAACCTACTATCTGTCACTTCCACACATGCATGATTGTGTATACTTCACATATATAGGGCAGTACTTCATGTACATGTATGCATGTGTATCACACAGCACAGACGCAGATATATAATTTACGGGCCACATACAGGTATCTGGTAGTAAACCTGTATGATGTGCATATATACTGACAGTTAAGATGTATCTGTAAACCTGTGTGTTTACAATAGGAGTCCATTACAACCTGTTCTGTACATCTAATTGTATGAGCATGCACAATATGGCCTTCTGTTGTTAGAATCAGAGTGCATCCCAAACAACCCTGTGCTACTAAGTGTATGAGTGTACCTACTGCCACCTTGTGTAATTTGAGTCAGTGCATCCAAACAAGCCCTTTGTTTCTAAGTGTATGAGCATGCCCAGTATAACCTTGTGTAGTTGTACTCATAGTGCATCCCAAACGGCCCTGTGCTACTAAGTGTATGAGCATGCCCACTGTGACCTTGTGTAATTGCAGTCAATGCATCCAAACAAGTCCTGTGATTCTATGTGTATGAGCATGACCACTGTAACCCTGTATAGTGATAGTAGTTGTCCATTCCACAAATGGACATACTCCAGTTCAGGGCTTGTTGTGCTACAACTATACCTCTCAGGCCTACCCATGTCTTACCTGCAGATGATGTGTCTTGTTTGTGCATACAGGTTGTAATGGACTTCTACTTTAAACATACGATTTTGCAGCTATATACATCTTAACTGTCAGTATCCCTGTTGATGTCCTCAATTTTAGAAGGGCATTCTGACTGCCTTGCAATGTGTAATCTCTGTGTTGTGTCTCATAACCGAGCACTACTGTAGTAGTGATCTGTAAATAAGCAGGAGTTCTGATCTCACCACTAGCAACTGTGTGTGTGTGTGTGTGTGTGTGTCTGAGCAAATGGCTGAGTGTGGTTGGGTATATTTGTGTCTGCATCCTGTCATGACAGTGGGTTTTACCGCTTTCCAAAGAGAAACCACCTTTTGCACTGGCCTTTATCCTTGTCATCTGCTAAACCACCCGTTTCCCCCTCCCCACTGCAAGTATTCAGTCCTGTGATGTCACCCAGCTCAGAAGCAGAATCAGTGTAATTTTATGGGTTATGTGGCACATACCCCAACTGCATACCACTCTAATAGTTACCTTTACATAGGCAAGACTTGTCAGCACAATACTGGCAAGTGTGTGTGTTTGTGTGTGTGTGACTACCCTGTTGCCAGGCACACACATGTGTTATGTCTTTTAACATGCTTCACACCATGGTAGTCATCTGTGGTGAGTGGAGTCTACAAATTATTACATAGTTAGGAATAGAAAAGAATAGACACTCAAGAACAACTACTGTTGGGTATGTTATTTTCCTGTGCCACTGTCAAGCAGTGACACAGATGTCAGGTCCCCAGGGTGTATGTCCATACCCATCATTCCCCCCACTTAAACTCCACAATCCCCGGGGGTCATTTCCTTAGCCATCATTCCCCACCCCAAATTCCACATACACAACAACCATCCCTTCTCTGGTGAACTGATTAAGATTTAAATGTTATAAAACAAGAGTTGCCTCTGTTTTGTGTACACATCAATTCCTTTGGAACCCTTATGTGTCACAAAGGGTGTTCAGACATGTTTGTATATATATATATAGCTATAGCTGTGTCTGTGTATATGCATATATATATGTATGTGTGTACACATCCCATAAGTGCATATATGTATTTAGTATTTAGTTATAACAGTTGTACATATGTAGACTTGTCTATGTTGTTTCACAGAGTAAAATACATTCAAGGGTACTGTACATATGTACACAAAGTGACTGTCTCATTTGTTTTCAGTACTGTGGAATACCTTTAGTAATATGTGTATTATAAAAAACATGAAACACGTATACAACCCAGATGGATTAGTGGTAAGTTAGGTGATCTTGGTGTGCATGGTCAACGGTTCAAGACCTGCAAGGGTCATTGATAATGTAATTTTGGACTGAATAAGACACTTTTCTGCAGTTGTAAGTGGGTGTAAAAGTGTTTTCACAACAGTAAGCAGCAGATACACACATGTAAAAGACATGTACAACTAGCAGTACGCTTGAAATGCCCTTCTTTGGCAATCCTGCTGATGTCAGCCACTTAGGCATACACCTCTGGGACTGCTGTAACCCAATAAGCTCTGTAGCGCATCCTGTAACTCCGTAATGCTGTAAGGTGATAAGCTAGTTTGGCAAGTGTTCTAATCCCAGACTTGCCAAGTGTGTGGCTGTCTGCTTTAGAAGGGAAAATGTGGTTTAGAGTATGCACACTCCTTACAATTCCCATGCTCAACTTTGGCAAGGGTGCTGATGTCACCCACCTATAAATACACCTCTGGGATTGCCATAACCCAGTAATTTCTGGAGTGCTTCCTGTGACTGTTTAATGCTGTAGTGTGATAAACTAGTTTGGTAGGTGTTCTAATCCCAGACTTGCCAAGTGTGTGTGTGTGACTGTCTGCCTCAGAAGGGATCAATGCTTTTTAGAGTATGCACACTCCTTACAATTCACATACTCAACTTTGGCAAGGGTGCTGATGCCACCCACCTAGAAATACACCGCTGAGACTACCATAACCCAGTAATTTCTGTAGCGTGTCCTGTAACTGTGTAATGCTGTAGTGTGACAAGCTAGTTTGGTAAGTATTCTAATCCTAGATTTGCCAACTGTGTGTGTCTGTCTGAGAAGGGAACAATGCTTTTTAGAGTATGCACACTCCTTACAATTCATATACTCAACTTTGGCAAGGGTGCTGATGTCACCCACCTAGAAATACACCTCTGGGACTACTGCAACCCAGTAATATCTATAGCATGCCCTGTAATTATATAATGCTGTAGTGTAATAAACTAGTTTAGTAGGTGTTCTAATCCCAGACTTGCCGTGTGTGTCTGTCTGCTTGAGAAAGAAACAATGCTTTTTAGAGTATGCACATTCCTTACAATTCACATACTCAACTTTGGCAAGGGTGCTGATGCCTACCACCTAGAAATACACCACTGGGACCGCTGTAACTCAGTAATTTCTGTAGCATCAGGTAACAATGTAATGCTGTAGTGTGATAAACTAGTTTGGTAAGTGTTCTAGTCCCAGACTTACCAACTGTGCATCTGTCTGCCTGAAAAGGGAATAATGCTTTTTAGAGTATGCACACTCCTTAAAATTCACATACTCAACTTTGGCAAGGATGCTGATGTCACCCACCTAGTAATACACCTCGGGAGTGCTATAACCCAGTAATTTCTGTAGCGTGTCCTATAACTGTGTAATGCTGTAGTGTGATAAACTAATTTGGTAGGTGTTCAAATCTCAGACTTACTATGTGTGTGTCTGTCTGCTTCAGAAGGGAACAATACTTTTTAGAGTATGTGCACTCCTTACAATTCACATACTCAGCTTTGGCAAGGGTGCTGATGTTACCCACCTAGAAATACACCTCTGGGACCGCTGTAACCCAGTAATCTCTTTCATGTGTCGGGTAACTGCATACTGCTGGAGTGTGATTTCGAACTGTGGTAGGGTTCCATCCACAACCATGGCAGTTATGTGTTTTCTGTGTGTTTCAATGTCTGTGTAGTGAGCAATGCATTATAGCCTACTCACTCACAGGACATTTACAATGCCCTACATTGGTGATCCTGCTGATATCATTCCTTGTTAAATACACCTCTGGGGAATGAGTTCTCTAGTAATCCTTGTGGTGTGTCCTGTAACATCTCCATGCTGTAGTGTGATATAGATCTTGGTCATGGGTTCTATACCCACCCATGTCAGTTGTGTGTGTCTTACTGGCTGTTTTGTGAGCAATGCATTTTGGGCTACTCACTTGCAGGAAATTCGAATTGCTCTACTTTGGTAAACCTGCTGATGTCATTCCTTGTGAAATACACCTTTGGGGATGGGGTAGCCAAATAATCTCCATAAAACGTGCTACAACTGTGTAATGCTGTAGTGTGATAAACTAATAAGGTAGGAGTTCTATTCGAAGACATGTGTGTGTTTGACAGTCAGAGCCGTGTGGACGTGGCTGTGACTGTCTAACCACTGGACATGTTGAGGAGCAGTTTTTGTAGTTTTCCTATATGGTGGCCATATTATATGTCACAATGTCCACCTCACGAGGATTACAGATTTCAATCAGCCAAGAGACTGTGCTGGCAAGCCATACCCCTACATCTGGCAAAAGGCCTGGTGAACAAAGTAAGCACCCCTACTATTACCCAGAATACGATCTGAACCCATGTGTCATACACAGACACAATTGCCTAGAAATCCCGCTATGTTGCTATTACCCTGCCCATTGTTGACAGATCGTAGGCATGGTGTGAATGCAGTGGGCTGCAGAGGGCATGGCACCCTGTCCACCAGTACAATAGGCACATAATTGTGGACAATGTGCCTTCGCTATGTTCCCCACTGGACACCTGCAACATATGTGGTGCCATCAAATGTGATCCATAAAGGACATACAATGCCTTACACACATGACAGATGCCACTGACATCAGGGAATACCTGTATCATGCTATCAATGCAGGTGCAGGGTCAACCTGCTGTCCATTAGCAGGTCCTGCCACACCAGGCCAGGACTGGCACATCTGATGATAGTCTGTGTACACAAGATGTGCCAGGCAAACCAGGTACACTTAAACATGTCACTGTACATTAATATGGGACGTGCACATCCCAGTCAATATCCATGTAAATGACTATCAAACACAGACATGGTATGCATTGCAAAGCAATGGCCACACACAATGGTAACCAGGATGACAGGGCAGTTAAAACAATACCCATCTGTGTGGGACATTGCAGACACTACACCCCTGAACCACACTGCAGACCATTTTCAGGTGGCCTGATGCCAAGGATTACCCCTCACCCAGCCTTGTACAGCCATCTTGCACAGTCAACCACTACACACCCATGTTGCAATGCACACATGCATGTCAGTACTGGCACCTTCTGTCTGCATGTGGAGTATGATGTTTCCAACCACAGTCACACCTAGTATAACTCCCATTGGCATACTGACTGATGTCAAACATGTTCACATGTCCTAGCCCATAGAATCTCAGGATAACCCCTGTGGTGCATGTAATACCTGTGCATTACTGTAGTGTGGCAAGCTAAGTAGTTAGGAAGTGTATTTGTGAGCCTGCCAAAGTGTGCCAATGTGTCTGAGTCCCTTAGGGAGTGTGGTTGTGTTGACAATGACATCTGTTTACGTGGACAGCCATGTGTGCTACACCTAATGTATGTCTACTATATCTCTGTTGCAGATGTCACTCACCAGCACTCATATATATTCTTACAGCACACCAGCATATCAGCTATGTGGCACATGGACTAACTGCAAGCACTTGTAATAGCAATGGCTAGTTAGTCAGGGGTTTGAACCCCTGTCATGGTAGGTGAGTGACAGATGATGTTTAGGTTTTAGTCTCCAAGCCCTTATCCAATGTACTTTGCCTCTGTCTGTCCCTCACACACACTCTGGTGGATGTAGAGATGTACACTTGCTCAGCAGCAGCTTGTGTTTTGTAAGTGATGGTCATGATCAGGTGATGGCTTCTGCACCTATTGCAGTCCTCCTCTAGCTGATTGCATGTAGAATAGCTGTGGTGACATTCCCATAGCCAATTGCATGGAAACACAGTACAATATCTAACAACATCATGTTGGTGTTTGTCAGTGACAGTCGCTGTGAGTGAAACCTGGATCTGGTGTTTGGTAAACAGCATCACAGATGAAATCTGGATATTCCTCAAATGACATACACAGTGGAAAATAGCCTAAAGACAGGAAAGTGATGCGCCAGACATGACTACAGCACGTAAGTGTAGCTATGCTTCATTCAGACTACTGCCAATTTAACAAGTTGTGTGTGGTAATGGCTAATCTGCATGTTTTAATAACTGACAAGACAGTGCTCTGTGAGGAAACCCCCATCTGTAGGGTCATCTGTGGACTGGTCAGTGTGTGGATCCATTTGTTACTTCTGTTACTCACAGAACACACATCTGTGAACTGCAGAAGCATAGTCTGAGGACTGCAGTCAGTACATGGTGACAGTGATGAGAGTTACTGCCATCGCATCCCTGACTGGACATATGTCACATGAAACTGGGATTCAGGTTACTGGCTAAAGCTCTTACCACCCCTATAGTGCCTTTTTTAGGCAAGGTTCAAAGGATAAAACCACCACTGTAACAGATACAAGCATGCAAAATCTGAAGGTAATGCTACTCAATGCTAGAAGTCTAAACATCAAAATGCACTCTCTCGAGACACTCCTAAAAATGGAGAACATCGATATCTCTGCAGTAAATGAGACCTGGTTCAAGGCTCCAGAGAGCACCCCTTCAATACCAGGCTACAATTCTTACCACACTTTTCGGCCACAAAACCAAGACCGAAACACTAAAGGTGGAGGAGTGTCCATATTCACCAAGGATATTCACATCTCCAGGCTAGTTGCCCAACACAATGCATCTGAAATTCTCTAGGTGCAACTAACACTAGGTAAGATTGCAATCCAAATTGTAGCTTGCTACAGATCCCCCACCATGCCCCAAGATTCTCACTACACCTTTCTAAACATACTGGAAAATATTAAGATACAACCAAACATCCTAATACTGGGTGATTTCAACTACCCTGCCATTAACTGGGAAAACTACTCAGGTACCAACTCATTTTCCCACCAGTTCTTGAAATTCATAAATTCAGGTGCCCTGGATCAACTAATCCATTGTCCCACCAGGGGCTCCAATATCCTAGACCTGGTCATTACCAACATGGGAGATAGATGCTCCACACCAGTGGTCACCCCCTCATTGGTCAGGTCTGACCATAAACAAATCACCCTTGACATCCACATCCCACCCCCACCCCCCAGTAAGGAAACCTCCTTAAAAAACGTTTCCAAAGCCAACTTCAAGCTACTGAAGCCAGAAGTGACAAACTTCACAAAACCCATGCAGACGGGATCTGGATGTTCGACTGCAGAATCCTACACTAAGGCACGGTACGAGCACATCCATTTGTGCATGAATCATGCCACCCCAAATAGAACCAAGATGCTCTTCTCCAAAAAAAGGAAGCCAATCTGGTGGTCCCCTGCTATAAACAAACTGTACAACAGAAGAAAGAAACTGTTGCAAAAAAAGAGGAAAATCCCAGGATGTAAAAAACTCCCTCACCAGCCTCAGTAAGAAGCTGAGATCCCTCATAAAATCCTCAAAAGCTAGTTACAAAAATAAAATTGCCAAAGATTCCAAAGACAACCACAAGGCAGTCTATAGTTATGTCAAGAATCTAAATTGCAATGCTCAGATCTGCTCTGAGCTACAACAGAATGGCATTAAATATACTGATCCCAAGATATTGCCAATATCCTGGCAGATCAATTTAGTGCCAACTTCACCCCCTCTCACTCCCTAAAGGGCCCATTTCAATAGCAAAAGATTGCCAAATTCCAATAATCACGGCCACACAGGTAGAAACTGCACTCTCAAAAGCTAAGAATACAGCATTCATGGGACCAGATGACATCCCACGCTGTGTACTACATGAACTACAAAATGAACTGGCACCTCACCTAAGTGTCATGTTTAATCATAGCCTCACCTCAGGCTTCATGCCCACTGAGTGGCACACAGCTACAGTTATCCCGCTCCACAACGGAGGATCCGCCTTGGATCCCGGGAACTACCGTCCCATCAGTCTGACAAGCCTGATCTGCAAGGGCATGGAAAGCATTATCATGGAACTTATAAACAAAGACATTGGCAATCTTCCAACACTGGACTCCACTCAGTTTGGGTTTGTGAAGGGCCGATCTTGTCTCCTGAATCTGATTGACTTCTTTGAATCAGTCTCCAGAGCTGTGGACGAGGGTAAGGCAGTCCACACAGCCTATCTGGACATCGCCAAGGCCTTCGACCCCACCCCCCACTCTGGAATCATAGATAAACTTACTAAGCTGGGCATAAATCCCTACATCGCTCAATGGGTTGCCAACTGGCTTACTGACAGAACCCAGACTGTAAAAGTAGCCAACTCCAAATCCAGCTCCAAACAAGTGACAAGTGGAGTACCTCAGGGTTCAGTCCTGGGACCAGTCTTGTTTGGCATCTACTTCTCTGAAGTACAGGCCAACACTAAGGGACTCTGGCTAACAAAGTTTGCAGATGACTGCAAACTGGGAGCCATTATTGAATCCCCAAATGATGTGGATATTCTACAAAAGGGCCTTACAGAAACAGATGCCTGGTGCCAGAGCCATGGGCTCAAGCTTAATACCAAGAAATTTATAGCTATCCCCTTTGGAAAAAAAACATGTACCCATGAATTACCACATTGGTTTCAGGACACTAAACATCGAAAGTGTGATGAGAGACTTAGGGATACAGGTGGACAGTGGTCTCACTTTCGATAACCACATCACCACAACAGTCAGGAAATCCTTCTATGTGGCACACCTCATCACTAAGGGCTTTTCATCCAGAAAAAAGGAGGTCATTGTCCCACTGTACTCATCCCTCATTAGACCCATTATAGAGTATAATGCCCCTTTTGGTATGTATCTCACAAGACATCTGCAATGGCTGGAAAGGCCACAGAAATACCTCACTAAAAGAATCACAGGCCTAAAGCAGATGCCATATGCTGACCGTCTAAAAAAACTCCAGCTATACTCTATGGCATATCATCTACTCAAAGGCAATCTCTGCTTAACATACAAGGCCATAGATAGGTAGTCTGTTCCAGAGTATGGTAAGTCTCTGGGACAGGAATCTATCCCTCCAGCATGTTCTGTTTATTGTGGTGACAAGGTTTAGGTCCCTAGAGCATGTAGCTCAGAGGGGTTGGGATTTCTTTAAGTGGAGCATGTCCAACAGCTCTGGGTTTGACATAGCTTTGTATGTTAGGCAGAGATCGCCTCTGAGTTGGCGATATGAGATGGAGTAAAGCTGGAGTTTTTGAGATGGTCTGTGCAAGGCAGCTGTTTGAGGCCAGTAATCCTCTTTGTGAGGTATTTTTGCGGCCTCTCCAGTTGTTGTAGATGTCTTGTGAGGTACATACCAAAAGGGGCGTTGTACTCTATAATGGGTCTAATGAGTGATGAGTAGAGGGGAACAATGACCTCTTTTTTTCTGGATGAGAAACCTTTTGTGATGAGGTGTGCCACGTAGAAGGATTTCCTGACAACTTTGGCGATGTGACTATCAACGGAGAAACTACTGTCCACCTGTGTCCCAAGGTCTCTTATCACAATTTCAGTGTTAAGTAGACTACCGCCTATGTGGTAGTTCATGGGTACAGAATTTTTAACAAAGGGGATGACAATGCACTTTTTGGCATTGAGCTTGAGAACATGTCTTTGACAACAGGCATCTGTCTCAGTGAGGCCCTTTTGTAGGATGTCCACATCGTTAGGAGTTTCAATTATGGCTCCTAGTTTGCAGTCATCTGCGAATTTAGTTAGCCAAAGACCTTCTGTGTTAGCCGGTACTTCAGAGAAGTAGATACCAAACAGGGGAGGACCCAGGACTGAACCCTGTGGTACTACACTTGTCACTGGTCTGAAGTCTGATTTGGAGTCTGCTACTTTCACAGTTTGGGTTCTTTCAGTAAGCCAGTTGGCAACCCATCTCGTGACATAGGGATTTATACCTAGTTTAGTGAGTTTATCTATAATTCCAGAGTGGGGGATGATGTTGAATGCCTTGGAAAGATCTAGATAGGCTGCGTGAACCACATTAACCACATCTATGGCTTTGGTGACTACTTCAAAGAAGTCTATCAGGTTTAGGAGACATGATCTGCCTTTTACAAACCCAAACTGTGTGGGGTCCAGGGTTTGGAGATCTCCAATGTCTTTGTTTATGAGTTCCATGATGATACGTTCCATGGCCTTGCAGATGAGGCTCATCAGGCTAATGGGGCAGTAGTTCCCGGGGTCTGTTGTGGCCCCCCCTTTGTGGAGTGGGATAACTGTTGCGGTGCACCATTCAATGGGCACAAAGCCTGAGGTGAGGCTATGATTGAACATGGTACTTAGGTGGGGTGCCAGATCATTCTGTAGTTCATGTAGAAGGCAGCCTGGGATGTTGTCAGGTCCCATGGATGCTGTGTTCTTGGCTTTGGAGAGTGAAGTTTATACCTGTGCAGCCATGATTACAGGAACTTTGCATTCTTCCGGTATAAAGATGGGCCCTTTAGGGGGTGAGAGGGGGGGTAAAATTAGCACTGAACCTATCTGCCAGGATGTTGGCAATATCAGTTGGTTCTGTATATTTAGTGTCATTGTGCTGTAACTCAGAGCAGATCTGAGTGTTGCCATTGAGATTTTTGACATAGCTATAGAATGCTTTGTGGTTGTCTTTAGAATCAGTGGTAATTTTGTTTTCAAAACTAGCTTTGGTGGCTTTTATGAGGGATCTCAGCTTCTTACTGAGGCTGACCAGGGAGTTCCTCCAGTCGTGGGATTTTACTCTTTTTTGCAACAGTTTCTTTCTTCTGTTGTAGAGTTTGTTTATGGCAGAAGACCACCAGATTGGCTTCCTTTTTTGGAGGATAGCATCTTGGTTCTGTTAGGGATAGCATGATCCATGCACTCGTGTAAGTGCTTATAAAGTGCATTTGTGTAGGATTCAGCAGTCGTACCTCTATTGTCCATCTACATGGGTGTCATGAAGTTTGCCACTTCTGTCTTAAGAAGCGTGAAGTTGGCTTTGGAGAAATGTTTTATGGTTGTTTTCCTAATGGGGGTGGGAGCGGGATGTGAATGTCTAGGGTGATTAGCTTGTGGTCGGATCTGACCAACAAGGAGCTGACCTCTGGTGTGGAACACCAGTCACCCATGTTGGTGATGACCAGGTCTGGGATATTGCTGCCTCTGGTGGGGGTGTGGATAAGTTGATCCAAAGCATTGGAATTGATGATTTCCAGAAAACGTTGAGCAAAAGAGTTGGTACATGAGTAGTTTTCCCAGTTAATGGTAGGATAGTTGAAATCACCCATTATTAGAGTGTTGGGTTGTACCTTAATATTTTCCAGTGTATCAAGAAAAGAGCAATGGGAATCCTGGCGCATGGTGGGGGGTCTGTAGCAAGCTACAATCTGGATTGTGGTTTTGCCCAGAGTTAGTTGAACTTGGATAATCTCGGATGCATTATGCTGAGCAACTAGCTTGGAGGTGTGGATATCCTTAATGAATATGGACACACCTCCACCTTTAGTGTTTTGGGGGGCTAAATAAGGGGTTTTGAGGCCAGTTACACCAGCTCACGGGCAGAGTGTCACATTTAGAGGGTGAGCCTGCCCCTCCTAGACAGCCCCCAGCACAGCCACCTTTGCGGCTGTGACAGTGCAGTGGTGGCTGCCCATGGGTGGGGACTTCCACCCCACTGTTTCCATTTGGGGGCTCATGGGCTTGTGACTGCCAAACACCCCTCCCCATCCAAGGTGTATCCCCCCACATGTGTCATATACCGCCCCTGTATGCTGTCTTGTCTGTCATCCTACCCAACTTATCCTCCACGAGAATACCTACTCTCCTTCCCCAACATCCCACTCTCACCTTATGAAAATGGAAACAAAAGGCCAATCTGTTCCCAGAACAACTTTCGCCCCATACATAGCTGTCCATTTCACACACGTGTCCACTGGACTCATGTAACCTTTGTAACTTGCATCACAACATACTACTGTTGTCCTCACCCCTCTCTCAGGCACACGATCCTGGCATGAACGTGACTCTTAAAGATTACAGGTACACGTGATGCAGACCACCCCATTGTACACACAACACTACCAGTCCCTCTATGGTTACCCCATTTAACTTTTTAATGATGATGATGATGTTGCACACAACACCTTGCAAGAGTACTGTTCTCACATAATGATTGGACAGGACCTGTTTTGTTACTGTAAATGAAATGCTCAAAGTAATGTATTTAATGTCTGTGTGTATTAATGACACATGTCTGTCTGAGGGAGTCTTGATATTACATAGGACAACAGCACTACATAATACAGGAGTTGCTGGTGTTTCCCTTTTCATTATTTTTTACTGCTTTGTTGTCACATGGCATGTTCTTGATATATCTATATCTGTATATATCTATGTCTATATCTATATCTATATATGTATATATCTGGACTTAAACACACACACATACATCTACATAATGGAATACATTTCCTATACTGTTGAATGACTGTGCTGGATGCTATGTTTGTAATAACATCCGATGTCTGCATATCTGCCGTGGCTTAGTAGTAAATCACATTGGCTGTGGTGTGCAGGGTCATGGTTTCGAGCCTTGCAGAGGCCATTTATTTTGTTGCTGGGCAGAACAAGGGCCGTTGGATACGGAGTGATTAAGACACTTTTAAGCAGTTGTGAGCAGGTGTGCGTGGGTTTGCATGACAGTAAGCAGTGGTTACTTTTGGTTACAGTTCCTTACACTCAGTTACCTTCTTGATTGCTTAATCTGTGTAGGCAGTGCTTAACCCCGCACAAACAGGCTGTAACCACTCACTGCTGCTTAAAAGTGCTTACTCCTGCTTACCCCCACACTAATTTCTTTAAAAGAAAAAAAAAAAGAGGTGATAGGAGAGTGTTGAAAAAGGGGCACAGAGAGGGAAAGACAGTAGGCAAGATGTGCAAGAAGGGTGTAGGGAAGGTCCATAGCTGTCCATTTCTTCTACAGCAATGGTTGTGCATATGCAATAAATTAAGCAGTACATTTGGACACTCACAACCCTGAGAGAGGGGTGAGGACAACGATAGTATGTTGTGATGCCAATTAGAAATGTTTGCATGTGTCCAGTGGACACATGTGCGAAATGGACAGCTATGTATGAGGCATGCTTTTTTTGCGGGAACAGATTGCCCTCCTTTTCTTTTACTTTTAGGTGAGAGTGGGATGTTGGGGAAGGAGAGTAGGTATGATCAGGGAGGATAGGTTGGGTAAGATGACAGACAAGACAAATGACATGTACGGGGCGGTATATGACACATGTGGTGGGGAATATCTTGGACAGGGAGGGGTGTTTGGAAGTCGCAAGCCCATGAGCCCACAAATGGATAGAGTGGGTCTGAGGTCCCCACCCATGGGCAGTCACCACTGTATCTTCATAGCCCAGAAGGTGGCTGTGCTGGGGGCTGTATAGGAGGGGCAGGTTCACCCTCTAGTTGCACCACTCGGCCCTCAAGCTGGCATAGGCGGTCTCGAATCTCCCTGTCAAGCTCCCTATACACCATGGCCCGGACCGTACCACGGGTGACAGGTTGCTGTCCGCTCATGCTTCTGGGGGGGCCAGGCCCCATCCCCTGCAGCGGGTCCACCAGAAGGTGGTGCAGGGCCAACAGATGAGGAGATCCCAGGCTGGGCCCCAGATGTCCTGGTGCCTGGTGCCATGGCCAGCTGAGGTGAAACAGGTGGGTCTGCTGTGACCGGCCTTCCCATACGAGCTATGTTGTAGCATGTTTAAGGCAGATATGGGTTAGTAATAGTCAACAGCATTCACGATTAGTTATAACAGCATGCATAGGTATCCCCATTACCCAGGGCACCAGATATAAAATATTTGCAGAGCAGGCAGAACACATGCATATATGGGTAAACAGTGGCTATTACAACAACATGCAGGTTTCATTGATGGCAACAGGACATCAATATGGGGGCATTTTAACATGGCACATGCATAGAAACAGATGAGAATATTTATAAACCAAAAGGACATATGTCCCCAACAAAGTTTAGTAGTGTAGTCATACCAAATGAGTTGTGTAAATCGGTTATTTTTGCACATATGGTGGGGGTGAGAGAGAGAGAGTTCAATTAACAACTAATAACTCCTTGTAGTTTACACAACATTCATAGTGACTGCAGTGGTCTGTCCCTTACATGTATTATTACACTACCCAATGGCGTTATATTGTACAATGGTATGTTTGTAGATTAGTATGTATGGGACTTGTGTCTTATGTACAGGTTTGACAAGATGCAGGTGTAATGCAACATGTTTGGAGACTGCTGACTACTGTCATACACTTTGGGTGAGATGCTGGGATGACAGGTATGTTTGCATGTACATTCTCTGACTATGTACAAGTCTGACTATCAGTTTTATGTTATTTACAGCTGCCTACATTTCTTGGATCATCACACTAATTTGTCAGGGGAACAGGTCAAAAGGTAGGTGATGTGGGCCATTTATCAGGACATACTGGGCAGACTGGAACAGTTGAGGGGTATGAATATGCATACCACTTTCTATATGAGCATTCTAGCATTATCTGTACAGTTGTTAAGTGTACATATGCATACAGCTTTCTCTCTGAACATTCTAACAAACTGTGCAGTTATGTGGAATGATTATGCATACAACTCTCTGGTGCTCCTAGGATCCAAATCCCTGCTGTGTGTGACAAAAGCATTACAGTTAAGATCACTGTACACTATGCTATCAGGCAATTGTTGTGAGGCTTTGCAATGTATTTAGTCTAATATGACTGACCTGTTTGCACTTCCAACATTGTTATGCAGCACTTACTACACATTTTATCTGCATACCACAGTGTGGGTAACGCTGCTTACTACAACAGTACTATTTAATAACTGCAACAGTACAACAACATATGACTGCAGAGTAAACAGAAGCAATGCAGGGGTTACACCTTTATTCGCAGCATATTACACAAATCTGTATACTGGTACAACACTTTCTGAGGCTCTTAAATTTATTTGTTATGGCAATACATGCAGGCTATTTACTAACCTGCCTTGCAATGCATCCTTTGCAGCCTAACATCATAGGCTTGCTGGTTCACAGCACGCTCATCTGCAGCTGTCAGAGAAATACAGTGATATTTAGCCATACCTATCCATAGTATACACAAGCTAGGCAATTATTAACTACGTAGTGGAAGGAGTACTTACTCAGTTCTGGGGCATTCTGCATCTGCCTTGCTTCCTGGATCCACTGTTCCAGGACAGCCACCCTCCGCCGCTTCAGGTCTGCATAGTGGTGCCTGACCTGCTCACCAGTCCGGGGGATACCTGTGGCACTAGTGAGATCACGGGCGAGACTGTCCCAGGCCTCTGTTTTGTAATGCGAGCCCTTGTACTGCCCCTGCAGTAGTCTCCTGTCATGGTGCTTTACCAGGAGCCATACCATGAATTTGGACTTCTGGATCTGGATGCCCCAACGCTGCGCTCTAATGTGAGTGCATTCACCCACTCCAGCCATTCTGCCTGCAGGGGGATGCTACAACCAGTTATGAGCCATATTCCCACCTCTTCGGTTTAAGTATGGCTGGATTCCCGCACTTTTCTGTAATCGGCCGGTTTCGAAAAGGCTAAGCTATGTCTTATTCATTACAGGTTATATATGTATCTGGTATCCGTCATTCATGTGTACATACACTGTATGGGGTTCTGGGGACTTCATAACTTTATTACAGTGACACCTCAACTCTATCTTTACTGCAGTACTCCAATTCACATATATATGGTCTGTGGCAGGTTATAGAACATTACACTGTACATAGATTCAGTTCACATATTTTATTTGATTTCCCTGTGGTGAGGATTAGTTTGCTGATACCTCCTTTATATGTATTGCTATCATGGCATAGTGGTTCATAAGTTGGTACTAGGCTATCAGCCCTAGAGCCTATACAAGCCTAGCCATAATAATTCCCTGGCTATTTCTTCCCTGGACCCCTGTCTAGCAGGGCGACTGACGTGATCCCCGGGGTGAATTTCCTTTCTCCCATCCAATCGTCAAGGTTCCTTTTGAAGAGGGCCAATGAGGCACTCTGCTTGACATTTATGGGCAGTCTATTCCAGAGTCTGGGGAGTCTCTGGGTCAGGAACCTATCCCTCCAGCATGTTTTGTTTATTGTGATGACAAGGTTTAGATCCCTGGAATGTGTGGCTCTGAGGGATGGGGATTTCATTAAGTGTAGCATGTCCAACAGCTCTGGGTTTGACATGGCCTTGTATGTTAAGCAGAGATCACCTCTGAGTAGACGATATGCGACAGAGTATAGCTGGAGTTTTTTAAGGCGGTCAGCATAGGGCATCTGCTTTAGGCCTGTAAATCTTTTAGTGAGGTATTTATGCAGCCTTTCCAGTTGTTGCAGATGTCTTGAGTAGTACATACCAAATGGGGTGTTGTATTCTATAATGGGTCTAATGAGGGATGAGTACAGTGGGACAATGACCTCCTTTTTTTTGGATGAAAAGCCCTTAGTGATGAGGTGTGCCACATAGAAGGATTTCCTGACTATGTGGCAATGTGGTTAATGAAGGTGAGACCGCTGTCCACCTGTGTCCCTAAGTCTCTTATCACACTTTCAGTGTTTAGTGTACTGCCAGCTATGAGGTAATTCATGGGTACATGTTTTTTTCCCAAAGGGGATAACTATACATCTCTTGGCATTAAGCTTGAGCCCATGGCTCTGGTGCCAAGCATCTGTTTCTGTAAGGCCCTTTTGTAGAGTATCCACATCATTTGGGGATCCAATAATGGCTCCCAGTTTGCAGTCATCTGCAAACTTTATTAGCCAGAGTCCCTTAGTTTTGACCTGTACTTCAGAGAAGTAGATGCCAAACAAGAGCGGTCCCAGGACTGAGCCCTGAGTACTCCACTTGTCACTTGTTTGGAGCTGGATTTGGAGTCGGCTACTTTTACAGTGTGGGTTCTGTCAGTAAGCCAGTTGGTAACCCATTGGGTGACATAGGAATTAATGCCCAGCTTAGTAGGTTTATCTATGATTCCAGAGTGGGGGATGGTGTCAAAGACCTTGGCGAGGTCTAGATAGGCTGTGTGGACCCCCTTACCCTTGTCCATGGCTCTGGAGACTGATTTGAAGAAGTCAATCAGGTTCAGGAGACAAGATCAGCCCTTCACAAACCCAAACTGGGTGGGGTCCAGTGTTTGAAGGTTGCCAATGTCTTTGTTTATAAGTTCCATGATAATACACTCCATGGCCTTGCAGATAAGGCTTGTCAGACTGATGGGACGGTAGTTTCTGGGATCCAAGGTGGATCCTCCCTTGTGGAGTGGGATAACTGTAGCTCTGTGCCACTCAGTGGGCATGAAACCTGAGGTGAGGCTATGATTAAACATGACACTTAGGTGAGGTGCCAGTTCATATTGTAGTTCATGTAGTACACAGCCCAGGATGTCATCTGGTCCCATGGATGCTGTATTCTTAGCTTTGGAGAGTGCATTTTTTACCTGTGTGGCCGTTATTACCGGAATTTGGAAATCTTCCGGTATTGAGATGGGCCGTTTAGGGGGTGAGAGGGGGTGAAGTTGGCACTGAATTGATCTGCCAGGATATTGGCAATATCCTTGGGATCAGTATATTTAATGCCATTCTGTTTTAGCTCAGAGCAGATCTGAGCATTGCCATTTAGATTCTTGACATAGTTATAGAATGCCTTGTGGTTGTCTTTGGAATCTTTGGCAATTTTATTTTCATAACTAGCTTTGGAGGATTTTATGAGGGATCTCAGTTTCTTACTGAGGCTGGTAAGGGAGTTTTTTGCATCCTGGGATGTTCCTCTTTTCTGCAACAGTTTCTTCCTTTTGTTGTAATGTTTGTTTATGGCAGGGGGCCACCAGATTGGCTTCCTTTTTTTGGAGGACAGCATCTTGGTACTATTTGGGATGGCATGATTCATGCATGAGTGGATGTGCTCGTACAGTGCCTTAATATAGGATTCAGCAGTCGAACTTTCAATTCCTGTCTGCATGGGTGTCATGAAGTTTGTCACTTCTGACTTGAGTAGCATGAAGTTGGCTTTGGAGAAGTTTTTTATGGAGGTTTCCTTACTGGGGGGTGGTGGTGGGATGTGGATGTTAAGGGTGATTAGCTTATGATCAGACCTGACTAACGGGGGGGGAGGGAGTGACCATAGGTGTGGAGCATCGATTTCCCATGTTGGTAATGACCAGGTCTAGGATATTGGAGCCCCTGGTGGGACTATGAATTAGTTGATCCAGGACGTTGGAGTTTATGAATTCCAAGAACCATTGGGCAAAGGTGTTGGTACATGAGTAGTTTTCCCAGTTAATGGCAGGGTAGTTAAAATCACCCAGTATTAGGGTGTTTGGTTCTATCTTAATATTTTCCAGTATGTTTAGAAAGGTGTAGTGAGAATCTTGGGGCATGATGGGGGATCTGTAGCAAGCTACAATTTGGATTGCAGTCTTACCTAGTGTTAGTTGCATGTGGAGAATTTCAGACGCATTGTGTTGGGCAACTAGCCTGGTGGTGTGAATATCCTTGGTGAATATGGACACTCCTCCACCTTTAGTATTTTGGTCCTGGTTTAGTGGCTGGAAAGTGTGGTAAGAGTTGTAGCCTGGTATTGCAGGAGTGCTCTCTGGAGCCTTTAACCAGGTCTCAGTTACTGCACAGATATCAGTGTTCTCCATTTTTAGGAGTGCCTCGAGAGAGTGCATTTTGAGGTTTAGACTTCTAGCACTGAGTAGCATTACTTTCAGATTTTGCATGCTTGTACCTGTTACAGTGGTGGTTTTGTTAACTACTGTGACTGTGATGTACAGGATCTTTAGTTCTAGCCTTGCAGAGGCTTTTCATTTTGTTGCTGGCCAGAACATGAGCTGTTGGGTTCAGAGTGATTAAGGCACATTAAAGCAGTTGTGAGCGGATATACGTGGGTTTGCAAGGAGCATGTGCGCGGGTGTGCACCGAGCTAAGCAATGCTAACCTCCGGTTACAGTTTTTAAACTCAGTTAGCCTCTGCATTGCTTAACCAGTGTGATACTTGCATACCAGCAGCCAAACAGGCTTACACCCGCTTGCTCCCGCACTTGAAAATGCACTGCATTTGTTGTTTGCATCTGACACTCCCACCCCTGGGTGGGGGTGAGGACTAAGATAATACCTTGTGATGCCTATTACATCGGCTTTCATGCCTACAGTGGGGTGTTGCAACCATGTGTTCATAGATGTTGTGTATTGGGTTATGCAATGATACATATGGTCATA
>NC_056731.1:1822134840-1822142340 GCF_019279795.1 Protopterus annectens | reverse complement strand
AAATTTTATGATGAAGAAAGAATAAAATCTTTCCATTTTGCTGAGTAATTACTATCTATAAGGTATAAAATAGTTTTAATAACTGAGGAAATTGAATACAGTTCCAAATTTGGCAATGCAATACCACCATTCTTCCAGCTGTACATATATGTTAAAGAGATCCTGGGGTTAATTGGGAACCAAATAAAATTTTTAATCATAGTGTTAAATGTTTTAATTATTGTATAAGATGGAGAAATAGAAATAGATTGTACTATGTATAAGATTTTTGGTAGTAGTATCATTTTTATAACTGATAATTTCTCCTCTAGTGAGACTTTTATTTTAAACCATTTCTGTATTAGTTTATCTATTTCTATCAAACTATTATCAATGTTTAATTTTTGAATTGGCAATAATTACACCTAAATACTTTATTTGCTGGGATTGTGGTATATATTTTCCAAATTCATTTTGAATATTATATTTATTTGGGCCAGTTAACAATATTTGTGGTTTATTGTGGTTACATTTTAAACCTGAGTTTTTTGGAAATAATCTATATCATTAAATAATTCTTGAATTGTTGGATTTTTACCCCCGAGAGTAATCAAAATGTCATCTGTAAACATTTGAATCTTTAAAGAATTATTAAAACTCATTTCAAAACCTTTAATACTACTATTTAATCTAATCAAATTTGCCCAAGGCTCCATAACTAAAGTAAATAATAGAGAGGATAAAGTACAGCCTTGTTTAGTGCCTTTAATAGTAGGTAGGGACTGAGCTATATTAGAACCAATATTAACAAAAGCCAGAGAGCCTGAATATAACTGAGTGATAAGTTTTATAAAATTATTTGAAACCCTAAGTTCCTGTAGAAGAATGAAAGGATAATCCTAATTGACTGTGTCAAAGGCACAATTTATATCTAGACTTACTATAGTTAGGTTATTTTTTAGGTATTTAGTTGATTCAATTAAGGTTATTATTCTTTTAATGTTGTCATAAGTTGTGCTATTTATTATGAAATCTGTTTGGTCTTCATCCACTAGTCTCTTTGCAAATATGGACATGAACGTTTTATAATCCGTGTTAAATAACGATATAGGTCTATATGAACTACATTTTACAGGGTCTTTATTGGATTTTAAAATGGGAGAAATAAATGTATATTTCCATGAGGGAGGGATAGTATTATTAATGTATATGGTATTAAAAACTGAATGTAACAAAGTAATAGCTTTATTCAGTAGAATTTTATAGATTTCTGGAATAATACCATCATTACCAGGTGCTTAATTTTGTTTGAGTATATTAATTTGTTCTTGGATGTCTTTTAATGGAATTTATCTATCCAAAAATAATGTTTGTTCTTCTGTTAATCTCTTTTTAGAATGTTTATTAATAAAAGCTTGAATATCTATCCTTGTGTTTATTGGAGCAGAATTAAGTTTAAGAAAATATTCTCTAAATTTAATTAATATGTTACTTATGTCAGATACCTTTTTTTTTCTTTTGAGGTGAATATGTTTCCTTAATGTGCTTACATTTGCTTAATATTTTAACTTTGTTAGCTAAAATATTCAAAGATCTGGGCTTAGTTGAGAAGTTAATAAACTTATTTTTTTCTAGATATGTGTAGTGGTATATGAAAGAGAACTTAATCATTCTAGTTATTAATGATATAAAGGTGTTTAGGGGTGTAAGTCAAACATAACTGTTCTTACTTGCACAGAGTGCATCAAAATCCATTATGTTTATTTTGTTGTATTCTACTGTCCATGTCATTTAGAGATGTTAAAATACCAGTAATTTGCTTCTTCTGCTGTTTTAGGTCTTGATGTAAAGTCTCCATTTGTTGAGAAGTATATTCTTTAAAAGCAACAGTCTTCATATCCATTTTGTCAATTTTTGTTGATAATTCCTGTATGGTGGTTAAAAGAGTTTGAAACTCTTTTTTTATTGCTGAGTCCTGATGAGAGGATTTAGTGAAGCTCATGTTGGTATCAAATGCCAGAAACTTGTCTCTTAATTTTTGACAGGAAAAATTATAAACACTGAAAAAATATTATAATATTAACTAACTAGACTATTGAAAGAAACCAAATATGCAAAAAAAATAATTTTTAGTTAGTTAAAATAAAAAATTCCTGTCATAAAAGGTATGATAAGGCAGAGCTGAAAGAAAGTGTTGCTACTCAAGGCTCATCCTTGGCCACGCCCATTGTTTGTGTTTTTCAACTAATCATTCCATCAGTATGCATAATGGAATGTTAGTTGACATAAGGAGTAGTTGATCTTATTTGATGTGTTCAAAAATAGATTGATAGATAGATGTATTGGTTTAACTCAGAAATGAAATGCTGTCACATTGTTGGCATCACAGATGAAACATAAAGATTGACTGCAAACAAACTTTGATCCTAAAAAATAAGTGAAAAAAACTTTGTAGAGTGCAACAGCTTTGTTTGTGAAAGGTCCAAGCCTCCCTGTACCCCTTGTTAATTATATACTAACTCTAAGATTGCAGAACATTGAGGGAAAAGGGAAAACTTCTTAAACCCTACTGTATGCTGACCTTACACTAACTTCAACTCCACAACATTGTTTGATGAATTGTGAATGAAGCAAATTTGCAAGCTGATACATAATTTGACAAAAAGATGTGTTAACTAAAGTAATGTAAACTGTTGACAGACAGATGTAGATAGATAGATAGATAGATAGATAGATAGATAGATAGATAGATAGATAGATAGTGAGAAAGAATTATAGAGACACTTTCTTTCACAGAATATTCTTTTATTTACAATGTACATTTCATCATCAATGTTGTATATAAGATAGTCCCTCTGTACAACAAATTGTTGTACACTAATGAATCCTGAACTATATTAATGAAAGTTATTAATTTTGTATTCAAAACAGCACTGAATGTTAAATAATGGTACATTCCATTTTAATCATATAATTATCAACATTCACTGCAATGCTTGACTAACAACATTTTAAAATGTATTCTGCCTGCCCAGTTTAGTTATGTACTAATACAACTGATACTTGTTCCCTATATAAGTTTACACTGACATCAGAATAAGCATGCATATCATAAAGGTGACACAGATCCACCATGCAAAACAGTATTAAAGACAATTATGTGCAAATATTGCACAAAGGCTTTGATATCACTGAAAACAGAAAGCACTTTATAGTCCAGTTTTGGTTCACATTGGGGTTAATACAGCCTCCTACACCTTACATGTCTTAAAGCTATAATACTGAGCTCATCGTTGTAATACAGTGCACAAAAATCTAATCAAACACTGCTTTTTTTGTGAAGCCCTCTTTTTTCGGTGCAGCATTCCTTGATATTGAATCCTATCCCTGACTACATTAAGAGCACATCTGGTGTACACAAGCATTGCTTGACTGTTTACTTGAAACAACAGAGACATGTCTTCCATCTTCCTGACGACAACAATTAAAGACTTGGGGAACTCCCAGTCAAATAGGTCAAGGTCTTGTACACTCAAAACAGCTGGACCTGATTTCTTGGGGAAGCCTTGATTTCCAGAGTTAGGTAATAACTCAAACATCTGGTCCATGTTTAATTGCTCCACCTTCTTCACTTATACCAAGCTGAGTTCAAACAGACTATTTAATAGCAAAATAACATATTATTATATCAAATAAACAAAACCATATGTGCTAATTACAGGTTCTGAAAGCACAGCCCATTTTTTTCTTATTTTCTCCAGAAAACTTCACTTTAAAATCCCACTTGAAAGACTGAGTTGTAAACCAACAGTTATAATGGGCTCTTTATTACAAACTCTGAGGATGAATCTGAAAACCCTCTGATTGTCAAACTCTAACTGTAAGCTAATGGCTGATGTCGGAAAAGATCGCAGTCTTTTGTCAGCATTAAGAGTATGCCTGACTGGAGACTTTTGTTTCTTTACTGGTTATGTGTAGTGGTACATGAAAGAGAACTTAATCATTCTAATTATTTATGATATAAAGGTGTTTAGGGGTGTAAGTCAAACATAACTGTTCTTACTTGCACAGACTGCATCAAAATCCATTATAAACTCCACAGCTTCCTAATATCAGTAGTGAACATTCCTGTGGCCCAGCAGTAAATTTAAAGCCTTGAACAAATCTAATTGAAATCAAGGAACATAACAATGCTGAATTTTTTTTAATAGTTACTTTGATAAGAGACTCTAGTCACATTGTTTTTATTTACTTGAGGCTCACAGAATTAGAACATTTTGTATTTCTGTTTGCTCTATTTTATAGATCTGGTATGTGGGCAGTTCAAGTGAGATGTTTGCCCACAACTTAGGTCATAAGGTGCAAGTGAAAATACAGCAGTAGTTAAAAATAAAAGACAAACTGACTTTAATATTGCAGTACTACACCTACATACACACTGTGCTTAAATAATATACTGTGTGTCTGTAAAAACAAAAAATATCCAAAGTAAGCATTTTAATTTTGGTGTGCGTCAATAGATGAGCTGCAAATAGTAGGGGAATGATAATCAGCTGCAATAACTTTAAATCTCTCTTAGGAGGGCAGCTACCCTATGTCTATGAAGCATTGACATTCATTTCAAGTTAAACGTTGCAATTTGTATCAGCCTGAAAGTCATAGGCAAGTGCTGTATGTTTGCGCCATACTAATTGCTGATGAGGTCATTCAGCAAAGAGCTACAGATGTAACAAAACAAGTATTAGGTTTTATCGCTCCAGCAGTTTGAGAAAGGGGCAAAACAATTAAAGAGAAACCTAGTGTTAATAGGAGAAGCAGCACAAAGGATCTTAATGGCTCATTCAGTACTATTGTAGGGCATGTGATTGATGTGATGTATTGCAAAAGTAAGGCAGGCATAACTGGTGCATTATGGCAAAAGTAAGGCAGGCATAACTGATGTGATGCATGATACATGTAAGGCAGGCAGGTATGACTGATGCAATATGTGGCACATCTAAGGCAGACATGACTGATGTGATATATAGCATAAGTAAGGCAAGCATAACTGATACTATTTATGGGACAAGAAAAGCAGGCATGACAGACGTGATGTATGGTACAAGTAAGGCAGGCATAACTGATGTGATGCATGACACAAATAAGGCAAGCGTGACTGATGAGATGTATAACATATGTAAGGCAATCATAACTGATACTATTTATGGGACAAGAAAATCAGGCATGACAGATGTGATGTATGGTACAAGTAAAGCAGGTATCACTGATGTGATGTATGGCACAAGTAAGGTAGGTATCACTGATGTGATGTATGGCACAAGTAAAGCAGGTACCACTGATGTGATTTATGGCACAAGTAAGGCAGGTTAGTACAGTACAGTCAGCGTATGCTGCATGCACAGTGTAGCACTGCATAGCTGCATCTTGTTCTTATGTGCACAACAGCAGCACAGCAGGCATCAAATAGACCACTATGGATATACACAGTAAAGTGCCAATCCAGTTCATTGAACAAATAGGACAATATAGAGTAGACAGGAAAGTAGGAAAGTGGAGAACAGTAAGAGGAGAAAAGCACATAAGGCTAACTATAAGGCATGAAAAAATGGCAGGAAGGAAACATAACTCTTTCTGCACATAAAAATGACCTTTGATATAGAAGAAATAATGGTAGATGGGCAAGGTAATGAGGGAAGGCTGTGGATCGGACTGAGTGAGAAGGACATGTAGCAGAGGCAGACCGACAATCATAAAACTGATTCAGAAACACAGGGGTAGTTAACACACAAAAGAACAGTGGACAGACACAGATATACTAAGGATCAGGAAGTGGTGATGGCTGAGGTTGGACAATGAACAAGCAACGTGGGGTAATACATACGGGAAGTAAAACACAAAGATGGAGATAGGATGGATTTGTGTTATGGTTGGAATTCCAGCCCAGAGGGCTACAAGCCAAGGAATTACTTAACGGTCAGCTTGTTATGAGCCTTTTATTCCTTAGTTGCCCAATGGGTAGAACCTGATAACTGCATGACTACACAAGTTGGACCAGAATCTATTCCACATTGTTGAGGAACATCTAGTTCCTTTGCAATTCAATAGCCACCAACCTCTTCTACAGATAAGAGCAGACTTCTCCAGACCACTCAAAGAGCAAGATTGTTTATACCTGTACCGGGAAATAGCCTCTGATAGTGACAGTGAATCCTCTGGGTCATCTCAAGAAATGGAACCACTGTTCATCTGCTAAGATGCAGCCTTGGCAGCCACTAATGACCCAGAGTCAGAGTTTTGGGTTAACAAAGATTGAGATGAGGGTGGACTCTCCTCTCCCTCTGCTATAAATTGACTGCAAAAGGATGACAAAAGGAAAATAAATGTTTATACACATATATGTGAAGTCCTCTTTTATCACCTTGCAAAGGCATGCTAACCCTAGCACAGTCCCTTCCACTGTCCCTACTCCTAACTCTGAAGCAACACATTACCTCAGAAAAATCTTTTTTATAATGGTACCACTTTTCATGCAAATGTTGTCTATTGAAATGCACTTGTAGATTTTTGATTTAGTATCACACAAAGGAAACAATTTGGTTTCCTTTTCTGATATTTTTGAGTTTTGGTAGGTTTTATTTTGAAATGCCAGTTTTTATCATTTTGTGATTTTACATTTGTGTGTTACAATGAAATGTTACTAACCTCTTTTATTTATATACCTATCTGTCTCTCTCTCTCTCTCTCTCTATATATATATATATATATATATATATATAGATAGATAGATAGATAGAGAGAGTGACAGACAGATAGATAGATAGACACAGACAGATAGATAGATAGATAGATAGATAGATAGATAGATAGATAGATAGATAGATATTTATTTCTGGCTGCCTCTCTCTACCGTCTGCCTGCGACTCTCACAGCAGGTTCGGAGCACCTCATCAGATCACTGCAGCAAAGCTTGCACCGTTTACCAGGATGGGTGATGTCAGTGGCATCTCTCACCATCCTGGCAAACTCATGGCAGGCAGCTATTATCGACATGGGCCCTGCATATTCCCTAGGTGTGCATGAATAACAACAGCAAAGTCTTGCTGCTCTAATAGAATGCTATTGTGCGTTTTAAGGTCAATATCCAGAATCATATTTTTATTGACTTGTATTACCATTAATCAATATTTCCCTGTAATCATAAATAATAAAATACTGCTTGAAATGTAGTGATATGGCTGCTTAACATCCTAATTTTTCTGTATCATTTATTTGTTTAATACATCTGCATTTGTTCATGTGTTTCTATTTGCTGTG
Organism: Protopterus annectens; assembly: GCF_019279795.1. Taxonomy (NCBI): domain Eukaryota; kingdom Metazoa; phylum Chordata; order Ceratodontiformes; family Protopteridae; genus Protopterus; species Protopterus annectens. The sequence goes on along the minus strand of NC_056731.1, from coordinate 1,822,135,047 downwards.
TATGGGCTGTATTTTTGGAGAATTTTCCCAGGCTGTAAACTGAAAATGGCCATAAGCCAGGTAGACATAAACATAATTAAATCTTAAACAGAGCAGATACTGTAAATGGTTCATTTTCACAACTGTGAGACCCAAAGTCTGAAACAACAGGTGTGATTCACAGAAAATAAAGGGGAATTCTGAAACTTACTGTTATGTACAGGTGGG
>NC_056731.1:1822097340-1822129840 GCF_019279795.1 Protopterus annectens | reverse complement strand
TTCAGCAGGAACTTACACTACCATTATATCTATTATTCACTAGGTCATATAAATATGGGGAGATTCCTCAAGTTTGGAGACATGTACTTATTAAACCTGTCTTTAAGGGAAAGGGGAGTAGGACAAACCCAGAATCATATAGACCCTTAAGTCTACTTTCATGTTGTGGAAAATTAAAGGAGAAGGTTATATTGGATGTTATTGTCAGAACTGGATAGGTTGGGAATACAAACCATATATCAGCATGTGTATGTTGAAAATAGATCTATTACCACCTGCAACATGATGTTCTATAACAATATAATAACAGCTATGAATGAAAAATTGTGTGATGTAATTTAATAGACTTAACTTCAGCATTTGACAGGGTCATACACAAAACACTGATTAGGTATTAATGTACTCTTGATAAGATGAATAGCTATAAATAGGACATGGCAAGTATCATACAGCAACTGGACAGGTGAAATCCTTGGTTACAGTCAGGGTGTCCCACAGGGCTCTCTCCTTCGGCCTTACTTGTTTAGATTGTATTTTTCAGACCTAACTTTTTCATCTGAGGTGTTCAATGCAAATGACCTGAAATTGGGTAAACTGATTACAAGTGTTACAGATAAGGGATGTCTGCAAAATAACTTGACTAAATTGACCATTTGAGCACAGGAGAATAATATGCTGATAAATACATCAAAAACTAAGCATATGAGATTTGGAAAACATAATCTGAAATGTGAATATTTAATGCAGAACACAGTGATTGAAACTGTAGACTCATTTAATGACCTGGGTATATGGGTAGATTCAGCTATGAGTTTTTCTAATCATATCAACCAATTGGTTAATTAAGCAATAACCCACGCCTGGGTGTGGATAATGCTGGATTTACTGACAGTTGGTGTGGTTTGGTCACGAGGGCGAAGCCTGAGTGGCCAAACAAAGACAGCCGTGGGTAAATCCAGCATTAACCACACCCAGAAGTGGGTTATTGCTATTATACAATGACATTATTAAAGAAAAAAAATACTTTTCTTAAATAATGGCATTGTATAATGCCTCCGTGCTGCCCTTCCGCAGCTGTCTGGTATTCTGCGGCAGTTCTGATGTACTGCACATGTATATGCTTACAAAGTACATCAGAGCTGTGGGTGGAAGCAATGGAGAAAGCAAGATCTTCGTTGTTTTTTACAAAGTGTCTCATTATGTTAAAGGAGTTTAACATAGTGAGACAGCTTTAAAAAAAGCAACGGAGAATCTCTGTTGTTTTTCTAAAGCTGTCTCACTGTGTTAAACCCATTTAACATAGCAAGACAGCTTTAAAAACAGCAACGGAGAAAGGAAAATCTCCATTACTTTTTTAAAGCTGTCTCGCTATGTTAAACTCCTTTAACATAGCGAGACAGTTTCTAAAAGCAACGGAGATCTTGCGTTCTCCATTGCTGTAAAAAAAAAAAAAAGACTTATACTAATGGAAAAAGTCCGGGCAACCAGACCTTTTTCTATTAGTATAAGTCTTTGATTTACAACATGCATGCTGACCAATCAGCATGCACATTTTGGAATATTAATGGGGGCGGGGTCGTTGAATGATAGTTATAGAACTATAGATTGTATAAAAAGATTTATAAAGTCTAGGAAATTAAAAATAATTAATTCATTGTTTGTTAGTAACATTAGACCCAAACCTGAGTATGGAATAACTATATGGAAATCCTTTAAGAAGACAAGCATAAACTGGAAAGAGTACAGTGGAAATGTACCAAGCGCATCCATGGATGTGAAAATCTAATTTATTATGAAAGACTAAAATATGAAAATTTGTACAGTATCTTTTATAGATATCTAAGATCTTATTCAGGTATATAGGACATTTAGGGACAACTTCCTCTGGGAATGTCTGGGGTTATCAAAAAGCACTAGACAATCATCAGACAACCTGTGTAGAAGATTCTATAGGAATGAGAAGTGTATTAATTGCGTCTCTGACAGAATAGCTGATGCATGGAACAGACTACCAAATTGCACTAAAGTAAGCACTAGTTTAGATATTTTTAAGAACAGCCTGGACACATATTATGGGAACAAGTTTTTTGGTATATTGGCAAGCTAGAAGGGCATTTATGCCCGTGCTTCAAATATTGGTATGTATGTATGTATGTATGCTTGTATTTATGTATGTATGTAGGTATGTATGCATGTATGTATGTATGCATGTATGTATGTATGTATGTACACTTATGATACTATTACAGTACTTTGAGAATAGCAGTTATGAATTTTAAGTATGTACTACTGCTGCCCATAGTCAAGCTAGATGAGAAGGATATAAGTGACAGAAAGGAAAAAAAATAATGCAGGGAGAAATTTATACTGAAGAAACTGAGGTTTGATTCAGTCAGGATATTTATATACATTATATTTATGTAGGATAGAAGAAATAGCAATTCTAGGATATTTTAGTGGTGCTACCACTTCTAGAGCATTCAACAATAACTACTCTGTAAAACTTTTTGAGTTATTTTTTTCTGAATTTGGTCAGGAGGGAGAGATTTCAGTTTAGCAAGGTAAGGATCCCTATGTGTTATAAACCAGAGTAGAGACACTGTAGCTAGTGATATGAGCTTGGTTGGAGGTGTTTACAAGAACTAGTCAATAAATTATCAGAATTGTAGGATATTGGTGATTCTTTGCTTTGTTTGTCTACCGGAAAGAAATGATAAATAATCAGCATTCAATAATATTTGCATGGAGGACGATCTAGATACTGCACACCTCTTTCTTATTGGCAGCCAGTCTGCTTCAGTTAGTGGTGTGCAGAAATGTTCTATTTGGTGTGCCATGGAGATAAGCATGCAGATACTGCTCATGGTGGTAGTGTGCAGAGATGATAGGTTATGAAATGTTCTATTTGGTGTGCCATGGAGATAAGCATGCAGATACTGTTCATGGTGGTAGTCTGCAGAGATGATAGGTTATGAAATGTTCTATTTGGTGTGCCATGGAGATAAGCATGCAGATACTGTTCATGGTGGTAGTCTGCAGAGATGATAGGTTATGAAATGTTCTATTTGGTGTGCCATGGAGATAAGCATGCAGATACTGTTCATGGTGGTAGTCTGCAGAGATGATAGGTTATGAAATGTTCTATTTGGTGTGCCATGGAGATAAGCATGCAGATACTGTTCATGGTGGTAGTCTGCAGAGATGATAGGTTATGAAATGTTCTATTTGGTGTGCCATGGAGATAAGCATGCAGATACTGCTCATGGTGGTAGTCTGCAGAGATGATAGGTTATGAAATGTTCTATTTGGTGTGCCATGGAGATAAGCATGCAGATACTGTTCATGGTGGTAGTCTGCAGAGATGATAGGTTATGAAATGTTATATTTGGTGTGCCATGGAGATAAGCATGCAGATACTGTTCATGGTGGTAGTCTGCAGAGATGATAGGTTATGAAATGTTCTATTTGGTGTGCCATGGAGATAAGCATGTAGATACTGTTCATGGTGGTAGTCTGCAGAGATGATAGGTTATGAAATGTTATATTTGGTGTGCCATGGAGATAAGCATGCAGATACTGTTCATGGTGGTAGTCTGCAGAGATGATAGGTTATGAAATGTTCTATTTGGTGTGCCATGGAGATAAGCATGCAGATACTGTTCATGGTGGTAGTCTGCAGAGATGATAGGTTATGAAATGTTCTATTTGGTGTGCCATGGACATAAGCATGCAGATACTGTCCATGGTGGTAGTCTGCAGAGATGATAGGTTATGAAATGTTCTATTTGGTGTGCCATGGAGATAAGCATGCAGATACTGTTCATGGTGGTAGTCTGCAGAGATGATAGGTTATGAAATGTTCTATTTGGTGTGCCATGGAGATAAGCATGCAGATACTGTTCATGGTGGTAGTCTGCAGAGATGATAGGTTATGAAATGTTCTATTTGGTGTGCCAGGGAGATAAGCATGCATATACTGTTCATGGTGGTAGTTTGCAGAGATGATAGGTTATGAAATGTTCTATTTGGTGTGCCATGGAGATAAGCATGCAGATACTGTTCATGGTGGTAGTCTGCAGAGATGATAGGTTATGAAATGTTCTATTTGGTGTGCCATGGAGATAAGCATGCAGATACTGTTCATGGTGGTAGTCTGCAGAGATGATAGGTTATGAAATGTTATATTTGGTGTGCCATGGATATAAGCATGCAGATACTGTTCATGGTGGTAGTCTGCAGAGATGATAGGTTATGAAATGTTCTATTTGGTGTGCCAGGGAGATAAGCATGCAGATACTGTTCATGGTGGTAGTCTGCAGAGATGATAGGTTATTTCTGGCAGCAGAGGTTGAAATGAGCACATTGTTTATAATCTGGTCAAGAAGGGTTATGCTTCCTCTTGGTGGTTATTTTACTTATATCTGACTTTGGTTGATTTGATTAGGGTCTGGAGTTCCTTGTTTAGTTAACAATAATGCTTTTGGCATTGGATAGAATAAGTTTCATTTTTCTTATTATTATACATACTGTTTGGATTAGTGTTCATCCATAGGGGGTTATTTTTGAATTTTGGTTGTATTTATTTCTGAGGATTACAGATACTCCTATACAGCTATGGCCATTTTCCTTCTGATGAGAGGAAGAGAAAAACTTTTTTAGCCCAGAATAAAAGCTGCTTTTCTTTAGCCTTCTTTGCACTGAGATAACACAGCTGTGATTCTGATCTACCCTACCATAAGATACTTGAAATGTGTTGCAGTTTTCATAAGTTATTGGGTGTTGCTCTGTACTCCCCAGTTTTGTGACAGTTGCATAAACTTGTAAAGGAGACAAGTGACGACAGAATTTATACTCTCTGGGAATGTGTTTTTGTAGTCATCATCAATTTTGAGTAGTTCTGGCACTGTTATAGTGGAGAAATGATCTAATGCTGAATTTAAAGTGCAGAATTCAGGAGAAGATGTACACAACTATGATTTCTTGCGGGTAAAACATTGACTGAAGCAAGTGAATTCCATGAAACATGTGGGATTATCACATCTTTGAAAGTACAGAAGAATAATTGACAAACCCCCCTATCATATCAGAGCTAACTATAGGACTTCTCCATATCCCCATGGCCCACACATTCTAGTTAACTAGTATGGAGTGTTTATGTATTAAGCCAAACATCAATCTCACAGAAGACATCAACTACTCCTCCTTGAACTAGAAGACTTACACATCCTCAAACATGTATGTCCAGAAATTTCCGGACTTCATTGATACAGACTCTGGGGACCCCTTTTTCTGCTTCCCAACGAAGGATGACAAAATCCTATAACTGTTCCTTACCAATATGGGGCCACTTTAGTCTCCTCCTCTCACTGTAACTTTCTCCCTGGTCAAATCAGTCTACAAATCAGTCACACTAATCATAAGACTGAAGCATTAAGCAACTTTCGATACCTTTGTATTCAGAGATTATGTGAAGTCTCATCTACTAAAACAGAGTGATGACCTGGATGAATGAAAAAGCCCCTTCCATTTTGACAACCCCACTGCCTATACAGAATCCTTTATTGCCAAATTCTTTGTACATGCAAATAGCTGCACAGATGCCTCAGAAATAAATGCAACCTCAAATTCAAAACTAAGCCCCTATGTAGGAACAATAGAACAAACAGGCTGTATAAGAAAAACAAAATCAGTGAATGTAATAACAAAAGTATTCTTGCTATACTAAGCAGTAAATCTAGACCCCAATTAATCAACCAAAGGCAGGTATGAAGTAAAATAGCCACCCAGATGAAGGATAACCCAAAAGCCTTCTTTAACTATGTTAGAAACCTCAGAAACAATGCTACAGCCCTAATAGTAAAAAGTACCATATGCTCAGACCCAAAGAACATTGCCAATCTACTTAGCAGACGCATTTAGCTCAAACTTCACCCTCTCCCCTCCAATATTCTCAGATCACATACCCACATCTATACCCCCTTCAAATCTTCCAAATCCACATCCTCAAGGTGTTCTCTAAGACCGAGAACACTATCTCTATGGGACCTGACAGCATGCTAGGCTGTCTACTGGTCATCCTGAAACATGACTTGTCATATCCTCTACAGAGGCTATTCAATAATAGCCTCAAGACAGACGTCATGCCAGATGAATGGAGGGCAGCAACAGTCACTTGAACAAAGATGGGGCTTTAATAAACCTGGGTAATTATGGATATATAAATCTAACCATCCTCATGTGCTCAGATATAAAAGAATCATTATGGAATTAATAAATAAGGATATATTTAACCTACAGACTCATGCTGAAAGCTAGTTTGGATTTCTCAAGGACAGATCCTGCCTACTTAACCTGGTTGACTTCTACAAAATAGTTAATGTAGCAATGGATAACAGCAAATCAATATACACTGCATACCAGTATCTAGACTTCACAAACGAGTTAAACACTACCCCATGTTCAACTATGGTAGGTAAACTCACCAAGTTAAATGCAAATCCCTATTTAACTTATTTGATAGCAAATTAGTTGATAGATAGAACTCAGGAAATGAGGGTAGTTAGTTTTACCTCCATGAAAAGATCTGTCACGAGTGGAATACCTCAGTGTTAAGTCCTTGGGCCACCCCTCTTTGGCATTTACTATACTTCTCACAGGTCAAAGCTAATGCTAAGGATTTGTGGCTGACCAAGTTTGCAGATGATGGCAAACTTCTTGCCATCATACACTTCCCAGAGGACACAATGGTTCTCTAAGAGGGCCTGTCCCAAACAAATAGCAGGTGTCAAAAACATAGGCTAAAACTAAATGCTAAGAAATGTATAATTTTATCCTGCAGTAAGCATGACTCCTCTATTTTTGTGTAACTGCTCTAGTTCAAGAGTAATGAACATTTGTTTTGTGTGTTATTTTAGAAAAGGATTTTATGAAAAGCATCTCATTAGGTAATTATCTTACTATGGAGGAGTTTAAAAGATCACATTTGTAAACTCCTGCAGAGTAAAGTAGATACATAAAAGAGATGACCAAGACTCCAGGAGAGTGTACAGACAATTGATATCTGATCATGGTTAGGCAGTAGTAAGGCTTTATTAGTAACAAATTATTTCTCATGAGATGATAAAGGTACACGTGCTGAATGCATTTTGACTCTATTCACCAGATCTGACCTTAGACCAAATGACCATCCTGATCTCCATCAGCAATTCCCCATCTACTAGCTTAGCCCTTGTCTGACCCCATGGTCAAGGCCTGTCTTTAGAAAAAAAAGGACATTTTCTTGAGATTGGGGTGAGAACCTGGGGACTGTGCCCTCCTCTGGGCTATCTTATCAGCTCTAGGAACGGGACTTTATTTTTAATCTCTTTCACTTCTCTGATGTGTAGTGTATCACCCATGCTTTTTGCTGAACTGTTACACAATGGCATATCTGTAGAATTCACTGGTCATAGCAATTGCTGAACCCTCTTATATTTTGAGTATCCCCTCTTCTTCAGATGGTGAGTGTGCATGTGTGTGTGTGTGTGTGTGTGTGTGTGTGTGTGTGTGTGTGTGTATATATATATATATATATATATATATATATGGGTCTACTTTCATGCACCGAATGTACGAATCACCGACACACACATCCCCGACCCCAAACAACCGACAACACACCACACCGACACCGCAACATACCGAACAACAAAACACCGACACAAAATACGCCAAATACACAAGCACACAACAACACATCCACTAACCTAAACCTAAACCCTAACCACACTTCACCTACCTGCACCCTAACCCTAACTCACTGACACCATCGCACACTTCACCTACCTGCACCCTAACCCTAACTCACTTACCCACCCCTAACCCAAGCACCGACACCATCGCACACTTCACCTACCTGCACCCTAACCCTAACTCACTTACCCACCCCTAACCCAAGCACCGACACCATCGCACACTTCACCTACCTGCACCCTAACCCTAACTCACTTAACCCGTCCCAAAACTACAGTCCCTCACTATCACACACTTACCTAACCCGAACCCTACCTCCGACACAAACACACACTCACCTGTCCCACAGCCTAACCCGACATCCCACAACACTTACCCCTGCTAGCTCTTGACGCGTCTACGCACACTCATCATCATACCATCGCGACATTTTCCCTTTGTCGTCTTTTTTCGGCTGTCGTGAATCTCCCTGTCGGTGAACCTACCTGTCGGTCGTTTAGTCTCCTCTTCCAGCTGTGTAGGATGCGTCGGTTCGGTCTCCCGAAGTAGACCCATATATATATATATGGATTCACTTTATAATCATGAAATACTGAAATATTGAATTTCAGTATCTCAAGACTATAAACCCGAACTTCTGAAATAGCGAAACCTCATAACTGTGAATCCGGAAATGTAAAATTTGTGGTTGTGGTGGTGCACTACTGTATGTGGGATGTACTGTGTGCCTGATTTACAGTTTGGTGTGTGGATATGGTTGGAGATTAAGGTAAGTGAATATTTTTTTTAGGGTTTTGGGTAGGGATTTGAGTGTATGTCAGTATGTTCGGAAGTTTTAGGTGTGGATTAGGGTAGGTAGGTAAGAGTATGAGTGTGTAAGTGTTGAAAGTGGTTGTGTTTCTACATTTGTGATTTGTGCATGCGAGGGGACTCTAGGGAATGTAGCGGTGAGTTTACTGTATTTTTCTGTTTGGTGCAACCTTGTAGTTAGTATATGTAAGTAACGGGGTGTGGGGGGTGCATCCCCCCACATTGGGAGTGCAGGGGGGCTTGCCTTTACTGTAATCTCTATTTAATAAAATAATTTTCCCTAAAATAATATCATATTTCAGTTACATCCCCCCTTGCTTATATGTAGGGTAGGTTTGTGTGTTTGTATTCTTGTGTTTGTGTGTGTTTTTGTTTGTTTGTTGTAATGTGGGGAGGACAGTGCATATGTTGTGTGATATATGGTGTGTTTACATTCACTATTTTAAATTTCGCAGTTTTGGGGTTTCCGTGTTTTGGTTTTTCGGCTTTATAGTCTCGAAATACTGAAATTCGATATTTCAGTATTTCAAGATTATAAAGTGAATATATATATATATATATATATATATATATATATATATATATACACACACAGTCAGGGTAACCTAATTTGCCCTCCTGATGAAGGAGACCCAGCTTTCATCTGATAATCCTAAATATCCTTTACTGTAATCTCTATTTAATAAAATAATTTTCTTTTCCCTAAAATAATATATTTCAGTTACATCCAATGATACTAACAGCCAGTATCTCATGAATTATAAGTATATATTTTCTTATTATTCAAAAATTGCAATACACATAGTCAAATAATTTACATATTCAGAGTAGTACCCATAAATCACCAACACATTTTTATTTATTGTTTGTTGACAGAATTAGTCCACCTAGGCTACAGGCATCTTTTCAGGGGAGACCCAAGGCTGTATTTATACTACTTTGGAAAATGTGGCCAGGACATTGGGGAACTTCCCCTACTTTTTTTGCTTTTGTGGCAGGATGTAGGCTAGTTGCATCTCTTTGTGAAGAATGGATGGAGGTAGATGAGCAGATCTTGAGTGTTGTACAGGAAACTAATAGTGACATGTCTGATTCTGAGAAGCGAGACAAAGAAATGGAGAAGCAGATCCTAAATAGTATTTCTGAGGATGGCGTTTAGTCTTCATTAATTCCTGGTAAAAAAAGGATTACATATAGTGTGGGTCAAGGAATTCCATACTTAAAAAAAATTACTGAATTGAGTGAAGGTGGTTCAGAAATGCCAGTTTTGTGTCATATGTTGAATGATGATGAACCTACCAATGAGACAGCAGTGTTGTGGTCAGATATTGTACTGAGGAACAGGTAAGTAAATAGGAAGAACTGGGTAATATTCTGGAACTGAGGCAAATAACCGTAGGAAAGACATATGCTTCAGTCGCTGCAATGCATAATATTGCTGTGAATAAAAAGGGAGGTATGACTTTATCTGATAAGCATTTAACCGTTTTACTAGGGAGTAAAAAGGATAGTCTTATTGGCAGATATGTTTGGGTCAGTATAGTTGTGCTACTGAGAATGTAAGGGATTTTACTCGTATCAGATTAGAGGCATTTTGTGAGATTACTTTTAAGACTTATGAAAAGGTGAAAGTATTTCTTGTTTCCTTTGAAGGGAACAGAGGCTAAGAGTGGTGGAATAATTATGTGACTAAAGGAATAGGTGCTATTTTAAGAAGAAAAAGTGAATATTCAAGTCACAACTTCTAAAACAACTGCTGATGAGCTGCCAATTTTCCTTAACAAGTGCAAAAAAAATTGATGCTACAAAAAACATGATGATCGGAGATAGTGGAAAGGGTAATGGGAACTGAATGGCTGTTTGCTAAAAAAAGGAAAAGTTGTGCATTTGCCATGTGTGATTTTTGTAAATGAGAAAAAAAGAATGTGAAAATATTGCAGCCAAACTAAAATCTGTTTTCATTGTGGGGTAGAGGACCAGTTGATAAGTGAATGTAATAGCATTAGTAGTAGGAGAAAATGTGACCATTGTGGAGAAGTAGAACATATGACAAATAATTGTAAGAAAATTTGCAGAAAATGTCATAATAAAGGACATTAATGGTTTGTGTATGTACAGCTGAACATGAAAATTTAAATAATGAAAATATTATTCTAAGGGAATATGAAGGGAATGAGAATGAAAAAGAGGAAGGTCAGGTGGAAGAAGTGGAAGACCAGAACTTTACTACTAAAGTTCAGAATCAGTTTGAATTGTTAAGACGGGAACATGGTGATAAAGAGTGTGATGAAAAAATGAGGATAAAGGGTTAATAGCAATAGAGTAAAAAAGAGAAAAAAGAAATTATTAGCAACAACTTTTAAGAATGGAAAAGAGTAGTTTACAAAAGAAATCTTTGAATGTTATTAGCCTGATAAATGTGGAAAGAATAATAATGATTATAACATGGTGTCTAAAAGTGAAATGTGACTTTATTTGTTTACAGCACGTAATGTTTTTGAAAGTAAGATAAGAAAGCAGACAAAGGTGATATTGGAGCAGTTATGAAGGAGATTTTTAGAAGATATATGTTCTGCGGTGTATATTTTGTTTAAAAAGAACATTATCAAAATTGAACATTATCAAAATTCTTAATGTAATAGTTGCTGTTCCTGGGTGAGTTATGATATGTGATGTTAGGGATGAGAATGAGATGTGGAGATTAATAGGTGTATATTCTTCTACTCAGAAAAATAAAAGAGAATTATTTCAGGAGCTCAAGAAATTTGTATTACATGCAATGGATATTGTTATAGGTGATTTGATTTGTAATTTAAGAAGAGAAAATTGAAAGATAAGAAAGGATGTTATAACAGGAAGGCAAGTAATAAAAGACAGATAACTATTTTTGGGAAAAAGAGCTTTTACCTATAGAAAGGATGATTTAAAAACAAAATTGATTATATTACATTTTCAGATTGTCTGGAGGAAAAAAATGTTATAACTAGTGATATTTTCTCAGATCATTTGTAGAGCAGTACTAAGTAGGGGAAATTATTTTAAAAAAGCGTATGTTAAGTAAGGGAAAGGAATTAAAGTTTTAGCTGGTGAGGTTCAAAAAACAGAATTCTTGAGAAAGTGTATGGAAAAGTTATGACAGGATTATAAAACAATGATTTATTTTAATACTGAGCAATGGTGAGTACAATATAAAGACAAATATAGAATCAAATTTTTACGATTGGAAAACTATTTTGGAAAGCAAAAGAAAGAGATATGAATGAATCCTAAAAGATTTTGAGAAAGATTTAAAAGGAGATGAGAAGGAAAGAAACCTGAAGGATAAAGACATTTATAAAGAAAATTATTAAAAGTAGAGATATTACTAATAAAACAAAAGTATATTGTACAAGGAAAGCAGAGGATGTTGCCTTCTTTTTAGAGAGAATGTAAAGAGAGATAAAAAAATTGAAAGATTAAAAAGAGAGGATGGTACAGAAAATATAGTATGTGAGAAAGAATGTTAGAAGAAGAAGAATATTTCAGTGAGATGTATTAAGTGGTGGGAAAAGATCAGATTGATATATGGATTATTAATCAAATAAGTTAAAATAGTGGAAAATAAGTTGTGAACAAAATAAAAGTAAGCGTTAAATGATGTTTTTGAAAGGAATAAGACATATTTTTGCACAGTTTCTACATTATTGATTGGAAAATGGGATTGCAGATAAATGAGTATTTGAAGGTGTGGCTTAACTGATATATTAAAAAGATGTTAGAAACCTATTACTTTTAAGAATCTGGACTATAAGAAATTAAAAAGTCTTTACTAAAGAGAGTTAATAAAATTATGAGTGGTTTAATGGGTGAGGGTACACATGGTATTCAAGGAAAAAACTGTAGGGATATGTTGCTTATTGTTAAAGAGATTGTGAGAAGTATTTTATGTGCGCTAAGATTATTGTATGTTATAATATGTGATATTGAAAAAGTATATGATAAAGTTTGTCATACAAATGTCTGAAATATTAGAAATGTATGTCTTTCATGATAAGTTTTTAAATATTAAATGTTTTTAAATTAATCCCATCAATACCTCAAGAAAATAATTGGCACACTGTATTAGTGTTAGTGCTTCCCAAACCTGAGGAGTTTGCAATCTGTGCAGCCTACATTCAATACATTATTTTAGCTTGTCTGTAGTAAAACTTACTTTTTTGCCTGTATTTCACATCTCCACTTTGGATATAGTTTATTTTCAGATGTAGTTGCTTTTTTACAGCTTCTGAAGGTTGGTGCACCCTGCTCCATTTGCCCTCTGCTGTGCTCCGGGCTCACTCCGCTCATCTACCCTAACCCTATTCTCACCCACCCCCTCTTTCACTAAATTTATACTTATTCTAACCCTTCCTACTACTGCTCCTACCAATAGCTCTGCAACTCCTATCCCTAACCACACCGCCTCCCCCTACCTCTATCTCACACCCCCTGGGTTTCTCCCAGTGACTCCCTCAAACAATACTATCTCCAAGTCAACACTCTCACTTCCATTTATAATCCTCACTACTGTCTTACTCCTACTACTCCATATCACCACCACATACTCCACCATTATCATAGTACCACCAACATCATGGACTCAAATCTAACCACTGCACAACAGCTTACCTAGCTATTCTAACATCTCACTCTCTTTACTTGTAAGCTCCATCCAGTATACAACCAAAATACACCTTCCCCTAGTAATTCCAAACTAAAACTGTGTCTTATACTCCTCTCTAAACCTCTCTCAAAAAGCCTCCAACCTGATATTACAATCTAGCTCCTCCTCTCCCTAGAACAATGTAGAGACTTTCATCCAAATCCCAGTCCAACCAACCCACCTTCGCATATTCTTCCTCCAAATAACCAACATGTTAATCTAATAACAATAAATACACATAGTATTTTAACAAAATTACTGAGTTTCATGCCTGGCTAACCACACCCAGACATTGTAGCAGTAACAGAGACATGGCTAAAACTGCACATTGCCGATACAGAAATTATTCCACCAGGATATAATATCATTTGTGCAGATAGACCTAATAAAAAGGGTGGTGGTATATCATTAATTTATCAAACCTCCCTAACCATCACAACCTACCCCAAACCAACTACTTCTTTCGATAACACTAAACTTCTAATCACAACACTTCATATTAACAATAATAAACATTTATGTATAGTTGTACTCTACATTCTCCCAGGCCACAATATTCCTACTCTAGAAAACCTCTTATCATGGATAAATGAAAATATCTCATAAGAAACCATCATCCTAGATCATCAACATTAATTAGCAAGCCCTAACTTCCAACTCCCCAGCTAATAGTATAAATCTACATAGCTTTACACAGCTTATTGCAACCCCTACCCATGGTATATCCACCCCTTCAAAGTCAATCTTAGATTGGATATTAGTATTCCACCCTCAAAATTACTCAGACTCAGACACCCTACCTAACATTCTAAGCAACCACCTTCCAGCATATACCCACCAAACACACTCTCAGTCAGCTAAAACTCGCTCCTATAAAACTAGAAATCTCACCTACTTTAATCAGGACACATTTATAAACATTTTGAAAGCTCACAACTGGACCCCATTACAAACACTTCCCTTAGATGACACCATTTACTGTTTTAATAACATCTTTCTAGATATCATAAATAGTCTAGCACGTATATGAACCAAAAGTACAAAAGTTAACTATGCCCCGGCTAACAAAAATGATCAAACAAAGTCTCTTTCAAAGAGACGAAGCCTAGAAACAATGGGAAAAGACAAAACAAATCAAAATGAACTCAAATTCAAGCAACTTCAAAATACGGCAAAAAAACTAGTCATACAAGAAAAGAAACTACTTTTCTTCTAAGCTATCCTCCCTACACAATAACCCCAAACAATTCTGGAAATCTGTCTCCACTCTATTTAATCCCAGCAGTTTACAAAACCCTTCCCCTTCACCTGATAAAAATCCACAACAAATTGCTCACAAATTCAATACCCATTTCATTAATACCATTCAAAATCTAGTTGAAGACTCACCAACAAACCTAAATTCCCTTGACATAAATAGTCCTACACTGGACAATAACAGCTTCTCCTCCCCAGACACTACAAGTAGTAAGCTTTCAACTCCATCCTTTACTATTCGGCCAGTACCCACAGCTCTTATACTCAAACTCCTATGCAAACTAAAACCTTGTTCTCTGTCCGCCAACAATCTACCCCCTGAATACCTACAACTTGCAGCAAAAGCAATTGCATACCCTATTAGCACTCTTATATATCACTCTATCTCAGAATGTTATGCCCCCCCCCACCTATGAAAAAAAAATATCATTACTTCACTTCATAAATGTGGAAACTCCCATGACCTCTCTAACTATCGCCCTATCTCTATACTCTCTCCACTATCAAAAATACTAGAAATGTGTATACAGATCCAATTTCTTATATACCTATCTACCAATAATCTTCTTGCCTAATCATAGCACTATCACAACCCTTCTATCTTTCACTGATACTGTCAACAAAGCCATTGATGCCAGCCACCCTACTTCAGTAATTGTTAGAAAAATGTGTATTTGAATATATGAGAAATGCTAGTTTAAAAGCAAAGTAGTATATAATGCATTTTATTCTATTAATCATATAACAGTGCAGATTAATTCATGTGTAAATGTAAGTAGTTTTGAAACTGCAGTGTGGCTTGAAGCAAAGCTGATCCTAGACCCTGGCAGAATGCTAGCTTAGCAAGTTTTAATGTTTATGCTTTTCACAAGTGATTATCTGCTGGGTCAGGAAATTAAATGTGTGAAATAATGAAATCTTCTGCTCTTTCCTGTTGGAATGATTTGGCCTTGTATATGTGTTACTGAGATAGCACGCAGCTGTGTGAGAAAGTGTAACAGAGAACAAAGACATGTATTAAAAGACTGAAGCTGCTATTGTATTCA
The DNA here is from genome assembly GCF_019279795.1 of Protopterus annectens. Taxonomy (NCBI): domain Eukaryota; kingdom Metazoa; phylum Chordata; order Ceratodontiformes; family Protopteridae; genus Protopterus; species Protopterus annectens. Next base: position 1,822,114,315 of record NC_056731.1, on the reverse strand, counting down.
AACTGATATGAAACCTTGAAAAAGTAACTTTACTGAAAGACATTATGTCTGACCAGCTGGATAGCAAGGCTGTATTGTATCTAGAGGAAAAGTTTTTTTTTAAATATACAGCATCAACAGTTTTATGAATGGAGGACTGTAAGCTAAAGTGATGTAGATGCCCTGTGACATATCACGTCAGTAAGGTGGGCATAGCTTAAATGTTAAACCTATATAAAATTGTGTGCTTCCTGTTTCATGTCAGACAAAATTCTGTACTTGTACATTTTTTGCCTCCTGGTGTACACTAGTAAACTTTTTAACCTGAACCTCCTGTGTATTGAAATTTTATTTTATTTAACAGTTTGGTCCTTCGCAGGCGGAATTCCCTTGGTAAGCCGCAGATCAGAGCGTATCGGTGGTCAAATACTGCGCAGAAGTTACCGAAATGGTTCTTCTTGAGTGAAAAGACCTCCGACTGAATTGTCGTGTAAAGAGGCTGGCCACTTTCTGATCTGTGGCCGAAAAGCAGAACTTGGACTTTCTCAATACCGGAGGCTCAGGTAGGAAGAATTTGCCTTTTTTCTGTTTTAGATCAGGGACTAGGTTACAGTATATTGTTGTCAAGATTTGTTTTGCAGATCAGGGACAAAAGGAAGTACTGTATATTTGGTCATAGATCAGGGTAACAGAATAAGGTAGGCAGTTATTCTAGATAAACTGTGAACAGGAACTGAGAACTTGATATCACGTGATAAAAAAGGGTTACGTAACATTTTCTTTGACATGGGTAATCAGTGCACTAAAACATCGCGAGATCCGCCCCTAACCGAAGACGCAAAATACATGCAATTACAACGTTCTGATAACGTTAGGTATTATACGAAATGGGTTAATAAATATGAATTTGATGGTAAACTAGATAAAACTTCACTAGTTAAACTCCTTAAACAGCTCAATCTGATGCGGAAGGTCAGGCAAAAAAGCAACGCCAATTAGGCATTCCTCAGGCACACAGGTGGATTGAGGAAGCAAATCGTAGAGAGCAGAAGCTGAAAAATTCAAAAACATTATTTCTAGACAAAGAGGATAATAACTTGGTAATAGCGACAGCTCACCCTCCTCCTCCCTTGCCCCCTCCCTTACCCTTTTCAGGATATGAAGCGAGTGGACAGGCTGGTCCACCTCCGCGTTATCCTGAAGTTTCAGCAAGACCACAACCATTTGTTAGAGATCCTATTGAAACTAGGTCCCGAACACGTAAAACACATAGGGACACAGAATCATACCAAATATTGAGAAGTCTACAGGATGAGAGTGTGGAAGAAATATGGCCACTTATAGAAGTTCCAAATCCTCAGGCAGGACAGGAAGGGCAGGACCCAACACTCTTAGTATATAGACCATGGACACCGGAAGATATCCGGAAGGCTACTGAGGGAATCCCCCATCCGAAAGTTAATTTTATGAAATTTTTGGAAGATTTACAAGGCATGAGGTTGAGTTACCACTTGAATGTGGAAGAAGTAGAAAAAGTAGTAAGACAAATTATAGGTCCAGATTGGCACATGATTTGTGGCAACTGGAATCCTCGTAATGTAGAATTTAAACCACTCCCACATAGTGACGCAGAGCTAGACAATAGAGTGAAAGGTCTGACAGACCGAATCTCTGAGAAATGGAAACCTAGGGCAGACTGGACTTGCATTAATCAATGCATACAACAGGAAAATGAGACAATAGATGGGTACTATGCTAGATTATTAGAATGTTTTAATAATCATAGCGGTATGTCGGTTCCTGAGAACCAAACAAATGATTTCCCGTATGAACAACAATTAAAAAATGCATTTTTGAAAGGTTGCATTGCACCTATTAGTAGCTTCATTACGAAGCATATGATAGACCATCGAACAGGGAGGCTACAAGCCTTACTCGAATACGCTAGACATGCTGAAAGACATTTTAATAATAAAAAGAAAAAGAAGGCACAAGTCTTCACTGCTGAAGACGGAGCTGAAGTATTTGTATTACAGTCAGGTAAAAAGGGCAAGAAGAATGCCCAGGGAAACAAACAGTCTGACAAACGATCAGAAGATTTTGAAGAGAGGAAAAAGAGAGGTGAATGCTTCAAGTGCGGGAAAAAGGGACATCTAGCAAGGGATTGTAGGCAAAACAAAAAGGTAATTACAGAAGATAAGGGAGATGAGGACTGACTATATGATAGTGAAGATACATCATATGAAAGTCAGAAATCATCAAGAAAAGTTACTAAACAGAAAACAAATGTAAATGTGATAGAAGGAGTAGAGGAAGTGCAAGTAGATATGGAGGATGAAGAAAGTGAAATTTTGGACTTAGCATTATTGAGCTTAGAGCTCTACTTAGCAGATACGAAACCGGAAGTTACACTTCTGGTGGAGGGAAGGGAAGTCAAATTCCTGTGTGACTCAGGAGCGTCATGGACTTTGATACACCCCTCCAAGTTACCAGAACATTCAGAATCACCTGATTATATACTAGTAAAAGCTGCAAATAGACAGCTATACAGGGAACCACTTTCCCATGATATAGCAATAACTGACCCTGTTTCAGGTATGACCCAGAGAAGTAAAATTGTTGTTTCTGCAAAGTGTCCAGTAAACCTATTGGGCAGGGACCTTATGCAGATAATTGGCATAGCAGTAGTTCCAACTGTACAAGGTATGGAGGCACAGAGACAAATGGATACTTTTGTAGTGCGATCGGAGGGTGAAACTTTTTACTGGTAAAGCCAGGACCTAGTCACGACTGGTCCAGGGGCAGTAACCGAGGAACTGATGAACGTAGCCATCAGTAAAGCCCCCTCCCTTGACACTGATCGACAGCATTTGTTACACTGTACTCTATACTACTGTACTACACCAGGACCTGATAGAGAGTATGAGCAAGAATTGTTTAGAAATCATGCAACTAGATTGGTTTTGCGTACTTTGTACTGGGATACTGAGGGGAACAGTGTAGTTAGCTGTTTGTTACCTCAAGAATTCCTTGCATTGTATAGATTAAATCGGTTACCACGTGTCAGCTTGATAAAGAACAAAAGTGTCAAATGGGCAGACTTAGGAGAAAAAGTAACAAGATGGGAGAATCAGACTGATTTAGAACTATCAGAACAAGGGATACAAAAACAAAAACTGAATTGGTTGACACAGACACATCCAGCTGTACACTTGCAATCTAGCGAGGACAGCTGATTAGTGTTCTTATTAGAAGAAGAAGAAAAGGCTTTATGTGAAATTCCAACAACTCTTTGGTCAACAGGCAAGTCAGATGTAGGACTTATTCGAACAGCAGGACCAGTTACAATTACCCCAAAGTCAGCTTTTAGACCACAGAAAAGACAATACCCTTTGAGAAAGGATGCAGAAATAGGAATTAAGCCTATAATAGCAGCATTACTCAAAGAAGGAGTACTGGTAGAATCTCCTGATTCACCATGTAATACACCCCTATTTCCTGTTAAAAAAGCAAACGGGGAATGGCGGATGGTACAAGATTTACAAGCTGTAAATAATGCAGTAATACCTAGAGCACCTACTGTGCCAGACCCACACACCTTGTTAAATGATTTAGAACTGCAACAGAAATATTTCTCTGTGGTAGATATTAGCAATGCTTTCTTTTCAATACCTATACATCCTGATAGTCAATATTGGTTTGCATTTACATTTCAGGGTAAAAGGTATACATATACTCGACTACCACAGGGATATTGTGAGAGTCCAACAATATTTGCACAAGAAATGGCTAGCAACCTGGCAGGGTTTACCCCACAGGGAGGTAGTCAAATTCTACTTTACGCAGATGACATCTTGCTAGCAGCCCCTACCCAGCAACAGTGCAGGGAGGATACTGTAGCATTATTGAAATTTTTAGCAACACAAGGTCACAAAGTAAACAAAAGTAAGTTACAACTTTGGAGAAAAAAAGTTAGATACTTGGGATATGTAATATCCAATGAAGGTAGAATACTAGATGAGGAAAGAAAAACAGCAATTTTGCAAGCCCAAACCAACAACCAAGAAAGAAATGATGTCTTTCTTGGGTACAACTAATTTTTGTCGGAGTTGGATACCAAATTATGCTTTGGAATCTGCTCCACTGACTGACTTGATATATAAGACACCAGTGGCAGCACAAGATATCTTACAATGGACACCCGAAGCAGAAAAGGCTTTCTGCAGGTTGAAGCAGTTGATAGCTTCTTCATTAGTTTTAGGACTTCCAAATTATCACAAACATTTTTTTCAGACCATAGATTGTAAGCAAGGATATATGACGTCAGTATTGACACAACAACATGGGGATAAGCAACGCCCCACAGCCTATTATTCATCACAGTTAGACCCAGTGGCGCGATCTTTGCCTCACTGTGTACAAGCAGTGGTTACAGCTGCAATGGCAGTACAGGCTTCGGCCTCAGTGGTGTTATTCCACCCTCTCACATTGAGAGTGCCTCATGCAGTTGCAATAATTTTACTGCAAGAAAAAGTGGCATACCTTTCCCCTGCTAGACATCTTTCGTGTATGACTATACTGCTGAGCCAACCTCATATGACAATTGAACGATGTACGACATTAAATCCATCAACACTACTCCCAACTCCTGCGGATGGCACACCACACAGCTGCCTGCAGGAAATTGAACAGTTAGCTTTACCTAGACAAGCTCTCACAGATATGCCCTTGGATAATGCCGAGGTGACATATTACGTGGATGGTTCATGCAGAAGGTGTCCTACAGGGAAGAATCTGGTAGGGTATGCAGTAGTTGCAGACACTGAAATTTTAGAAGCTCAATCCTTACCACACAACTTATCTGCACAAGCAGCAGAATTGATAGCTTTGATGAGGGCATGTACTTTAGCAAAAAACAAGTGTGTGAACATATATACTGATAGTCAGTATGCTTTTTCTACAGTACATGTATTTGCACAACAATGGAAAAATAGAGGAATGATAACATCCAGTGGAAAACCTATTAATCATGCGCAATTTATTTTGGAGTTATTAGAATCTACTCAGTTACCTACCAAAGTAGCCATTTGTAAATGTGTAGCTCATACAAAGCAGCAGGATAAGATTTCAAAAGTCAATGAATGCACGAGCTGATGCAGCTTTAAAGCAAGCAGCCTCAGACTCAGAAACTTTACTTTTAAATGAGGAATTACAACCCTCTGAGATTTTAGATTTAGACATTTTAAAAACAATGCAGGCACTTACTATGAAAGCAGAGAAACAAAAATGGGTAAAACGAGGTGCAATTCTTGAGAATGGACTGTACATTTCCAAAGAAAGAAAAACGATATTGCTGTCTAATTTATTTAGATATGCAGCTTTGTTGAGCCATGGGCAGTGCCATGACTCAACAGGGGGGATGGTACAGTTAGTAAACCGAATATTCCAAACATACGGCTACACAAACTACACAAAAAATTTTGTGCAGCTTGTCATACTTGTAACAAGCACCATGCACAAGGAGCATTTAAAACCAAGCAAGGAAGTTTTCCTATACCACCATACCCGTTCCATACTATTTGTATGGATTTCATAGAGTTGAATAAATGTGAAGGGAAAAAGTTTTGTTTAGTTATTGTAGACATGTTTTCTAAATGGGTAGAAGCTTTTCCAACCAAAAACCCGGATGCAGCAACAGTGGCGAAAGCCCTGATAAAGGAAGTAATCCCTAGATTTGGCATTCCGGAAAGGATTTATAGTGATAACGGCACACATTTTGTAAACCAGACAATCCACCAACTTGGTAGATTTTTTGGTATCTCCTTAAAGAACCATTGTGCCTACCACCCACAGTCAGCAGGACTGGTGGAAAGGTACAATGGTACCCTAAAAGGTAAACTTAGGAAGCTAGTAGAGGAAACCCAAAAGAATTGGATATACTGTCTGCCTTTAGCACTGCTGAGTATGAGAACGGTTCCAAATGTAAAGGGTTTGACTCCCTTTGAAATGGTTTTTGGGAGAGCATTTTATGTGCCTCAGTGGAAAGCTCTCATGCCTGCAGAGCAAGAGGCTGACAGTTCATTAGCTAGTTGTATGAGGAAACTGTTAACAAATAAATCTGTTTTGCAGTTTAACTCTTTTTCAGATAAGGAACAAACCAGACCGGTGGAAGCAGTCTTGGCCCCAGGATCATGAGTTTGGCTGAAAGTGACGAAAAGGAAGAATTGGGCGAGTCCAAAGTGGGAGGGACCATACCAGGTTCTGTTGGCAACGCCTACTGCAGTCAGAGTAGCCAAGAGGACGTCCTGGGTTCATTTGACGCATTGTAAACCGGTAAAGAACTTTCAACTTGATAAAAACTTTGTGACTGATACACAACCAGACCGAGATGGCCAAAAACAAAGCAAATAGAAATTTAGATCAACTCCAGAGATGTTGCATAATCATTTTGTTGAGTATACATTTATTGATTGTAATTGTGACAATTTTCCTCTTGTTGTGGTTTATCCTACACACAACCACACAAGTGAAAGTGGGAAGGTGTGATGAAACGTCTATAGACTGGCATCCAAATTTTAACACATACCTAGCCATGAAACGTGTATATGCAGAGACTATGAACATTTCAAATTGCTGGGTTTGTACAGCTATACCAACAGCATATGGAGGACTGATAATGTCCGCTGTCCCTTTGGGGATAAATGAGACTTGGGAGAAATTACTTTTTGATACAGGAACTGTGAGATCACAGGACAAAATAGCTTTATTTTTACCTGTCACACAAAAAGGAGTTGTATGTTTTTATAAAAATGACACCCTCCAGGTGGACTGGAGCAATTGTAATATAACCATATCTTACCAATGTTATATTAAGAATGGTAATGGCAATACTTTTTGCAATACTAATTATGACTTGTATTTGAACTCATTGAAAACAACTATGAATGACATTCGCAAAAATCCAGTTTTGTTTAAACAATTATCAGTTATAGATCAGAAAATGTTTCATGCAGGGCTGATGCGTATTAGTACTAAAGTAGAAAACTGTTATTTTATTTGTGGGAAAAAAGCATATAAATGGTTACCTGAGAATTGGTCCGGCAGTTGTTTTTTGGGTTATTTGGTTCCGGCAATAAGACATACTGCAGAATTACCTTTGGGTAAGATACGAAACATGAGAAAAGCAGCCTGAAAACCCAAACGTCCAGTTGAAAAACCTGTGAATCCAGTTGGAAATATCGAAGCTGGCTGAAAAGACCACAATTCAGTAAAAGACAAAAGTGAATTGACTCATATGGACCTGAGTGACAGTGTTATATCTTGGGCAGGAATATCCCCAGCCTGTGGAGCAGTCAAATCGATCTGGGAGCTGAGGAAGTTGTCAAAACTTCTCGAAGTAATGAGTAATGCAACTTTTTCCACCCTAGAACTGGTGACTGATGAACTGAATGCAATGAGAACTGTTGTGCTACAAAATCGAATGGCTCTTGACTTCACCCTAGCGGTGAGAGGTGGTACGGGCACGCTTATCAAAGAAGAATGCTGTGCTTATATACCTGACCATTGTCATGAGATCAATAACCACCTAGAGGTAATTCAGCAAGTATCAGCCATGACTGAACCAGGCCCAAACCCACTGACGGACTTTTTCCAGAATCTATTTCGGGGGTGGGGTTCCATCCTAATGAATATTCTGATTGCCATTTGTGTGGGTATACTCGTAATAGGAGCATGTGTTTGCTGTGGAATTCCCTGCATGAAAAGATTAAACAAAGATTTTATTGCTGTATCTATTACTGAAACTTTGTCCCAAGATATTGAGATTGAAAGATTGATCTCAGATGACATTTTTTCTGAAGTATAGATTGAATGACTCACCTAGCTGAAAATCCTAAGTGGAAAAGGCTAGGAGATGAAATGACACTATGCATACTTCAAAATAGAATAAAATGTATTAATAGGGGGAAAATGTTAGAAAAATGTGTATTTGAATATATGAGAAATGCTAGTTTAAAAGCAAAGTAGTATATAATGCATTTTATTCTATTAATCATATAACAGTACAGATTAATTCATGTGTAAATGTAAGTAGTTTTGAAACTGCAGTGTGGCTTGAAGCAAAGCTGATCCTTGACCCTGGCAGAATGCTAGCTTAGCAAGTTTTAATGTTTATGCTTTTCACAAGTGATTATCTGCTGAGTCAGGAAATTAAATGTGTGAAATAATGAAATCTTCTGCTCTTTCCTGTTGGAATGATTTGGCCTTGTATATGTGTTACTGAGATAGCACGCAGCTGTGTGGGAAAGTGTAACAGAGAACAAAGACATGTATTAAAAGACTGAAGCTGCTATTGTATTCGAACTGATATGAAACCTTGAAGAAGTAACTTTACAGAAAGACATTATGTCTGACCAGCTGGATAGCAAGGCCATTTTGTATCTAGAGGAAAAGTTTTTTTAAATATACAGCATCAACAGTTTTATGAATAGAAGACTGTAAGCTAAAGTGATGTAGATGCCCTGTGACATATCATGTCAGTAAGGTGGGCATAGCTTAAATGTTAAACCTATATAAAATTGTGTGCTTCCTGTTTCATGTCAGACAAAATTCTGTACTTGTACGTTTTTTACCTCCTGGTGTACACTAGTAAACTTTTTAACCTGAACCTCCTGTGTATTGAAATTTTATTTTATTTAACAGTAATATTACTAGCTCTATCAATAGCTTTCAATACTGTATCCCATACTAAACTTACAAACCGACTATTTCTCAGTTGGTGTTCCTCCTATCTAAATAATAGGGAACAATCAGCCAAATGACACAATCAACAATCTGACTATCAGGCAAGTAATATCCCACAAAAGTCCCACAAGGATCAATACTAAGGCACTTACTCTTTAATACATTCATCAATGATCTGTACAAAGCATCTCAACAAAGTAGTCTCATCCAATACTGCTATTATAAAATGGCTAAATTAGGCTCAGGTAAGCCTAGCCATTCTCACCATTGCCATGCCATCTCAGAAATGAGCTGGATTAAATTTTCCAACTATCTTAACTACACCCAACTAACTCTAGCACATAAACTTATTTTTAAACCCATCTCCTGCCCAGTACTCTGCTCTATCCTACATATATATACTCCAATAAGAACCCTCAGATCCTCCAACAAAATGCTTTTAAATGTAACCAAACCTAATAAAAGAGTTGAAAAAAGTCTATACTCCCATAGCATTGCTAAACTTTGGAATTCCCTATCCTTCCACATAACTCAAATTGACAGCCTGAAAAACTTTAAATCACCATTAAAAAGCCACTATCTAGATAACCCTCAGTACACCGGTAAAATCAATAAACCACCTTAAACTTGTTTTTCTTACTAAAAAAAGTGAGATATCATATGGCAAACCAGATACTGAATGGTGGTTAAATCTTTAGATAACTCATAAGGGTAATCCTAGACATCTACTATATGTTTCTGCATTTATTAGATGACTTCCCTGTCTTACAGTACACTGTGCAAAATATTTCCTTTTTAGTTCAAAAAGTTAAATTGTCCTGTGCCATATGTAACCTTTTTCATACTAGCACTGTAAAATTTGTAATTTTTCTTTTAACTCATAAGTTGAATTTGTCCTGTAACATGTGTAACCTTTTTTGTATTATCTTGTTAACTTTGTAATTATTTGTGGAGCTTTTCTCCCTTGACCTCCACTGAAAATGGGTTAGTGACCCAGTGGACTTTCCTGGCCAACAAATGACAATAAATAAATAAATAAATGTTTACAATGATTAAAGGGATTGCATCCAGAAAAAGGAGGTTGTACCCTTCCCTAATTAGGCCTAGGATTGAGTATAATGTCTTGTTTAGTATGTGTCTCTCCAAACACCTGCACCAACAGGAAAGGCCACAGAAATACCTCACAAACAGAATCCATGGCCTACAATACCTGTCCTATGCAGACAGGCTCAACTCAATATCCCTCTACTTGGTATCATACAGATTGCTCCGAGGTGATCTGTGTATCACCTACAGGGCAATATCAGACCCTGCCCTACTAGAGATGCGTCATATCTCTAAGTCTAACTCCTCGCACATTACCTGCTTGAAAGGTCTATATCTAATATGCAACATCAACAAAACCTGCTGAAGAGACAGGATTGTCTACCAGAGGCTGCCTCATCTCTGGAATAGACTTTCCATACATGTTAAACAGAGGACCTCACTGATTCTCTTCAAGCGCAACCTCGATGAACGGATGGGAAACCACAAATATGTCCCAGGGGTTCCACCTTTTGTCCCTCATTGACAGGTTGTCAGGTGCTGATTGTCATTTATTTTTTGGGGCTAAACTCTTAGCTCAGATTGTAAGGACCTAGGGCCATTAGCTCAGTAACCTCCTATGATCCTATAATTTTATGTAATCAAGTCTGTATATAGAAACTCTTGGAACAGAATTTTAATTAGTGCATAGATTAGTCAAGAAAATAATATAATAAGAAGGGTAAAACAGGATTGTTTAAGCAGTTTATTGCTATCTCTAGTTATGAATGCAGTAATAATAAGGCAATAAGGTCTATTAGTTAAGGAAATGTGTATTTATGACAGGATATAAATGTTCCTATATTTCTGACATACGTAGATGATTTGGTTATGATTGCAAATGGAAAGGGCTGGAAAAAAGTAGCTTTGTGGAACACAAATGTGTGTATTATGAAATTAGGACTAAATACTAACAAAGAAAAATATAAAGGTTTTGGAGGTACCATTAGAAATGCATGGATATATATTTTCTAATTCTGAGAGTTTACTGTACCAAAAAAGTTTAACAGAGAAAAATAATCATTATTTATTTATTTGTTTTACATTTGTTGACTGAGTTAGTCCGACTGAGCTGAGTGGCTCATTTTCAGTGGAGAACTGGGGAGAAAAGCTTCAACAGTGAAATACAATATTAGTATGAAAAACAATATTGTTATTAAATCCAACGTATTCAAGGAATGAGATGTTATAATAAAGCATCATAATAAAGTAAACAATAGCAGATAGAGAAACAAAAAGAAATACAATATATACATATATACAAGGCTGTTGAGTTACAAAACATAAACTGTTGTCAAAAATTGTCCTGGAGATTAGGTAGAGGTGAAAGGAGAGAGAAGAGCTGAGAGGAAGAGCAACATAGCAAGAGTAAGATAAAGAGACAGTTTAGAATAAAAACTCAAGAAAAAGGAGCTAGAGAGATTAGGATGGAAGAGAGTGTGTGTATGAGGGAAGGACTTGAATTGGAGGCATAAGTAGCCCAGGAAGCTGTTTAAGGAGGATGAGTGCAGTGGCAGGACCAGTGAGTTTGAAGGTATTTTCTGGCTGTTTTGAATTTTGTGGGGTGCGTGAGGGATCTAATTTCAAGGGGGAGTCTGTTCCATGATATGGCTGGGTTGTGGCTGAAGAGGTTGCAGCTAGTTTTGGTATTGGGTTTATATATCTGTAGCAGATCTTGGTCAGAGATGCATAGAGATCTAGTTGGAGTACTTAGAGATTACAGGATTGAGGCTAAGACAGAAAGAGTGCTGATATAAAATAGAGTGTATTATCTGTAGTTGAGAGATGAGGGGCTGGTGGGGTAATTCTAACCATTCTAAGAGTCTTAAGGAGATACAGTGGTGGGACCTATGAGATGCAAACCTGGCCACTTTGTTGTAGGTTGATTCAAGTTTTGCTAGAGAGAGGAATTTAGATTAGTAAAGGTGTGACAGCTGTACATTAGTGTAGGAAGGAGGTAGGCATGAGACAGTTAATTTAGTTTTGCTAGCTAAGAATTTTTTTGTTGCGGTATAGGAGTCCAAGCTTTTGATGTGTTTTTTTTTTATATACAGTTTAACAGATGTAGATCAAATTTGAGTTGATCATCAATAGTGACTCCTAAGAGTTTTGTGCTGGATTCAACAGTGATTAATTTGTTGTTGAGGGACAGTATAGAGAAAGATGTTCTGAGATGGGTAAGTTTTTGGGGAGAAAGAGTAAGAGTTTTGTTTTCTTGCGGTTGAGAATTAGTTTGTTTTCACAGAGCCAGGATGCAACTGTTGAAAGAACACTGGGTGACAAAGTTTAGTTCTGAGGGAGTATCAGAGATAGATAGATAGACAGTTGAGTCATCTGCATATTGTATAAGGGATAACTGGGGACGGGAGGTATATAGAAGATTAGTGAAAATATTGAAGAGGAGTGGGCTCAGTATAGACCTTTGTGGGACACCCATTTTTTTCTGAGAAGATAGTGCTGACAGCCATTTAACAGACTCTAGCCTATCAGAGAGATAACTAGAAAACCAGGAAATTGCAGGGGAGGAGAAATTAAGATTTGATAGTTTATTCAGGAGAAGAGAGTGGGAGACTGTATCAAATGCCTTGGACAGGTCCAAGAAGAGGCAGGAAACCAGTTTATTGTTACCCCTAGCAAGGGAAATGTTGTTAACAAAGGATATAAGCGCAGTTGTAGTACTATGTTTGGGATGAAAACCGTGTTGGGTAGGTGTGAGAAGGTTTTCCTGAAGTAGGTATTGTATAACTTGTTTATGGATGGATTTTTCCAGTATTTTAGAAATAGGGGACAGGATTGCTATAGGTTTAAAATTAGTGATGTCAGTGGAGTTACCTCTTTATGTATGGGTAAGGTGTAAAATGTTTCCATATGGAGAGGACATATGATTCTGAGATGGAGCGATTAATCAGGATGGATACAGGGATAGCAATAGGTTCAGCAGCAATCTTAAGGAAGTAGGAGGGTAGGTTGTTAGCAGAAGGGGAACAAGGTTTTAGCTTAGAGAGTAAGGATCTTATATAGTTAGTGGGTACTTGAGGGTGAAGGAGTTTGAATGGCCATAGTTGGCCAACAACCAGAAAGTACCACAATACATAAGGAAACCTTTTTTTAAGTTTTCCCTATTCCCCACTGTAGTGTAATATTGGAGTTGGTATATATTGTTAGGTGGGGGGTGGCAGGTGGAGCCCCCCCACCTTGGCTGGTTACATATGTTTGAGAAAACATCCTACAAATGTGCAGCTGAGGTGGCTTACTGGTGAATTGCTTTGACTATGGTGTATGGGGTCCTGTGTTCAAGACCTACAAGGACTGTTTATTTTGTTGCTAGGCAGAACAACAACTGTTGGACATAGAGTGATTAAGGCAGTTTTGAGCAGCTTTATGTGTGTTTGCATGGGTTTGCATGACTGTAAGCAGTGCTAACGTATGGTTAAACAAATAGGCACTTACACCATGTAGGCTTCACTTAACACTGTGCAAATCTGCTTAGCGTTTACATTTAAGCAATACTGAAACCTGCTAAGCATAGCTCAGCCCTGGTAACCAGTGATCACATTCCAGTCTGATAAAATAGCAGGGTAATGACATCTTTAATAAGTGTATTTCATTTCCTTTACATAACATGCGTCTGTGTGCTGTCATTACAGTAGCAAGGGGTGTAACTATACTGTATGAGACACCTGGGTATACAAGGGTAGTGCCACAATCTTTTCACTTTGTATTTCTTTCATACATGGGTAGTATCCCAGGATATATGTAGTCACACTTGCATGTTACACCAGCTACAGTGTACTGGTTGAAAAAATAGTTTAACACATGTTGTATCATTATGTTAGTACATTTAACAGTACTTTTCCAAGTAAGAGTAGATTTCATATTGTAGTACTAGAACCATACACCCCTGCATGCAAAGCTGGGACTCAGATTACTGACTATTTTGTTCTTGGTATTTGAGCTGTAAGTTTTTATGTATCATCTGTTGGATATTGATCTGATATGTTGATATTAACTGTAGACTACTATGTTTTTTGGGCATGTCATTGAGGACTGCTGTCTTGTATTAATGGCACACCTTTCAGTTTCAGATGTCTATCTTTCAAAACATTTGTCCTAATGCATAACCTGTTGGCTGTCTACTTTCTGTCTGTCCTCTGTACAGATGTGCAGATGTCAGATAGTGCTAAGGCCATACCACTATGTAGGTTCCCACATTGTATTGTCCTGTGGGCCTGGACACTGCTGCTATTTCCAACATATGGGACATTCCTTAGTGTGGGCCTTGCTCCTTTTTCCTTGCCTGTGTGAGGGGCATTACAGAGGTGGTGGCCTACAGATTCACATACAGTAAGTAGCAATACATCACAGGACAGGACATGTGGAGACAGCCAAACAACATGGGGGACATATCCCCAGATTTGTGAACAGATTCTATGTCATCAGTGCTGTTATACATGTGGTGCATTGATAGATTGACAAGATTTGTGTGGACATGCATTTAGTGAGTGACTTCACAACTGACAGTGATATGTCTCTGACATACCTCTCCACTGGCATGCTGTCCACAGACTGGCCACGTGTCTGGCTGCTATGTTTTGTCTGTTCCCCAGACAGGTGGTGTCCTTGGTAAGTCAGTTGTGGACTCTGGGGAATGCAGTCAGTAAATACTTACATCTATTGTTATTACCAATGTCATATTCCTCATAAAGGATGTTACAACAAACCCAGTAACATCTGCAACTGTCTCAATGTACAACAGCAGTATGTCCAGTCTACCTCTGTGTTTGTGCCTCTGTCCCCAAATGATGTCAGGCTTTGTCCAGATGTCAATGAGGCACAGACATATTTATTATCATTATTTCTTGACTTCATTCCTGGTACCATCCCACTGTTGTAGTAGAGCCACAGACATGTCAGGGAAGATGCCTTAGATATGAGTCCTGAGCCTGTACATTCTTAGGTGACCTGTACATGTGAGAGGCCTGTGTATGTCTGGCCATTGGTAACAGTCTGTCATGATTGTGTACACATGTCATGTGTACATGTTATTTGGGCTGTGTATGGATGGGGGTGGATGTAAGTGTTATGGCTCCTTCTTTATCTGACTGTGCATGCTGCTCCAGTTTCCACTGATCTATTGGCTGTATGTGTTTGTAGGGGCAGACTGAGACATGTCCTCTACCAAGGTCAGGATTCAGAGTACACTGAGAATTGGGACTGTATATGTAGGGCTAGTGTGTGAGTGGTTAACAATGATATATTTGTTCACACAGTCCGTATTCTCTACTGTTCACTTGACTTACCGATATGTGACTGTTACTGTTGTGATGTTGGCTGTGGGTATGCACTTTCACACTAGTGTATGTTTGTCACTACTGTTACATTACATCCCCATAGTGCCTGATATATTTGCAAATACATGTGTAATTACCCATAGCAGATTTCACAATTCAATTACTTGTGCTGTTTCAGTAAATATATGTTAGAGCACACAGGATGGTGTTACTACAGCAACTGTGTTAGCTTATCTATGCCAGTACTTCAGATGCATCCCCATTTTCATGGCTTCCACCCACCATTTTGTCAGCCTTGGTCCAGATTCATTGCAGAATGGGGTTCTGAGCATACATGTCAACTGGCTGGATTGTTTCAGGATGTCTAGGTTTATTACTCATATTTCTGGTCCGTTTTACAGATTATTATCATTTCTCTGATAAATCACTGTAATGTCAGAAAATGAGGACATACATATCATTTACCTACCTCACATCCATCAGAATATGTATGCTGAAACAAACTGTGTCACTCTGTCAAGAAGAGTACAGGGGGACAATGACCTCTTCCTTCTTGGATGCTAATGTGTTAGTACTGAGATGTGCCACATAGAAGGACTTTCTGACCACAGTGGCAATGTGGTGGTCAAGAGACAATGCTGTCAACCTGTGTACCCAGATCTTTTATAATGCCTTCTTTGTTCAGGGGTCTGCCATCAATGGGGTAAATCATGGGAACAGGGTTTTCCACAAAGGGGATGACAACACATTTTCTGATATTGAGCTTAAGGCCATGGCTCTGACACCAGTCACGGGTCTCAGTGAGACCTTTCAGGAGGATGCCAACATCACTTGGGTAGTTAATAATAGCTTCTAACTTGCAATTTTCTGCAAACTTTGTCAGCCAGAGACCCTTCATGTTATCATGGACTTCAGAGAAGTTGATACCAAACATGAGGACCCAGAAAAGAACCCTGCGGGACTCCACTTGTGACTGCTCAGCAGTCTGATGTGGAGTCAGCTATTTCCACACTGTGAGTCCTATCTGTCACCCAGTTTGCAACCCACCTAGGGATATAGGGGATGATGGCTAGCTTAGTGAGTTTTTGCATGATTCCTAAGTGGGGAATGTTATCAAAGGCTTTGGCCAGATCAAGGTAGGCTGTATGTGCCACCTTGCCTTCATCCACAGCTCAGGTGACCAACGCCAAGAAGTTGACCAGGTTGATTGAGCAGGTATGACCTACCCTTCAGAAAAGTAAACTGTGTGGGATCCTGAGTCTGCAGATTCCCATATCCCTGTTTATTATGTGCATGATGATGCATTCCATAGCTTTGCATAACAGACTTGTCAGGCAGTTGGGGCAGTATTTCCTAGGCTCTGTAGTCACACCTCATTTGTAGAGAGGAGTGACTGTAGCAGTGCACAATTCAGTAGGGAGAAAGCCTGAGGTGAGGCTGTGCATGAACAGGGCACACAGGTGAGGTGCCAGGTCACTCTGTAGTTCATGTAGAACACAGCCAGGGATATTGTATGGCCCCATAGAAGCTGTATTCATGGCATGGACAGTGGTATTTTAACCTGTGCAGCAGTAATACTGGGTGCCTGGCAGTGTACTAGTATTGTGATTGGCCCTTTGAGGGGGGGAGAGAGGTGTAAAGCTTGCACTCAATATATCAGCCAGTATATTATCATTTTCTAGTAGCTCAAAACTAATCTTGGCATTGTCATGGAGATTCTTTACATAACTGTATGAGGTCTTGTGGTTGTCTTTGCTATGTGCTCCAATTCTGTTTTCACAGCTAACTTTGTAGTATTTGAGGAGGGATCTCAACTTTTAATTGAGGCTGATAAGGGGGGTTTTTTTCCAGTCTTGGGACTTCACCTTATTTCATATCTG
>NC_056731.1:1821949840-1822094840 GCF_019279795.1 Protopterus annectens | reverse complement strand
CCATACACATAAACATTTTTATCTATGTACAACACATGACTAATGTTAACAAACATTTTCTCTACTGTTGAATGACTGCATAATATGTTTCAAAAAACATCAGGCATATCTACAGCTGAGATGGCTTGGCTATGGTGTGCATGGTCCTGGGTTCAGGATTTGCAAGGGCTGATTATTTTTTTGCTGGGAAGAACAAGGGCTGTTGGATACAGAGTGATTAAGACACTTTTAAGCAGTTGTAAGCAGGTTTTTGCGGGTTTGCACAGTGGTAAGCAATGCTAACCTATGGTTAACTATGCTGACAGACAGACTTAAAGTGCTTAATCATTGTAGGCATCGCTTAGCTCCATGCAAACAGGCTTAGTCCCTTTTACTACTGCTTACTCCTGCTTACCCCTGCACTAATTTCTTTAAAATAAAAGAAAAAAGGGGTGATAGGAAAGTGGTGAAAAAGGGAGCACAAAGAGGGAAAAACAATATGAAAGATAGGTAGAGATGTGCAGGATGGGTGTAGGGAAGGTCCATAGCTCCTCATTTCTTTTACAGCAACAGCTGTGCATATCTACTGAATTTGGAGGTACATTTAGACAGTCAAACCCCTGAGAGAGGGCAAGGACAGCAATAATTTGTTGTGAAGCCAATTAGACAAGATTACATGTGTTCAGTGGACACGTGTGAAATGTGCAGCTATGTATGGGACAATATTTTTTTGTGGAACAAATTGCCCTTTTTTTTTAAGGTGAGAGTGGGATGTTGGAAAAGGATAGTAGGTATATCTGAGGAGGTAGGTTGGGTAGGAAGACAGACAAGACAGCATACAGGGGCAGTATATGACACATGTGGGGGTAAACTCCTTGGACAGGGAGGGGTGTTTGGTAATCGGAAAGCCACTAGTCCCTAAATGGATACAGTGGGACTGAGGTCCACATCCATGGGCAGTCACCACTGCACCTTCACAGCCCTGAAGTTGGCTGTGCTGGGGGCTGAGCAGGAGGGGCAGGCTGACCCTATAATTGCACCACACATCCTTCAAGCTTGCATAATAAATCTCCCAATTCCTTGTGGAGTTCGCTATGCACCAGACCCTGGACCTGGCTTCAGGTGACAGGATTCTGTCTCTGCCTGCCCGGGGTGGGGACAAGCCCCATCCCCTGAGGCAGTTCCACCTGAAGGTGGTGCAGGACCAGCAGACGAGGAGGTCCCGGGGTGGGTCCCAGAGGTTCTGGGGTGAGGTGCCATGGCCAGATGAGGTGGGAGAGGTGGAGCCACTGGGTCAGCCTTCCCAGATGTACTATGGTTTTGCAGTTTTAGAACATATGTTGGTTAGTAATGGTAAACACATTCCAGGATTAGTTATAACAGCATGTATGAGTATTCCTATTAACTCAAAACAACATATTTGGAACATTTGCATAGCAAACAGAACACATGCATATATAGAACCACAGTGGGCATCACACCAGCATGTAGGTTACATTGATAGCAACAAGCCACCAATGATAGCATTTGAACAGGGGATATTAATTGGAATACATTTCAACATTTGAAGAACAATAGGACACATGTCCCAACAGTAGGTTTGGTGGAAAACATTCCCATTCATTTATGTGTTTAGATTATTGGTGAAGATAAGGTGGGGGAGAGAGACAGATGTCAATTAACAAATGTAGATCCTGGCAGTGGTCACAGCTTTAATGATCATTGCTCTAATCATTAATCTACAGGTATTATTACAACAACCTATGGTCTTGTGTTGGGAAGTGGTATGTTTGTACACAGTGTATATTTACAGCCTTCTTATAGCTACTTTATACCTTCTCTTACCTGGAAGACATGTTGGGGGAATGTTTGTTAATACTACCTGACTGTTTCTACCCATATTCACATAGTCAGGGTTACATATGTACACTCATACTGTGTGTGTGTGTGTGCGTGTGTGTGTGTGTGTGTGTGTGTGTGTGTGTGTGTGTGTGTGTGTGTGTGTGTGTGTGTGTGCGGGCGCGTGTGTGTGTGTATGTGTGTGTGTGTGTGTGTGTGTGTGTGTGTGTGTGTGTGTGTGTGTGTGTGTGTGTGTGTGTGTGTGTGTGTGTGTGTGTGTGTCTGTGCGTATGTGCTACTGACATACTCTGCCTTGATTTCTATTGGTCAGTCTAGTTGGTAGCAAGGAATGGTAGCTGTGACAGCATGACAGTTGTGAACATTTCTTGTTGGAGACCACGTGGTGTATGCACTTATCCTGCTATAATTTGCAGCCTGGGGGTTGGACCATGGGTATTGGACACAGTATAACTACAGCCTTCTTATAGATACTATATACCTTCTCTTACCTGGAAGACCTGTGGAGGGAATGTTTGTTAACACTACCTGACTGTTTCTACCCATATTCACATAGTCAGAGTTACATATATGCACTGATACTGTGTGTGTGTGTGTGTGTGTGTGTGTGTGTGTGTGTGTGTGTGTGTGTGTGTGTGTGTGTGTGTGTGCGTGTGTGTGCGTGTGTGCGTGTGTGCGTGTGTGCGTGTGTGTGTGTGTGTGTGTGTGTGTGTGTGTGTGTGCTCTACTGCTATACTCTGGCTTGATTTCTATCGGTCTCCCTGGTTGTTGGTAGTAGGGACAGCATGACACTTTTGAACATTTCTTGGGGGACACCACTTGGTGTATGTACTTATCTTGCTGTCATTTGCAGTCTTCGTGTTGTGAATGTTGGACACAGTATACCTACAGCCTTCTTATAGCAACTTTATTATACCTTCTCTTACCTGAAAGACCTGTGGAGGGAATTTATGTTGACACTACCTGACTGTTTCTACACATATTCACAAAATCCTACTTGAAATTAGGCACACAGCTTACTACCACTCCCAGGATTCGAACCATGGTTGTTTCTGCTAAAACTACAACAAGTTTTTGTTTCAGTAGAACAAGCTATTGAGAAAGGGATGTCTTTTTTGAATGTTTTCTAATTCTCTCTTGGTTGTACAATCTGACCTTGTGATTACAAAATACTTATATATACATTCCTATATATACCTTTTGACATAGCACAGTGTGGAAAACAGTGGCTGACACAACATTACTATTCTCATATCAGATATTTGTGCATGAAACATTTCAAGTCATACATTACCAGAGTAAACATAACCAGTCCGGGGTTTTCACTTTTATTGATAAATACTTACACTTATATTGATATATAACCTGTATGTCACTATTACTCTCCTACTGGCTTCTTCAGTCTTTAAAAAACATACCCATTTTTAAATACTGCCACGTGACATCCCACTACTTTTTATTTATTTGTCCTACATAATACCAACTAAATTGTTACTCACCAGTCTCGCGACACAGCCTTAGCAGCCTGCTGGCATGGGCTTCCAAGTTCACAGCTCTCTCCTCTGTAGCTGTACAGGAGATAAGAAAAAAACATTTATGCACACCTATCCATCACATACACAGGCTGGACTTTGGAGAACACTTTTTTGAGTAATACTTACACATAGCTGGAGCATTCCCCACCTGGGCATCTTGGACTCACTTTTCCAAAGGGTCCCACTTCCTCCACTTCAAGTCGGCAAAGTGATGCCGGACCTGCTCACCAGTCTGAGGGATGCCAGTGACAGTGGTGAGATCTCAGGCAAGATGGTCCCAGGCCTCCATTTTGCATTGGGAGCCCTGGTATTGGTCCTGCAGCAGTCGCCCTTCATGGTCTTTAATGAGGAGTCCAACCATGACCCTAGACTCCTGAATACCTCAGCTCTGCACCCAAAAGTGCACACCTTCACCTACCCTACTATAGTGCCTACAATGGGGACCTACAACTGGTTATGAGCTGTATTCCCACCTGCAAGGTTTAAATAGGGCTAAATTCCCACCCTTTACTGTGATTGGACAGTTTGGAAATTGCTGGGCTAAGCTAAGCACTGGGCAAACCTGCTTAGCTAAGATAACTATTGCTTAAAGTGGGTAGATGCTAACTCTTGCTTACCAGTGTGCAAATCTGCTTAGCTACACTAATGCTTGCTTAATCTTTAAATTTCACTGACACCTCACATTTAGAGCTGCTACACTACCCTGGTTAACATATACATAATATTCACTAGCTATTTATAAAAAATACATTTTAGTTGTGTTTCATTTATAAAAATGTAGAAATTGTTGTGAGGCTTAAACCATGATTGACTGCATATTAGGTGAACACTCTAACCACTACGCTATTCCACTTTCGCTGCTTTGACTGTATATTTCTATTTAGCTTCTTTTGATGTTTGAACTCTGCTATGCATAGCTGCGTGATGGGCACACCCACTCAGCTATGGTTAAACTTTATTGGTTTAATGAAAAAAAAGATTTTGAGGATCTAAATGAAATTTAACTTTTTCCTCACTTTTGGAGTATGCCTGCCGTAATGAGGAAACAAGGGCACAACACTAGGGACAATTTTAGCACTTTAATCATGCATGGGATCACGAGTTTTGTGTTAGGATGTATTTTCTGAGGTATATGGGAACTCAGGTTTGTTAGTGTCATGTTTCTACTATTATTTTATTTATTCATGTAACATTTGTAGACTGGGTAAGTCCGACTAGGACTGGAAGCCTATTTTTTAGCAGAGCCCCGGGGTGACATACTCCAGATGCATGTCTGTGACATGCATTCTGTGGATATACTGCACAATTGTGCAGTATAACTGCAGACAACTGTGTGCTTGCTTTTAAAAGTGCTGTAATGGCACTTTCTGAGTGAAGGGGACATGTTACATGTGCAGGAACTGCTGTAACCTGCCCCATGCACTCGTTCATGGATCGTGTCCGTGTAGGTGTTACAGCAGCACGCCTTCATGAATATGCAAGGCGTGCTGCTGTGCTGCATGGACACGATCCATTCCATGCAAGAATAGTTTATTTTTGCATGGAACTTTCCTGAATCCCATGGTATATTTCAAGAAAGTTAATGGCTAACTTTTTTGGTGGCTAGGGGAAACATATTTCATAAACTTATTATGTAATGTATTGTCCTTTTTTCCTGTTATTTGCATGTTCCTTTTAAATATTAACTTTTTCTGTCTAATGAAAGATCATAGTTCAGGCACACATAGCTATCAGTTAGAATCAGATTATACATAGTATTAGAAGCAGGTATCACTGATAACCTATAAAAAAGAATAAAATTACATTTTGCAAAAGTTTTCCATCATTATATTTTTTCTAGTAAGGAATCCTTAAAATCTCATCCCCTTTTTTCTAGTGTCCTATCTTAATCCTGTGGATCACAGTACTGCATTTCATAATGTGTCATATTGGTAAGGAATAAATTACTACTGATCTCATTGGAGTTAATGTCCCATAAAATTAGATTAATGACATGTTTTCCTAGCTGTGGTGGATGCACAGTGATCTAAACATTATTGTTTGTCATTGTCCCAAGATCTCTATTAATGGTATAATTTTATGATTGTTTTGGAATCATAACTTATGTCCTTGTCAAGTCTCATGATGATACATTTCCCAATTTCAAATATGAGCTTGTTATTTCTGCATCCATTATGTACTTTATGTAGACAGTCTTAGAAAACATTGGCATCTTTTCCTCTAGAAATTATGCTACCCACTTTGCAATCAGTTTTGTTGGTTATGAATAGCCAGTTTCTTACTTTACATCTGGGAATGTTAGTCCACAAGGAAATAGTCCAGGTACAGAGCCTTGTGAGACACCCCTAGTAATCCTGTCTTGACTTGCTGCATCTTTCTGCTTACCCATTGAACTATATATGGATTGAATTTTAATGCATTTAACTTGTACAAATGTAAAAGATAAGCAGCTTGCACTGACAGTCCTTCATTCACTGCTGTTGTAACGTTTTTAGGAATATCACAGGATTCAAAAGGCAACAAACACATAACGTTCCATACCTAACAAAAGTAGATCATATGTGTCATCTTTGATCATTTCTAATGGAACTTAGGGCATCTGGTACCTTGGGCAGTACCTCAAATCGGTGCCACCTCAATTCAATGTCTTCCAAAAGCTGAGGACCAAGCAAACAGCTTTTATGTGCTCTTGTAGATAAAGCAAGCTAATTGCTACAAGCTGCTTGCTATATCGGAAACAAGACCTTTGCTACATTTACAATCACACACTGAGTATTAGCCATAACTGCAGATACACTATTGACATTGATTTATGAAGCTGCACGCTCCCAATATCCTTCATAAATCAGTGTTGGCTCACTCTGCTGGCTTCAAACAGCTTGCACCCAAGATAGCCACCTCATTTACCTCATCCTTACTTGTGTCTGTGAGTTCCATCATGAATCCCTTCATGATTTTTCACAGAATATCAGTAAGTCTGATGGTCTAGAATTGTTTGTATCTAGACTCACTCAAAATCCCTTTTTCATCTGGTATCACCAAAGTCTGTTGTTGTAGATGAGGAATGTGGCCATATAATAACATCTTTTTTAATATGATTGATATGGGTTTAGTTAATTTTTCCATGATTCTTAATAAGAAATCCTTTGGAATGTTTGGTTTCATGGCCCATGAGTTGTTGTGATACTGAGTTTTTAATTTTACTTGTGGTAGCACATATGTCTGTAGAATATTAACCTCTGTATTTGTAACATTCTGATACATTTCTGCTTGTTGTAAAGTTTGCACTATTTGTTCTACAGATACACTCACTGTGATCTACAACTGAATGATCACTTCAGTATCATTGGAATTACACTTTGTTCAGTTTTTCGTTTTCAGTCTTCTCTGAACTATCTAATTATTGCTGTCAGTTCTGAGGTCAAGCAGCTTTTAGTTGCAGCTGTAAGATTTGATAAGTTAGCAATTTGTTTATTTTTTAACATACTAGTTTCTATGACTCAAATCATTTTTGAAATCTAAGTAGTTCTGCTTTTTCTACTGTTTTTCTTCATACTTTATATATTTTCATCATAGGTTCATAGGTTCATAGGTTGGTACTGGGCTATCTGCCCGAAGGCATATATTAGCCCAGCCACATTGTGCAGTATTCACCACCCCTTTAGTAGTTCCCTAGACCCTTGTACTAGCAGCTAGTACCCTTGGCCCCTATCTAGTAGTGCTGTTGGTGTGATCCCCAGTGTGAACTTTCTGTTACCATGTTATCATGTTAATTTACATTCATATTTATGCTTTTCAAGAAAGTATTTATGAATACAGAAGTGAAGGTTACTTGTTCGGAGTATGCTGTTCAGATTTATTTGAGTTAATGAGGCCAACAGCTCAGTTTATTTTCATAAGTATATAACACTCTGCATCATAGTTTCCACTGGCAAAGTCTAAGGAGAATGTTTAATTTATGACTGTGTTTGATTTGAGATTAGATTAAAAAATTATACTGTGACAACCTGTGTGTAACTATCAGTGAGGAGCAAAAGGTCGGTACCTATATCAGCATGACATTTAGTATTCTAATTTTCCTAACTAGATCATCTGCTGGTTATTTCAAAATATATTGAATAATGTATGAAATTAATATTTGGACATATTTATTTAACACTGAGCAAGTTAATCCAGTCAGTGCTGAGGTGCTTTGTCATTGATTGATTGATTGATACATCCTGTGGTTTAGTCAGGAAATCCTCATGCTCTAAAAAATTGACTGTGTTGCAGATTCCCATGTTTTACTAAATACTACTAGTACTTATTATCATGAAAACAACTTCTAATCCTGACATATTTTCTTAAATTCAGGCTTTTAGGTGTTATTTGAAAAATGTTTAGATACTGCTATATGTACCACCAAATGTGCAAACCTGAAATTAAATATAGATAGATAAACAGACATATTTTCTGAGGGTGGCTGATTTCCTTTTCAATATCCTTATTCTCTGGGGGAGTCAGATGAAGTTTATTGAGTGCAAAGTGCTCCAGCTGGTTACTTACTCACAATCCAGGCTGGTGGCATATGCCACCCCCTCCATCTCTGACACCATGCCCTTAGCTACTTGTTGGATGCCAAAAATGTGCTTTATGCACATGTACCCTACAGGACTATGTGAGGATTTCACTAAGCATATGTGTTTCTCTTATGCCTGCTAGGACATATGAAAAGCACATCTTTTCCTGCTGCACATAAGACCTTCTTATACTTCTCCCTCCAACTTGAGCAGTAATGGCTATGAAATATTTATCCTTGCTTTTGTATGCTAGTTAAGTTACCACTGAACTTGCTCCTGTGTGGCATCATTTTTCTTGTGTCTAGAATCTGGCCCATTTCAATTTTAGCCTCCAAGCATTTCGTTATTAAGGACTCTTCTTCCTTCCACATTATGAAGTCTGCATGCATGTGATTTACTCTAGCCAGTGTGTGGCCTTTGAGATGTATTACTTGTAAGACATTTTGTATCAGTCTAGTTAGCTATTTATTTATTTATTTATCTGATTTGTTCACTGGGTAGACCACTGATCAGAGTGACCAGTTTCAGTCTCAGCCTGGTTGGATGCAGAAAAACGAAAGAAAGATGCAGGAAAACAACAGTTGTTACAGCATAAGCAGTGGCGGATTATAATACAGGTAAAATGAGGGCTCATAACTTCAGGGGAGCCCTTGACCAGTCAATAATAAGTTCATAGGTTCATAGGTATGTACTAGGTTATCTGCCCTAGGGAATTTATAAGCCTAGCCAGAGTATGTTGGCTTTTGCCACCCTTTTAGACTAGATTCCTGAGCCTCTGTCCAGCAGGGCCATAGAAGTGATCCCAGGAGTAAATTTACGATTTCCCATCCACTCATCAAGATTTCTCTTGAAGAGGGTCAGAGAGGGGCTCTGCCTAACATGAACTGGGATTCTATTCCAGAGTGAGGGAAGCCTCTGGGATATGAATCTATCCCTCCAGCATGTCCAATTTATTGTTGTGCCGAGGTTTAAATCCATGGAGCATGTAGCTCTAATAGATTTGGCTTTCTTGAGGTGGAGCATGTCCATCAATTCCGGGTTAGACATGGCCTTGTACATCAGGCAGAGATCGCCTCTGAGTAGGCGGTAAGCAACTGAGTAAAGCTGAAGTTTTTTTATTCGAGCTGCATAGGGCATCTGTTTGAGGCCCACGATCCTCTTGGTGAGGTACTTTTGGGGTCTCTCCAGCTGTTGCATGTGTCGGGTAAGATACATCCCAAATGGGGCATTGTACTCAATTAAGGGCCTGATAAGCGATGTGTAGAAGGGCACAATGACCTCTCTTGATCTAGATGTGAACCGTTTTGTGATTAGGTGAGCTATATAGAAGGTTTTGCTAACCACTTTGGCAATGTGATTGTCAAAGGAGAGGTTACTATCTACTTGGGTCCCCAGATCCCTAATTACTTCTTCCGTGCTTAGTGGATTACCTCCTATGTGGTAATTTGTGGGCACTTTGTTTTATCCACAGGGGTGACTATGCACTTTTTGGCATTTAGCTTGAGGCCATGGTTCTGACACCAGGTGTCCGTCTCCGTAAGACCCTTCTGGAGGATGCTTGTGTCAGCCGGAAAGTTGATTATGGCTCCCAGTTTGCAATCATCTGCGAACTTGGTCAGCCACAGTCCTCCCGTACTTGCCTGTACCTCAGAGAAGTATATACCAAACAAGAGGGTTCCCAGGACTGAGTCCTGTGGGATGCCACTTGTAACCGGTTTAAAGTCGGACATGGCACCTGCAACTCTGACCATGTGAGTTCTATCCCTGAGCCAGTTTGCAACCCATCTTGTGACATATGGGTTGATATTTAAGCTGGTAAGCTTAATTATGATGCCAGAGTGGGGTATTGTGTTGAAGGCCTTTGTGAGGTCCAGGTAGTCTGTATGGACTACCTTTCCCCTCATCTATGGCTTTGATAGCTGTTTCAAAAAAGTCAACTAGGTTTAAGAGGCAAGATCTGCCTTTAACAAAGCCAAATTGGGTAGGGTCCAGTGTCAGGAGGTTCCCAATGTCTTTGTTTATGAGATCCATGATGATGCACTCCATAGCCTTGCAGACCAGGCTAGTCAGGCTTATAGGGCGATAGTTCCCGGGATCCGTTGTAGCGCCACCTTTGTGGAGCGGGATTACTGTTGCTGTATGCCATTCTTTGGGTACATAACTTGTGGTAAGGCTGAGTTGGAACAGTGAGTTTATGTGAGGGTTTAGTTCTTTTTGGAGCTCGTGTAAGATGCGCCCAGGATACCATCCAGTCCCATTGATGCTGTGTTTTTTACTTTGGAAAGGGCTGCTTTCATCTGTGTGTCTGTGGTGTCTGGGGGACTACATTCTTCTGGGATAGGCACTGACCCTTTTTGGGGGAAGGGGGGGTAAAGTTTGCACTGAACCCGTCCGCCAGGATGTTGGCAATGTCAGTGGGTTCAGTGTATTTTGTGGCATTTTGCACCAGCTCAGAGCAGATCTGAGAGTTGCCACCCAGATTCTTGACATAGCTAAAGAACACTTTGTGATTATCTTTAGAGTCTTTGGCGATTTTTCTTTCGAAGCTAGCCTTTGATGATTTTTTGATGGAGCGAAGTTTCTTGCTAATACTGATCAGGGATACCTTCCCTTTTTGGGATTTTGCCCTATCATGTAATAGTTTCCTCCTTCTGTTGTATAACTTATTTATAGCCGAGGTCCACCAGACTGGTCTCCTGTTTTTGGAGGAGTGAGTCTTGGTTTTACTTGGGATGGCACGATCCATGCATTCCTGTACATGCTCATAGAGTGCATTTGTAAAGGATTCTGCAGTTTGGGTAGCATTTTCCATTAGCCCGGGGGCTTTGAAACTTTCCACCTCAGTCTTGAGAAGTGTGAAGTTTGCTTTTGAAAGATTTTTCACAGTGGATTCCTTGGCTGGGGGTGGGGTCAGAATGTGGATGTCCATTGTGGTTAGTTTGTGGTCTGATCTTACCAATGAGGGGTTTACCTCTGGTGTGGAACATTGATCCCCCATGTTGGTGATGACCAGGTTCAATATGTTGTCCCCTTTTGTGGGAGTGGTGACCATTTGTTCCATGGCGTTTGAGTTTAGAAACTCCAGGAACCATTGGGCAAAAGAGTTGGGATTTGAGTAGTTTTCCCAGTCAATGTTTGGATAGTTGAAATCCCCAATATCATGGTGTTTGGTGAGACCTTCATATTCTCCAATGTTCTCAGGCATGCCGAGTGGGGGTCGTGAGACAAGGTGAGTGATCTGTAGCAGGCTACAAACTGAAAAGCAGTTTTGCCCACTGTTAGTTGCACATGGAGGGTCTCTGATGTCTCGTGCAGTGCCACTAACCTGGAGATGTGGGTATCCTTGATGAAGATGGATACTCCCCCGCCTTTAGTATTTCAGTCCGATTCATTTTAATTCATTAATTTCAGCTTATAGTACAACATGCATAACAATAAAGAAAGTCTCTATTTACAATGTAGAGCCAGAGAGGACTGGAAAAAGAAGCACATGTTCATAGGTTCCACCCCACCTCCCTACACAAAAGAATCATTAGAAGCAGACATGGACAGGATGTACCAGTACAGGAATCAGAAAGACGGATATGCAAGCATGGCAATCTTCTCAGGCTGTGTAGGGTCTATATTACAACGTCGAAATTTCGTAATATCGAACACCAGATGGTCAACCCGTATTCGTCAAAACACATTTACACAATTCGATGAATACTTCCAGGGCAAACATGTAGTTAGCCAACTACACGATGTTGCCTTTTTCTCCACTTTAGTGCGATCTCGGAGTTGGTATTTTTAGTTAGGTGGGTGTGGGAGGGGTGGCAAAGCCCCCCACATGGGTGGGTTTGTTTTAGGTTAGGTTAGTTATGTGGGATTGCAGAGCAAGTGTTTTTTTGCATGATTCGCATAAATGTATTTTGATGAATATGTGTCGATGTTTAGGTGTTCAATATTATGATGTTTCGATGTCCTAATATAGACCTGCTGTGTACATAGGAATTCCTGGTGAAGATGAAATGTGTCTTTTGATTACTGAAACAGGCTCAAAAAAGTAAGCTGCCTTAACATTACTTGTTTGAAATGTTTTAGTTAGAGAGCCCCATCTGGTTAAGTGGCTTGCTTAGTGTAATACAGAAGTAGACATAATCAAACCCCATTCCTTAAATACAGGAGGCATGAGCTTTAGTCCTTCACACCAACTGCCAGACTTCCACTGACTTCTGTGTGTTTGTTTTCTTTGGAAAATCAATAAGGATTACAGTCTGTCAATGCCAATCATTAGAGTTTCATAGGTTTTCTGGTTCACAAAATGAATGTTGATAGCCTGTTGTTCTGTTAACCTTTTAAGTGAATTACAGTACCTTGCTTCTTATCTGTCTCCAGTTTTGCCAGTCTTACCTCGTATTTACACCCTGTCCTTAAGCAAGTCCCTTAACCACACAGGGCTAATGAGGAATTGGAAATTTTCGTCTAGACTCATTTAATGGTCTGCTGGACTGCATGCCTGGTAACTTCCAACCTGTTGTTGCTGTTTCCCAGCCATTTCTTATTACATAGCAGATCTAGTTCAGGAAGTGTTATATCACCAGCATACCAATTTTTAATACAACATACGCGATTTGTTCTTCAGTATTAGAAGGCACTGCATTTGTATATGAAGCACCGAAATGTCATTTATTTTGCTATCAGCAACATCTGCATTTGTAATGACTCTCTTTAACATGGAATTATTCAGATCACTTTTAATTCTGCAGAGATTGTATATATTGACTTAATATAGGTTATCAGGTGGTTAATAATGCTTATTCTCTCATAAATACTATTTTATTTAAACTGTGCTACACCTATCTGGGTCTTACTCTATGATGCTAGCAATCTTTATAAAATGTCATATGGTTTATCCAAAGCTGTCAACAAAGTACTTGTAATTCATTTCTTCATAACAATAAGAGATGTACACAGCCATGCTGGTAGGGGCGGAGGAATGTCCATGGATGAAAGCATCTTACGTTCTGTTCATTTTTAAGCATTCTTTAATCTGGATTTGCAGGACTAGTGTGAGTATGTGTGTGTGTGTGTGTGTGTGTGTGTGTGTGTGTGTGTGTGTGTGTGTGTGTGTGTGTGTGTGTGTGTGTGTGTGTGTATTAAATGTAATAAATTCGCTACTGTGTGCTTCTGTGAAACAAATTTGAAGTATGTGACTTTGGTCATTATTATTATTATTATTACTATTATTATTATTATTTGAGATGGACATCTGAGAAGGATTCAGTCAAGAATGTAGCTATAATTGATGGATTTGGGGGTTTCTATGGATAAAAATGACTGGACATGACTGGATTATAATGACAACAGTTTGAATGGCTTTTGTGGTTGGAATGCTCTGAAACTGGTACTTTTGTCATTATTGGTTCATACATTGTTTCACTACTTACTGGAAAAAAATGTCCAAAGTTACAAATTCAAAACACACTTTGACAAATGTTGCTGTATGAAGGTGAATCAAGGAATGTGCTCATTTATGCTTCTTCTTCTTTCGGCTTTTCCCGGTTAGGGGTCGCCACAGCGGATCACCTGTCCACTCATGATTGGCAGTGGAGTTTTATGATGCCAAGGTGCCAGCCTGGCACCCAACCTTCCACAGAAGGCACACACATGCACACACTCACACCTATGGCCAATTTGGAGTGTCCAATCCACTTACAGCATGTCTTTGGGATGTGGGAGGAAACCGGAGTACCCAGAGGAAACCCATGCGACCACAGGGAGGACATGCAGACTCTGTACAGAAGGCACCCCAGCATCGAACCAGAGAATCTCTTGCTGTGTGGTGCCAATGCTAACCGCTGCACCACCGTGGAAAGTATATGCAAAGGGCCTATGATTTGAAAACAGCATGGGGCCCAAGGCACACATAATCTGCCACTGAGCAAAACAAAGCAGAGTATGACTACAAAAGTGAAAATAAAGAAATAAATAGGTAAATAAATATCATAGTTTTATTTACAATATGTACAAAAATGTCCAATTGGACTATGGGCTTTAATGAACTAATAAATGAGGTTTTTGTATGTACATTATTCAGACTATTTGTGCATGCAGGAGTAGAGCAGTGTTTAGCTTTACAGGGTGTAGTTACTTTTGATAGTTTATATTTGTGCATTCAGGGGTAGAACAGTCTTTACATTTACAGGGTATGATTAATTTTGATAGTTTATCCTGGTATTCTGGATACACTTACTAGTGTCTCACATCTTTAAGAGTTGTTAATGAGGGGGTATGTTTTCTGTGAACATGAGATAATTATTACACTACCTGTGATAACTATAAACTAGCAGTTCTCTGAAGGTTACCATAGTAGTTTGTGCTTCCATATCTAATTTGAAGTAAGAATGATCCCAGTCATGGGTTATAAAACAAAACTATAAATTTTGAGCTCTGACATTATACAGTAAACTCTCAGTTAACCAGAACCCATGGAGATTGGTAGATGCCGGATAAGTGTAGTTTCTGGTTGCCTGAGAGTTACTATTAAAAACTGGCCTGACTAATACTGTATCCTATACTATTTGTTTAGTTTGACTTGTTCTTAGGTTGAGGAAAGAGGGAATTTATTCCTATCTTCCTTTTTAAAACTCTAAAACTCTCAAAACATAAGATATGTTTCTGCTGGAAAAAAACAGGAAGAGCAACACATGAAAATTGTACTGTATTTCTTCAATTTTTTTTTTTTTGCTGGTTGCTTTTGAGTTCTTGTTGCTTGAGTTCCGATTAACTGAGAGTTTACTGTACAGCAAATAGGTTTCAAAGTGCCAGAAGCCATTAATGCTGTAGTCTTATTAGTTTTTACTTCTGAAATTCAGGATGGATGACAAGATATATTGGGTCTCTTGCAAAACTTGAAGTAACAATGATTGTCATAATGTATTTATAGGTTATACATGCATTGCTAAACTAATATATTTATTGAGCAGATCACTGTACTATATGCAAACCTCTGCAAACTCTGTGTACATAAAGTGTAATTTTGGAAGTTGCAATTAATGGTTAGGGTATACTAACTTTATAACTTAGTATCTTGTATGTGTATCAGAAACATAATTAAAAAAAAAGTTAGTATGCAAATACAGTGCACAGAATATCCCAGCCTTAGTGATTAGTGTATATTTACACACACACACACACACACACACACACACACACACACACACACACACACACACACACACACACACACACACACACACACACACACACACACACACCAGAAGATCAACAGACTGTGAGTTATATTCCTTCATCAGGTTATTGGATTCATTTTCTATTAATTATATTGCAGGACAGTATAAGATGGGTGCTACATACCTGAGTGTGCCATACCTCAGATGTGACTTTAAAACTGACGCACCATCTGCTTCAGTAGGTGGTAGTTTGGGCAGACATAAAAGATCCCTAAATACTTACCAAACAGAATATGGAAAGTTCACCACTGACCAGGCTAAATTTTATCTGTTCAGTAAGAATACTATCTTGGGCTTCTGCCTGAAAAGATGCCATAAGCACAGTGGTAATAGCACAACAACACATAAACTAAACACATAAAAATAAAAGATCTGTGTGTGTGTGTGTGTGTGTGTGTGTGTGTGTGTGTGTGTGTGTGTGTGTGTGTGGAGCCACACAAACACAAAGACACACACACACAGTGTATACACCTATGTGTGCATGAGTATGTTAGTGTACGTGTGTGTTCAGCCTATCTTCATTAAATAAGTTAAAGGAATAATGTCAAAGTAAATGAAATAGTAGAAATGGTTGCAATGTAGTCTGAACTCTTTTAATGTACTGTTTGTAATATTTCTTTCCAGATGAAAAATGTACATTTATTGTACATTACTGATGTACATGTTTTAAATTTGCAATCTGTGATCTGTATCTTCTTCTTAATATAAAGCTATTTTTAAAACCGTAATTATACAGTCAAAAATAAAATGCAACTTAAAACAGAAATTCCAAACTATAGTAACACAGAGACTTTTTAGGCTACTGATTGCAGAATTTAGGAAGTCACGAATGTTGCCGAGTTTGGCTTGGATTATATCCAAGTAAATCAGACTCTTTCTAAAATGAAGTCAGAGCTGAGACCCAGCCAGCTTACCCACCCTTATTTGTGAGCAGAATAAATCAAATATTCATCATTCAGCCAGTAGTTGACCTGAGATCAAATCTCTTGCTGATTACATAGCCTGGTAGGTTGTGGTCCTTCATGACATGCATGCATGAAGGCAAGCAGCTCAGTGATTAAGACTTGCATAACATAGCAAGAGACATATTATGAGACCTAAGGGATAATAACCAACCCACTTGTGCCCCACCAAAGTCTGTGATTTCTACATGTTAGACTTAACAAATTCTTCCACTGCATAGTATAAATCATGGAGTTCTTATTAAATGTACCAGTCTGACAAATCCACCAGCCCACCACCCGTGCCACCCAAGATGATAAAGTAGACTCTACAGTGAGTTGATTTCTCATCGCTGAATGCCTTGGTACATACCTTTTAAATTTAATGTTTATGGGACTAAAGAGTTACAGAAGTAACTGTTATCTTGTTCTGTTTTCACAGTTGCTATGGCATTCAATTTACTCCAGTATAAAGTATGCATTATGATCCCTTAGTATAGCCTTTTGCAAAACTGAAAGAACTATGTATGTGAGCATATATAAAAAGAGAATACATGACTGAAAACATGTTCTGGAGGACAGAATTTATTTTTATGGTAGCTACCAGGTTGCATGTAGTCATTCCCTTATGTAATGTTCTTAAAATATTTGAGAATACAAATGCGGGGCACTTAATATAGCACTCTTTGTTGTGGGTAACATAGTTTACAGCATTAATGTCGGATGGAAGTTGGACTTTGTGTCTGTGGAAATAATTACCTTAAAAATTACACAAGTTCTATAAGAAACAGCATTTGTGATAACATGTAACCGTGTTTACAAAGCTAGCTCACATGTTGTGTTACCTCTGTCACACATGCTTAAACTATTGCTACTCTGATGTGACATCATTCATACACCGATTGCATCATAATGCTGTCTGATAATGTAGAGAGGAAGGGCTGCACCCTGTAAAATCTTGAGGGCTAGTAGGACTCATCCCATACCCACTAAAAAATCTGGGAGTAATATCAGAACACCTGTCAGTGATGTTCTTCAGTTCAGCAAACACAACATATCATGTACAGATGAGCTCATGGGATGACATTAACATACTGAAAATAATTGCTATATTCATAACCAAATGTAGAATT
Source organism: Protopterus annectens (assembly GCF_019279795.1). NCBI lineage: Eukaryota > Metazoa > Chordata > Ceratodontiformes > Protopteridae > Protopterus > Protopterus annectens. Next base: position 1,822,077,601 of record NC_056731.1, on the reverse strand, counting down.
GGAAATATAGCTTCTCCCTTTAAAATTATTTTGTTTTGTCAGTGGTGTTGCAATGTAGGTATGGAATTATATGACTAGGAAGGTGTGGCAGCACAGGAAGGATTTTCCCTACATAAAGAAATGCTGTTTTCACTTTTTTGGCTGAAGACATTTATAATTGTATATTTTATGTACCAATGCATATACACAAAAATCAAGTTGCAAGAACTACAGCAGGGACAGTATTTAGCTGTTGAGCCACTCTGGACCTATGACAAATAGTGGCCATCCATCTATGAGTTTTAAATTTGTGATGCTGTTCCTTTAGAAAATATATGTGTTGATACATGTCTCTCCATACATGGTTAGACATATCACTTGCACATGCAATGAATGCTGTCAGCTGGCACCTTCATCTACACATTTTCACCCATTTTATGTCATATTTTGGGCCATGTCATTTTAGATTAAAATGGGTGAAATTTAGATCTTAAACTTGAAATATCTGAAACAATACAACAATTATATTACAATCTAATGTTTAAACTAGGTTTAAATGATAGCGTACATTTACATATTTTTAAGAATAAGCTTCCTTCAAAAATAATCATGATATTGTCATGATAAAGTGAAAATGATAGAATCAGCATGTAGAAACTGATGTTAAGCTTCTAAAAGGCCATCAAGTCACAAGTTTGACAACTGATCCTCTGAAAAGTATAGAAATAAATAGGATACGTCAAGCTGATGAATTGTAATTTTCCTTTTTAAAATCCCAAAACATTTCAGTGAGAACAGAAGATACTGAATGATAATTTCAGAAAGCGTAGCACATAAAGGTTACAGAATGCTGGACTAAATGCTGAAACCACTGTCATGTCAATCCCACATGCATTTACTTTATTTAGCAGTGTTTCAGACTATAAGACTCATGTGTAATAGAAAGTAAACTGTTGTGCAAATACTGTGTTCTATATACATTGAAGTGAGGCATCGATCATATAGATTATAGCAATATCGTTAGTGACATTGTGAAATCAGTGTGGCATATGCATGTTTTAATTCATAATTATGTATGAAAGTTATATACATAGTGGCCATATGTAAAAGAGCAAATTGCTATTAACTGCGTTAACAATGATTCTGTAAGTACATAGCAAAAGGGAGAACAAGAGTCTGCATAGTCAAGCCTACACTGAAATGTATGGGAATTAAACTTTGTGTGCAGGGCAGTATATTTAGTAAAACTGTATCTCCTTTCAAAAGTGTTTAGCCCCTTCCACCAAAGAGATGGCAGACTGCACATTCCTCACATCTGTTAGTTATAACTTCTGATTTTGTGCCTGCATAAGCTTGGGAAATAAGACATGTACAGTTTTGCAATAAAGCCATATACTTCCTTCCCCCCTAAAATTGTGTAGCCCCAGAGACTGAAAATATTAGTAGCTGGACTGTGGTATTTGCAACAGTCCACACCGAAGCTTCAGGGTGACTTGCCAATGTATTGCCATGCTTTATATCTTGAGAGTGTTGTTAGTAATGTAGCCATTGAGGCCTTTTTGTACCATTTTGTAGCATCTGAGATTTCATGTTCAAAATTATAAAGTCTTTACATTTCAAGATATTGAATGGGATCTATATGACAACTATACTTGACTAGCAAAACAAAAAGAAGACTGTGTTAGCATCAGTAGGTATAATCATGACTGAAGTCATGCTGGTCATACAGTTTCAACCACTACTGATGGATAGCATGCTACTTCAAATATGCTTGTGATTTCTATGAAGAAGCTGCACCCAGAATAGCAGTGTTTTCACAAGGCAGGTTAATGGCATGAAGTGAACTGGGATGGTCAGGGGCATTTAACTTTACCAGTGTGACACCACATACAGGTGTATTTGCATGAGAATGAAACGTCAGTATGTGGAAGGGATGTCAAGGCCTTAAAAATGGGTGCTTGTGCACTGTCACAGGATCCAAGTGCTATGGTACATTTTATATTTAGGAAGCAGTGAGTTTTGTTCTCAAGCCATTTGTTAAGGACCTGATCCAAGTTTTTGCAGTTCTGCCACTGGTAAGAAAGGAAGCAATCTGAAATCAGTGTAGAGGAGCCAGACAAAACTGGAAGAATCGTTGAAAAAGGAAGGCTCACAAGAATTTCCTTTACATCCCCTTTGTTGGAAAAGCAGTTCCCAAGAAGGTACTGGCTATTGACTGTATCCCTAAAAAGACAATTCAGTTGTGTTTTCTTCAATGAGAGTGGCTGCAACAGCCATAAAACAATGCAGAAACCATGGATTATTAGTCAAATGCCAAGACAGCTTTTAATGTACATTGGGGTAAATTGAGTCAAGGAAAGCACCTGGAAATACAGATGGAGTCAGATGTAACTGTTACACTACAACCCTATGGGGTGTGCATCAATGTGTGAAATTTCAGATGTTCATAGTATACTTAGAAAAGGTTATGAACACTGTAGTAAGAGGCCAACAAAAGTACGTTACCTGAATGATTTCCTGAAAATATCACAAAGAGAAACAAGACAGACTTAGAGTAAACTTTCTTTACAGATCTTGTGCACTCATTTGGATTACTGTGTTGTGAGGCAAGGAGTCAGGGACCAAGTGGTGCATTTCATGAGGCTAACACTTGGTGTGGTAGGTCAATGGTGTCCTTGTTCAGAAGACGTGGGAAGTAAGCTAAAAGGTCCATCAGATAATACTGAGAACCATAAAGAGATCATGGAGGGGCCATCTAATGGAAGAGGATTAAAGAAGCACCACATGGTTTAGATTAACATGAATGTGGCAAAACTTGAGGTTACTTTAACACTTTATGGTTAATTACAACAGAATGTATCTTTACTGAGACAGTGGATATTGTAAAATAACCTGTAACTTTATATCAGCACTACAGTGCCACTTAAATGGAGGAGAATTCTAAGAGTAATAACTTGGAGACATCACTTTCTTAGAGTTGTTGGACATATAGGCAACACAGAAAATATAATAATTTTAGAAGACAAGAACTCTTCCCAGAGCTGGTGACAATAGCTCATGTCTTGTCCTGTTTTCTGTTTCATGTGTTTCAACAACATGCTCCAAATGTGCACGCGCTCAGTGCAGGGTATAACTCTGGGGACTGGAAAAAATACTGCAGCCCTAATGATGGCATCCTACGCTGACAGCAGCAAAATGTGCTATATGAAAATTCTACCAGCAGTAGGCAAATTCCTCAGAAGTAGGAATGCTAGTCTAGATAGGATAGGAGAAGATCTGATGATGGAATTCTTGGAAAACAGCAAAGTAAATGAGCTCTAGCTTTGCTAAAACATACTCCTCATCAAATGAGCATTGGTTTTAACTAACAGTCAGGCAAACATAACCATTGAATGGAGGACAAGAAGGAACATGGCAAGCTGGGCAAGACTAGAGAGGAACAAAGTGTCAGAAGGCAGGAATTCACTAGGGGTGGTACTTCTGGCAGGGGTCAAAATATGACCCAAACAAAATGAACTGATGCTGTACATCCTTATACCCTAGCTCTATTTTGGAGTTTTCAAGATGAACATATCACTGTGACCATATCAGTTAATAGACAAAAGGCATTCTCTTGGGACATTTAATAGTGACACTAAGGCGGCAGTAGCAATCACTAAGACTAAAATATACCTAAAATATACTTATCAAAGAGGGGTCATGTTTTCTTGCAGAGACAGAAAATTGATAGCTTTAACCAGTGTAGCTAGGCTACATGCTGCTGAATGAGTGATGAATGACTGAATGAGTAGGGGCAGAAACAAAGATACTCTGTTCCAGAATCAAAATGGCATACCTCTGTCTAAGCATTTTTTTTTTCTTCTATGTGTGCTGGTATTACCAGGGAAGACATGCATATCACAGTTGTGTAGACAAATAAGAGTGACACTCTTACAACATAAGAAATGAAACTGCAGCAGAGGAGTAGGTGGTCATATTTTCTGGTGTATAAGGGCTAAATCAGGAGGTGGGACAGACTTTTTGCAAGCATGATTACTACTTTATAATAAACTTTTCTTAATGCATTGCAGCTTGCAAGTCAGCACAGCTGATAAGGTATTGATGTGTCCACTGGTTCTACCACAAGCACTAGTCAGGTTCTGGGAATGATACCTGCAGGGGAATCCAGAGGAATTCATTGTTCTGTTATCTGGGGAATGAAATGGCAGCATGCATTGTCATATTTGTTGATGATAGTGAAAGGGACGATGTGCCTTATATCTTAATCTTTGATCTAACACTACCATCAATTACTTCTCCAACTACTTAAGTGAGAGAACTCAATGTGTAAATGGCAGTATACCAGTCACAACTGGTGTCCCACACAGCTCAAACTTCTGTTTATAAACAACCTCCACATCGCCTCTCATCATGCTCCACCCTCATCTGCTCAGTCATAACAATATCCCAGAGGAAACTGGTTTGACATAACATAAGTCAGGTTTGCCATACTGGTTAATGTCTTCACCATAGGGCTTGATTCTGACTTTGGGTTATTGGCTAGGTTTAAAATGACCCTTCAGAGAAGTTAGCCTAGTATTTACATATGAAGCTACAAACTCTATTGCCTGTCACAACAATCTTTCAGAAATATAGAACACTGGTTTTATAAAGCCTAGTCTTGCTACATCCCAAAAAAGTAAGTTAATGTTAATTGCTGCCAGATCCCTAACCCAAGACAGAGAATCTTTCACATTCACCTCACTTCAAAACATCCAGATTGAAATTGTACCTGCATCTGAAATCTTAGGGATGACAATTAACAATGGCCTAAATTTGATGCTCATATTCAACAAGCCATTAAGAAAACCCACCAAAAACTAGGACCTTCTAAAAGTCCAATCTGTACCTCTTAGACAAAGCACACAAAACCACTGCAACCACATGCCTACTACCTGCTTCTTGTATGCATTCCTCACTTCCACATACCTCCAGTCCACACAAGTATACAAATTAGCACAGTGCTGCAGTAACATCACCAAATATACAGCCCATCTCCCCAGTCAAACCCATCACTGTATTGCTCTCTAGTGATTCTCTTGGATGGTCTTTTCCAGTCACCTTAACTTTACCCACCTAAACAATGCCCACAATGTATTCTTCCAACATCAAAAATACCTGGCAACACAATTATTTTTGCAGTGGGACATGCCATCATGGTCCTTAGTATCAGAATCCTCACAATTAGTGTCAGTCTCCAAAAGCAGCAACTCCTGTGACAATGCCCTATACTCCAGCCATGTAGCCAAACTATGGAACAGCCTTCCCATAAGTATCAGACAAACAGAATCCCACTATGATTTTTAAAGCAATCTCAAAACTCTCCTGCTCAACTCATCACACTGCAATTATAATACTGCTTCCTACAAACCACCATTCATAACTGTTTATATGTCTAACTACATCCCTCCTCTAAACTCCCAACGCAACAACACTTTAACATTAAAGTACATATCCTCTATTATTCTGCATTGACTTAGAGCCTTAAGTAGCTGTTAATGAGCTGTTTCCAGTGGTGCAAGGTTTGATTCCCTCAGGCTGCTTTGCCTAACTGCAAATGAATCAACCAAATACTATATACTATACTAAATACTGGGCTTAGTCTGAAAAAGCAACCAAAACGTTAGTCCAAGTAGCACACAAAAGGACACCAGGAAAAAAAAATCCTTTAATTCACAGATTAAGTGCTTTCGTCAGTTTATAGCCAAAGACTTCATCAGAATCTGTTAATCAAATAAAATAAAACATTTATACAGTGAAACAACATACCACCTGACCGTAGGTCTTGTTAACACTTAAAGAAACATCCTACCTTCCTCTCATTAAAATACATAAATACCCATAAAATGATACAAACACATGAATAAATAACCATTCAAACTATAGAAGACCTCAGTTTTAATATACTTTTGATGGAGCAGCATTCATTTAACCCAGGGGATAAATATGCCTGTAATTTAATCTGCCATAGTAATTTCTTAAATTCTAAAATGTCTTGCCATGGCCCACCCCATGGACACAGTGATGTGCTTAGTAGGGGATTGAATTTTGTTCCCACAGTTAAAACCACTTTGAAGTACTAATGGTTGATTTAAAGATGTTTACGAGAAAATTTAATTTGGCCTTATTCTTTCACGATAATGACACAAGCTGTTATACTCACAAATTGGTACGAAAGAGCTTATTTAAGACCCATTTGCAAATGCCTCTTGTTATTTTTGAAAAAGTATGTGAGTCTGATTTTAAAAAATTGTTGGAACCTAGTTCCTTTGAGAGTTTAAACAATTTAACGGATTGTGAATGGAAATTGCTTAAAGGTCTTTGTAGTGACAAGAGCGTTAGGGTCATGAAGCCCGATAAGGGTGGGGGGATTGTGGTGATGTCCAAAGTTGATTATGTCAACCATATGAATGGTATGCTTCTAGAGAATAGCATGTATGATGAAGCATCTATCAATTTAGTGAATTTTTCTTATGTACAAATTGATTATTTGGTGAAGGATATGTTTGACCAGGGAGCTATTACTCTAGATGAATATAATACCCCATGGTTCCTTCTATATTTGGATTACATAAGATCCACAAGTGTGTCTAGGTCCCCCCATTAAGACCCATTGTTAATGCTTCGAGGTCCAAAGCACATCCGCTTGCTAAATTTATTGATGTAAAGCTGAAAAAATGCTTGGGCCTTCACTCTGAAATTTGTAAGGATTCATGGGATTTCTTCAAAAAGATTAGAAATATGGCCTTTAAGGAAAATATTGTTTTTTTAACAATTAATGTGGTAAATTTATTTAATGTAATTCCACATGACATCGGTTCTGAATGGTTCCAGGAGTATATAGTAGGCACAAAACTTTTTTCCAACAATGATGTATATGTTCTTACCTCTTTGATGGATATGGTGCTGAATGTGTACTTTGAAGGGCAATATTACCATCAAAAATGTGGGGTGGCTATGGGGGCTGCCTGTGCCCCCATTTTTTCTAACATCATTATGCTTGAATGGGAAAAGAAGGTTTTTGGCAGGGTCTGAATATGAGCAATTTTGGACTAACTATTGTTGTTTTTTGGATGACATTTTCATTGCATAGACAAGGCCTGCTGATAGAATCACTGAGTTTATTGAATACTGTAACAATACCACATCCTTTCTTAAATTTACTTATGTCTTTCATTCAGATGTTATTCATTATCTTGATGTTGAAATTAGAAAGGATTATGACAACAGGAGGTATACTAGTAGTATATTTAGACAACCTACCTATTCCAGTTGTTTGTTACATTTTAGCAATTGCCACCTCTATTTCCAAAAAAGAGGATTGGTTAAGGGACAATATGTTACATTGGCTCATATGGTAACCGATGATGATATCTTTGAATTGGAAGGGAACAAACTGGCGGAGATGCTTTTGGCATGTGGCTATCCTAGTACTCTAATTTCATAAATATTTAAAGAAGTTCTTTGTAAAAGGCAATAAGGTATCTATCAACCTATTCTTGGGGGCACCCATGACCAGATGGTGAGTCTGGGTAATGGTTATAATGTCATACAAGAAGGATCTCCAAGGGCATTTGTTACTACTTATACCCCTGACAATGAAGGCATTCGGAATATCATTACTAGGAACTGGCATATTTTTGGTTGTTTTGAGGGAATCCTAGAATGTCTGGGGAAGGAACCTAAGATGGTTTATAGGAAAGGAAGATCTATAAAGAATTTCTTTGAGAGTGAGGGGGTAAAAAACCTGGCCCTAGTTTTAGGAGGAAAGGTACTTATAAGTGTGGAACATGCCCTCAATGCCCTTTTCATATTGGAAGGAGACTTGATTTCAATTAATAACCAAGTATTTAAATCTTGGTTTCATTGTAATTGTAATACCAAGGGAATTGTTTATATAGCAAAGTGTAAAACGTGCCCTGGGTTCTATGTAGGAAAAACCTAGAGATGTTTTAGGAACCGGGTATATGAGTACTTATTGAACATAAGGAACCAGAAAAGGACCAGTGGTTTAGCCAAGCATGTGGGGCAATTTGTTGATCATGAATTTTTATTTTTTGCTGTTGAGCAGGTTATTTAAAATCCACAGGGTGGGCCATGGCAAGACATTTTAGAATTTAAGGAATTACTATGGAAGATTAAATTACATGCATATTTATCCCCTGGGTTAAATGAATGCTGCTCCATCAAACGTATATTAAAACTGAGGTCTTATATAGTTAGAATGATTGTTTATTCATGTATATGTACTATTTTATGGGTATTTATGTATTCTAATGAGAGGAAGGTATGATGTTTCTTTAAGTGTTAAAAGCCCTACAGTCAGGGGGTGTGTTGTTTCACTGTATAAATGTTTTATTTAGTTTGATCAACAGATTCTAATGAAGTATTTGGCTATAAGCTGACAAAAGTGCTAAATCTGTGAATTAAATGATTTTTTTAGCTCTTGGTGTCCTTTTGTGTGCTATCTGGACTAATGTTTTGGTTGCTTGTTTTTGTGTTCCTGGTTCTTGGTCATGTTGTCTGAGTCTGAAAAAAGATCTATAGAGATCAGTGCTCTAGCCTTGAAAACAAATATAAATAATTCCCCCCTCATTTCATTGCTACCTACCCAAACTGATTCCCTTTTCAATTTCTACTCAATATTCTTAACAATCAGCCTGCAAACTCTCTAATGCACCAAACTTCATCTAATCCTATGCTCACTGTCCAACTCTTACACCTGCCTTGACTCCCACATTGCTAACAACTGCCTGTCTACCTTCCCTTTTCTCTTTTTCTATATATATTTCTTCACCACAAGCTGTAACTTACACAAAACAATGCTGTACTAATGTTTACCTAGTGATTTCAACTACAACCCACTCCATACTTAAACCTATTTATTGCAACTTCTGATCTAAGTGAACTCCATAGATTGTCTTCATATTCCATATTGGTTTTACATAGTTGTGCAATCTTTGTTAGGGGTAAAATCTAACTCTCATACAGTTAATGACTCACTATCATATAAACACTTAGTACTGCTTTCTCTGTCACATCTCATAGCTCTGCAAATATGTATGTGTTACTTTCACAATGCATGTACATGTGCTTTTTGAAATGTAGAATTGACTGCAACTTGTAATGCAAATACTTTACTGTACGTCATGAATTACTGATAGTATAGCAGAACCTTTTGTTCCCTGGCCTTTGTTGAAAAGGTTTTTTTTGTACAACCCAAGTTGACTGTCCAGGTTAAAAAAATAAATAAATAAATGCATTTAGCAAGTAACAGTTTGGAGTTAATATCAGACTACAATTTCCTATTAAATATGTTAAAGGATCGAAAACAGGGATTGAAATGGTCCTGAGCCAAGTCCATCCACCTAGCTCACAATCCTATAGCAGCAATGTTATATCACTTGGGGTAGGATGTTGCCTCACATGGAATGGCAGCAGGAAATTGATATACTTGCTGTGGCTTTGTCTAGGTAGGCTTAACAGAACCGTCAGTAAGAAAGTACTAAAGAGGATAATGCATATCAGTGTCCCACGGTGATACAGATTTATGAGGAGTGGATATGTACAGTGGTGAGGGACTGAATCTATTTGACACTGGTGTGTTTTTATTGGGTTTGTCAGAGGTACTACTGCAAGGATGTAACAAACTGAAACAGGAGTACAGGAAGGACTAGACTGGTAAACTATGCCAATAAAGCCTAAAAAGAGTGAGGTGAAAAACAACCTGAGATCTCATCTTCCAACTTAGGTGGACTGCAAGTGCAGTACCCCCCTCTGATTGTCCCAGAAATACTTCCACACATATAGTCAGCATTGCACAGAGTAAGCAAGATGAACAAAACCACAAGTTAGATCATTGTTGAAAATGTTGGTCAGTGGCCAAGTGCAGTGATAGTGAGGAACTGACAGGGAGGTTAGGTAGGAGCAAAGCAAGGCTAGTGAGTCTTCCAACAACATGCCAGCTCATAGAAAATCAGTGTTGCACATTATGGTGAATAAACTTATGAAACGATGTAATGTGCAGTCCTAATGCCATCCAACAAAATGTTCTAAAGTAATAACAGAGTGGCTATTGAGATGAGATGAGTAAGATGAATATGACTTTCTCGGGGGAAAAAGCAGGAATTCTTGTTATCTTAGCAAGTTGGAAAAGTCAAAGGCAAAATTAACAGCAAGGTATGACCTCTATCATTGGAGGAAAGGCTACAATTAAGAGTCAATGGTAGTCCATTAGAGCCAGGTTATGGTTATGGTTATAAAATTTGATGCACAGAAGTTGCAAACCCTCTCTGAGAGAAATATATGGCCGAATAAGTTAAACTTCACTCAGACGCCCATTTGGACAGATGGCAGGTGGTCAGGGTAAGGCAGAGTTAGGGTCTGCATGGAGAAAGCCTCCTGTCATGGGCCAAATTGTGATCCTTTGCAGGTGTTTAACAACTCACAGAGTAACCATTTGAAACATCCTAATGGCTAGGGTACAAATGACAATCCTGTCAGTGGTTGGGTGCACTGCTATGGAAGGACAGAAAAGGAAGAAAGAAACGGGGTCATTTACTGGAATTTAGAATAATTGTTTAAAAGTTACCTGAATTAATTCAATTTCACATTAAATTATGCAGTATTGTAGTCTCTGATTTTATTTTTCTGTTGTGGGCAGAATCTTTCTATACTCATATGTAGGTGGCAAGTCACCATGCACCTTTTTCCCTTAATAGCAACTCTGCCATTGCTGTGCCTTGGAAATAATTAGCTATCCCCATTTAGTAATCCATCTTTGTATATCTTGACAAAAAGAATAATCTCTGCAAGCCAGCTCTTCTTACATGACTAACAATATTAACGGTCAAAAATACTTCACACAGCCTGGTAGTAATGCAGCAGACAATGAAAACCAGTATAGAGTATGCATTCTGTCCCCTTCCCCATTTACATTTCTACCCTATTATCATCTGCTATTTAACTTTTTCCCCTTCATTTTCTTCTTTTTCCTACCACAGATGTTTATGAGTGTTTTGCATATGCCATTAACTTTATTTCATGTCCATCAGAATCTGTCTCCACCATGATTTCTTTCTTTTAATAATATTTTCCTTTAGTATTAATCATTCTACAACATTTCAATGCTTCCACTGTTCCCTAAAAAGGCCAAGTAAAGGACCCCTACCATTACAATGTAATGAAAAAGCTCCACATTACCCTTGACACCACATAATCATAACTTCCATATCATCCACAACTCATAACCTACAGCCCTATTCTTTTCTTCAGTATATTTATTAACATTTTCAAACTTTTATATTACAATTAAAGCCTTCAACAGTAATGTAGTGAGTATTAATACAAACAAGTAATGTACTAAATGCCAGTATACACTTTTCATGTATTAAATTAATACAATGAAATAATACACAATAATGTAAAAGGTGTCTTAAAACTAAGATATTTGATGACATTTGCTTTCTTTGTTATTCAGTTTATGGTTATTTGTAAATACTTACGTTTATTGTAATATATGGTCAAGGAGCGTACTCCAAAATTGTATGTAGTAGAAGTGTTTACTTTAGTTTTTTATTATTAATTTGTGTGCTGTTATGTGCTTATTGCAACTTGTTTGAAACCATCTCATAACATTTTACATCTGTCAAGCCAGTTTTGTGAAATGTGTAATTTAATCTGTGAAAAAAGGTGATTAAAACATATATTTTTCACATTGTTATATCATAGGGAGGGATATGTAAGACTGCAAATTCCCAGAACACAATGGTTTTCTCATAGCCCATTTTATCTAACCTGACTTCTAATGAACACCATGATTTATAAGAACATTTACAGCTGCAAAAGTTGGTGAGGATGTGGAGTGATATTTATTTAGTATAACTAGGGATAAATATACATTGTTCACAATCATTAATTGAGTATATATAAGCTTTTTACAGGGGAGTAGTTTTGAAGTTAATTGAATCAATTGGGTTTTCTATTTTGAATTGCTGGATTTAAATTTGTCCAATAGTTAGAATAGAGAATAGCGTATTGATTCTCAATAGATACAATTAATTTATACATGTTCAATATTTTTTCAAGGTAAATCCCACAATGCTTTGCACAAATTTATATTGTTGGCATTAGCCTTGGGGTCCTCCAAGAGGGTTGAAATCATTTTTTTTTTATTTGCCTCAATATGACAAAATAGCTTTTAGGAAGGTTGAAAGCATTGCTCAAATCACTAGTTGATAGATTTCTTTAAGTATAAATGTCTAATACATTCCTTTCTTTGAGTAAAGGATAGTTATCTAGGTTAAACATGGAGTTGTTTAATTTAAAGTTTGGATTAAGATGGATTGGCTGTAGAGTTTTAAATGAACTTTTTAGATTTAGTGAATTAATTATTTTTGTAAAATTATTATCTTATTCTTTAAATATTTATTTATTTTGATGTTTCCAATGTGCTTGTTTCCAACAATGGGTAAAGCTTTAGAACTATATTTATTGTTAATTACTTGATTATACCAAACTTTAACCCAAGTAGGACTCTAGTCACTCTTGGTTAGGCTATAATTAGATATTGCTATGATTCTACTAGAGTTTATTATATCATAATAGAGTTTAAAGTCAGGGATGCCTAAACCACAAAGTTTTTTTAGGATAAATCAATTTCTTGTTACTAATACTAATTGATTTGTGGTGTACATAAGAATGTGGATAAATCTGCATTTATATTTTTAAAAAAATGTTTGGTATTACCATATTAGATGTATTAAATTGAAATAGAAGCCTTGGTAATATATTAATTTTGATTATAGCCACTTTTGACAGCAAAAGAAATTTTAGTTTAGTCCACATAAGAATATCTTGTTCAATAGCTGTCCATAATTTCATTAAGTTGTTTTGGTAGAACTAGCTGGAATCATGATAAAAAGATATACCCAAATATTTCAATGAGTCGTTTAACTTAATTTCAGCCTGTGGAAAGTAGTTAATTAAATTATAATTTGGATTTAAAGAAACACTAGAGGATTTAGTAAGATTTAGTTTATAGTTAGAACATTTTGAAAATATGTCAATAGAATGCAATATTTATGGTAGGTTGGTATTGGGTAAAGTGAGGTAGAGGTTTAAATCACTAGCAAAAGCTGCTAATGCAACCCTTAAATTGTATATTTCAGGAATGCAGTGTAAATTTGTTTGTGTTATAAGAAGGAAGAGAGGTACTATACAAATAGATTAAATAAGTGCAGAGATAATGGACAGCCTTGCCTTGTTCCATTAATGATCTTAACTGGAGAGGAAGTGATTTTATTTATATACAAAGTTGTGGGGGCATTGACATAAAAAACTTTGATTGAGTTAATAAAAGCTTGTGGTAAGCCAAAATATGGCATAATTGAGAAAAAGGACGTCTAAGTTGAGTTTATCAAAGTTGTTAAAAGCATCTAGTGCGAGTGTAAAAAGCCAGTTTTGTATTGTTTAGAAAGTATGATCAGAGTATCCAATGTTAGTATGTGGTCACAGGTTTGTTTACTCCAAAGAAAACCAGACTGATTATGTGAAATTATACTTGGTAGTAAGGGTTGCAATCTATTAGCTACTTTTCAAGCAAATATTTTAATATCTATATTAATAAGAGAAACTGCTCTGTAGTTTAGTGGGTTTTTAGTGTCAGTATTCTATTTGGGAATAAGGATTATTTTAGAATTACTGAGATATAGACCTGCAATACCATTGTCTTTCATATTCTTCCTTGGCTTCTATTCAGTTCCCCTTTTCCATTTTAATTTTCCATTCCAGCCTGGGTACTTTCAACCATGGCTTGCCTTTACTGTTTTCATATTTGTACAGGTTCATCTCTATCTTCCTAAATGACCTTTTTATAATGCATAATCTGTGTTTCCTTTCCTCTTCTTTCCTTTGATCTATTTTCTCCCCATAATTTGGGCTCACCATGGGTGGTAGACTAAATGAATCATGTTTTTGTTCACCTGCAGCCCTACCTAAATGCTTATTTTCTTATTCCCTAATATGATAAAAAAAATCTGACATCACAAATGTAATATCTTCTAAAAGAGAGGAACTACCACAATCCTCAGGTTTCCCACTATATAATGCCATCACTATTGACAGACTTCACAGAGAACTTTGTCATCCAACCCAGAGCAGGACAAATCCTAGGATGACTATTTTAAGACTTAAGTAACTGGACCAAGACCTGCTGCTTCATACTGCAAAAGAGGCTAAAGCAACAAAACCAAAAGAACCAAAAGTTCAGTTGTACTAGGATATGACCATGTGTACCCTAACATATGGAGATCGTTAATTAGAAACTACTAATTGTGCTGTAAAACAATTCCATACAACATTTAAACACAGAGAGTTCCTTCCTTTTAAATCTAAGAACACAATGTGACAATTTAAAACTTCAAACAAGCAAGAAATACTGAGAGCAAATTTTCAAGTAGCTACAACTCAAAACCAGAAGAGACATGTCCTCATTCCTTACTGCAAGAACAGCCCAATAATAATTTCTTAAAGGTCAAACAAGGATTACAAGCCCAAGCTAGTTCTCAAAATAACATCACCTAAAAAAGACAAATTTTGTAGTGAAAATGTGCAGCCTTTTTTAAAGTATTCAGTAAGAGATACTCATAAAATGTTTGTTCAGACAGCCTTTTGCAACTGCTTTCCCAAAAGAAAGCAGATTCTCTCCACTTTGTCAGGAGGGTGATACAACAATGCAGATGTCCCTGGAAAATGACCATAGCTGTCAGAGACAAATGTAAGACACCAAAAGCACAAGACAGTATGCAGGGAATCCAAAAATATATGGCACCCAAAAGGATAACCATCAAAAAAACATCAAAATTGAGAAATAGCCACTGTGAGGAATATTACAATATAATTCATGTGCTGAGCTGTGTTACTCCATGTGGAATACATAGTCACTGTGAGGAATGCTACAGTATAATTCATGTTCTGAGTTGTGTTACTCAATGTGGATGCATAGCAAGTAAACAACAATAAGGAATACTACAGTATAATTCATTGTGCTGAGTTGTGTTACTCCATGTTGATGCATAGCCACTGTGAGGAATGCTACAATATAATTCACGTGCTGAGTTGTGTTACTCAATGTGGATGCATAGCACATAAACAACAGTAAGGAATACTACAACATAACTCATGTGCTGAGCTGTGTTACTCCATGTGGAATGCATACCCACTGTGAGGAATGCTACAGTATAATTCATTGTGCTGAGTTGTGTTACTCCATGTTGATGCATAGTCACTGTGAGGAATGCTACAATATAATTCATGTGCTGAGCTGTGTTACTCCGTGTGAATGAATAGCAAGCAAACAATGGTAAGGAATACTACAATGTTTATTCATGTGCTGAGCTGTGTTACTCCATGTGAATGCATAGCAAGCAAACAACAATAAGGAATACTACAATGTAATTCATGTGCTGAGCTGTGTTACTCCATGTGGAATGCATAGCCACTGTGAGGAATACTACAGTATAATTCATTGTGCTGAGTTGTGTTACTCCATGTTGATGCATAGCCACTGTGAGGAATGCTACAATATAATTCACATGCTGAATTGTGTTACTCCATGTGGATGCTTAGCATGCAAACAATGGTAAGGAATTCGACAATTTTTATTCATGTGCTGAGCTGTGTTACTCCATGTGGAATGCATAGTCACTGTGAGGAATGCTACAGTATAATTCATGTGCTGAGCTGTGTTACTTAATGTGGATGCATAGCAAGTAAACAACAGTAAGGAATACTACAATGTAATTCATGTGCTGAGCTGTGTTACTCCATGTGGAATGCATAGCCACTGTATGGAATGCTACAGTATAATTCATTGTGCTGGGTTGTGTTACTCCATGTTGATGCATAGCCACTGTGAGGAATTCTACAATATAATTAATGTGCTGAGTTGTGTTACTCCATGTGGATGCACAGCAAGCAAACAATGGTAAGGAATACTACAACATAATTCATGTGCTGAGCTGTGTTACTCCATGTGGAATGCATACCCACTGTAAGGAATGCTACAGTATAATTCATGTGCTGAGCTGTGTTACTCAATGTGGATGCATAGCACGTAAACAACAGTAAGGAATACTACAACGTAATTCATGTGCTGAGTTGTGTTAGTCCATGTGGAATGCATACCGACTGTAAGGAATGCTACAGTATAATTCATTGTGCTGAGTTGTGTTACTCCATGTTGATGCATAGTCATTGTGAGGAATGCTACAATATAATTCATGTGCTGAGCTGTGTTACTCCATGTGGCTGAATAGCAAGCAAACAATGGTAAGGAATACTACAATGTAATTCATGTGCTGAGCTGTGTTACTCCATGTGGAATGCATAGCCACTGTGAGGAATGCTACAGTATAATTCATTGTGCTGAGTTGTGTTACTCCATGTTGATGCATAGCCACTGGGAGGAATGCTACAATATAATTCATGTGCTGATTTGTGTTACTCCATGTGGATGCATAGCAAGCAAATAATGGTAAGGAATACTACAATGTTTATTCGTGTGCTGAGCTGTGTTATTCCATGTGGGATGCATAGCCACTGGGAGGAGTGCTACAGTATAATTCATTGTGTTACTCCATTTTGATGCATAGTCACTGTGAGGAATGCTACAGTATAATTAATGTGCTGAGTTGTATTACTCCATGTGGAATGCATAGCAAGCAAACAATGGTAAGGAGGGTATATATTCCACAGCCACTGAACCCTGCTGTAACTTAGACATGTGATACTATACAAACCAAACTGAGCTTTTAATGTTTCATTTCATTACTATAAATGTTAAATCTTACAGTCACTTATGAAAAGACATTGTTTCATCCACATTGTAGGCTACAACAAAGCACATCTAACAATTTTACATAAGATGAAAGTAGCTTGGAAGCACTTCCATTCCCTGTTGCTCGTCTAACAGTATCTAAGTGCTTTATACATCATAAAAATTCAAACAAGCAGTGATTTCATTAGCTAAAACTCATGGATAGCTCTCAATACCCCTCACACCCTCTCCCTATCTGAAACCTGGCTCAAGCCAAAAATCTGAAATAGTGAAATACTCCCACCAGGTCATAATATCTTCCAATCTGATAGACCTGTAAAAAAATGTGGTGGCATGGCCATCCTCCACTCAAACAACCTTAACCTCTCACCTGTAAAAAAAGGTGGTGGCATGGCCATCCTCCACTCAAACAACCTTAACCTCTCACCATACCCTTCCCCAATTCCTGGCTTCCTCCCAGCTGAAATCATCATCCTTAACTGCCATCTGAATCCCCACAAAAAACTTGCAATTGCCTCTATCTACCTTCCTCCTGGTAACAATCTGCTCATTCTTGAAAACATCCTATCCTAGTTCTCCTACAACATACCATATGAGACACTTATCCTTGGAGATGTCAACATTGATCGGTCCAAACTCACAACTGACTCCCCCCAACTCAGTATCCACCTACATGGCTTCCACCAACTTATAACATCTCCCACTCGGTTCCATAAAAATTCCACTTCCAGCTCCATCATAGACTGGATCCTTACCAATTCCCCCCACCAATACAACAATCCCACCACCTTACCTGACTCCCTCATTGATCATCTTCTTACCACCATCTTAAGACACTACTCCCATATTTCTAAACCCCACCTTATCAAAGACTGTTGAAAACTATCAACTTTCAATTCATCCCAATTTAACTCCATTCTCCACAACATAGATTGCTCCATCCTAAAACACCTCCCCCTAAACAATGCTGTAAGCACTTTCAATAGCATCTTCATGAATACTCTAAACTTCTTAGCTCCCTCTAGGAAGATCAGAGTAAAATCAAACCATGCTCACTGGCTCTCCAAAGAGACTAGGTCCCTTATGAAACAAAGACATTGTGCTAGAAAAACCTGGACTTAAACTAAACAACCACCTTTTCTTCAAAAATACAGGCAACTGAGGAACCTTGCAAAAAAACATACAACTAATGACAAAAAGTTATACTATAGCTCTGCTCAGCTTAACAACAAATCCAATCCTCGGAAATTTTGGTCAACTCTCAACAACATCCTCTATCCTGGAAAGCCCTCTAATGCCTCCCCATACCCTAACTCTTCCTCTCAGGGAACAGCTACCCTCCTGAATAAACACTTTATCTCTTCCATCCAACATCTGGTAACCTCTAAGCCAAACTATACTTTGACACCCACCCCTCCAAGTCCCACTAACACAACTTTGTTTTCTTTTGAGCCAGTTTCCATTACTTATATCACATCTCTACTACTCAAGCTAAAACCTTGCTCTGCTTCCACTGACAGTCTATCTCCTACATTCCTCAAACTCGCTACTGACTCAATTGCCTATCCTATATCTATACTAATTAATCCATCTATTCTGGAATCAACTGCCCCCATCCTTTGGAAATCTTTCTTCACTATCCCTCTTCATAAAGGTGGAAACTCCACTGACCCCTCAAACTACCGACCTATTGCCATTCTGTCACACCTCTCCAAGATATTAGAAAAATGTATTCGCTCACAGCTTCTCAATCACCTCCTCACACACCACTTACTTACCCCTACCCACCATGGATTTCGTCCTCACCACAGCACCACCAGTGCCCTCCTCTCCTTCACTCATATCATTGCAGAGGCCCTAGACAACAATAAACTCATTTCCTGTCTCTTCCTAGATCTCTCCAAAGCCTTCGATACTGTCTCTCATCCTCTACTATTATCCAAATCACCACCTATCCCCCTCCGCAATTGCCTGGTTTAATAGTTACCTATCTGGCAGGGAACAATCTGTCAAATGGCTCTCATCCTCCTCACCTTTCCTTCCCATCTCCACTGGTGTTCCCCAAGGCTCCATCATGGGACCCCTTTTGTTTAACATCTTCACCAATGATCTTTACACCTCATGCAAAGAATCCTCCCTTATTCAGTATGCCGATGACTCCACACTTATATCCATCTCAAATAACATTCCTGAACTACACTCCCTGACCCAACAGGCCGTACTTTCCACTGAACAATGGCTCTCTCACAACCTATTGATCCTAAATCCCAAAAAGACCAAATTCCTACTTTTCCTTCCCCGTTCTCTTTCTCATCACAAAACCTCCTTTTTATTACATCTTCTAACAATACAACTATCCAACCTGACACCCACACAAAACTCCTAGGGGTCATCATCGATGACGAACTAAAGTTCAACCTACACATACTCCAGTGTATAAAAAAAACAAACCAGAAACTAGGTCTGCTATATCGTAACAAAAAATTCCTAACCCCTGAATCTAGACTTACCCTGGGCCAGGCACTCCTCCTCCCCTCCCTCTTATACGCTGCCCCAGTTCTTACCAATATTCAGGCCTCCACTCTAAACAAACTCCAACAGACTTACCATAAAATAGCCAGATTCATTACTAACTCCCCATACAACTCACACCACTGCATTTCTTTAAACACTCTTCAATGGCTTGAACTTCCCCAATTTCTGCTATCTTATCAATGTCATATGCTACACTCTATTCTTTATAAACCGTCCTTCTGTCCATCTCTATCTTCCTTAGTCTCCATCTACATCCCATCCTGGACCCTCCATACTTCTAACCAACAATTACTTGATATCTACCACCCAAAAAGGTCAGTAGGCAAACTACTCTACAAACATTTCCTTGCCCATGCTTGGAACAAACTTCCCCTTGACTTAAGTTCAATCTCCCACACCTCACACTTTAAAAATTAACTAAAAGCTTATTTTCTCAATTCCAGAACCTGCCCTTGCCATGACCCTACCTAGTCTTCCTCCGCTTTATGTACCCTCAAAAGGACCATACTTAGTACCTCATTACACCTCTCTCTCCAATGTGTCTACTATGCATTCGCATAATTTTATACAAACAAAAAATGTTATTGTTGACCTATTGAACTATATCAATGTAAAATTGTTACTTAGCTTCTTTTTAATGCAACTTTAACTCTATGCATGTAACCCAACATATGTGAATCTTTTTGCTATAACTGCTATTATATAAATATTGTTTAAAATTGTACTTGTTTAAAATGTACTACTGGAGCTTTCCTCCTCGGGTCTCCACTGAAAATGGGCCACAAGCCCAGTTGGACAAACCCGGTTAACAAATGTCAATAAATAAATAAAAGAGAAACACATTAAGGTAAACCATACCAACAAGCATTTCAGACTATGAAGAGAGAAGTTCCAGGGACTTTTATTGGTAATTAAAGTAAATTGGTATTGGAAGGTATCTGTGACCCATATTCTGACAATCTTGCTTTTTTCTTAAACTATTTAAATAAAATCACTAATTTTTACAAGCAAGTTGATCCCTTTCTAGTAGGTGAAGACTGCACTGTGGTAACAGTTACAGTTAATGACAGATCAAAGACTAAACAGAACGACACATAAAAAGGTCAGAAAGTAATCATAAACCGATTGTCAGTTTTTGGCAAAGTGTGACTATGAAGGGTGAAATGCCTCTGTGATCCAGGTATCACCATTTTTTATCCATTGTACCACCGCTGTAGAAGACTTTATTGAATATTAAGATCAAGGACTCTAACCCACAGTATTTTGAATGTTGGCATAATCAGGCTCATTTAAGCCTTTATCGCCTTTTTTGTATGTTTCCAGGCTTCTTTTATTTGCATGCTCATGGGATTCTGCATCATCAAATTAATTTCCTATTAAAATATATATAGAAATGTGTCAAACAATACCACCTGTTAGCCTTCTTGCCCCTCTTACCATTCCAAGAAAATTCTAGGCATTTGTACCTGAAAAGGTGGCCCTAAATGAAGTCAACTGTCTAGGCAAGAAATTATCCTTTCTAACAACCTTTGTAACAACTCTTGGCTTAACAGTAGTTATCTTTCTGCCATATCCTTCTTAGCAGTGGTTTCTTCTCCCTTCCCATCCCATCTCTGTAGTCATTTGAACTCTAAATGCCCCTCCTACTTACATCACAATCATATAACCCCATGGTTTTGGTATGTACTGAAACCAGTGTCTGCCTTTTTTGTCTGTGTAACCTGCTGTGAAAGTTTAGACTGACACAATGGGTACTCTTATGCCCTTATACAGTGCTAAGCATCACTCTTGTGAGAAGTTATTCACTAGCATCTCGATAAAGGTCTCACTTTTTGCCATTTCCTCAGCATGGGTACACTTCTTGGCTTCCAGCTACAGTCTCATTTCATCAAGCAAAATACTTTATGCTTGTTGCTTTATCAAAAGGTCTCCCAACATTTTACAAGTAATTTGACATCCACTTACCTACCTATCAGATCTAATACTCAGTTTGCAGTGAAGTCACTGACGCTACCATCTTTCTTTTTTCTATGATCCCTGAACTTTCTTTTGTAAGCTTCAGATGTTAACTTAGAATACTTATAAATGACATTTTAAACTTTTTGATTATCAAGACATTCACTATCTTTCATTTCCTTATTGCATGCATTGCCTTGCCTTGAAGCAGTGGAGTTTAAAGCTTAATCAATTAGCATTAATTGCTGATTGCACACACATTCAGATGCCCAAATACAATTGTAAAAGTCATCCCTTATTTACAGTGGGGAAGCCATTTGGTACTGACCTTGTCATGTAGGATTAAAGTTCCATAAGAAGCTTTCTTTCAAGCCAGACAATGGTCCAGGGTAATTCGGCCCTTAATATTTTTGTGTTTTGTCTAGCCCAGATTGGAAGTCTACCAGAGTCATGGTTAATTAACTGCAAAGTAGTGAATCCCACACTAAATAAGCACCAGTTGGGTATACCGTTACCCAGCTCCATGTATTTTACGAGACACCTGAAGATCCAAGACCTTATTCTCGGCCTACCATTGTTCCATATAAAGCATGATAGTAAAGAGACAATCTTTTTGTGCTTTTTGTGGTATGGAGTTTTGTGTATCCTGGGAATATATATATGCAAATAGTACAGCAGGGGTGAAACAGACATTTTAATAAGAGTTATCCATCCCAGGGTTATCCATCCCATGAGTTGCTGGTGAAGCCTATACCAAGAGTGCATCAATAAAAATCCATCATTACACAAAGGTTCCAAATTACAGGCAATGATGGAGTGTGACTCAGGGCAAATATAGACATACGTATTTGAGGTAACTACTACACAATCAAAAGGAAAGAGAATCTGCTGAGAATCTTAATTTCTGGGTAGCAGTGTTGATACCAAAGATCCTTGCTTTGCCTGTTTTAAGTTTCAAACCAGATAAGCAGGAAAAATCATGTATTAGTTGAATTAAACGCTGGGCATCCTGACTGAGGTTCTGAGAAAGGACCATGCAGTCATCTGTGAAAAGCAGTGCGTTGGTTCCACTTCTAACTGATTCAACCAGTAGTTCCACAGTGCCCTGCTTAGAGGTTTGATTGCCATCAAAAATAAAGTTGGAGACAAGGGCGATATTGTCAGGTTCCTAGTGAGATGGAAGATGAGGAAGACATTGCATTGTTAATTATGTCTGTGGCCTTTGGGCTCACATATAAAGTCTGGTTAGAAAGGTAACGAAGATTCTGGTGTGTTATACAGTCGAACACCTGAAATACTGACAAGAAGGCTACTGCTATTTCAGGTACATTTTTAGCTCCTGCATGTATAGACTAAGGGTCTTAACATGATTAATGCTGGGCCTTCGTCTTATAAACCATGCTTGAGTGGCAGATGTCAAGTCAGGGAATATAGAGCTTATCCTGTTTGAAAGAACTCTGGCATATAGCTTAATATCAACATTAATTAAATAAATCAGCCTATAACTGACCACCAATTTAGGGATCCTTGTTTGGTTTTGGAAGAACATAGATAAGTGATGTAGCCAAAAAGTGGTTGACTGTCCCATCTCTGCAAGGAGTGATATAAGCCCACTAAATGAGCTAGCATGACATCCAACAGGGCGTTATTTGTCTCAGCAGGAAAGATATCTGGGCCTGGGATTGTCCCTGATTGGGTTTTGTTGCAGGCCATCCATGACTTCTGAGACACTTATCGTTCAAGCAAGTGTTTCAATATAATGGGAGGAGAGGGTGGGCATATGAACTTTTTTGTGAACTCTCTCACATTGTTGGCTCTGTCACCCAGATTCTTGCTTATGCCCTCACATAAACTTTGGTAGAAGACACTGAACAATGTATTAATGGATGCAGAACTAGTCACTGTTTTCATCATCTTATTGATCTGCAAACATGGGATGGTGCTCTGAAATTTCCTATTTTTCACCTGCATAATAAGTAGTCTCTAGGGTCCATTCCCTGGGGCTCATGCTTTAGTTTTAAGTAATTGAAGACATAGTGTTGATCTAGTCTGCTTCAACAAAACTTCTCCATTCACAATTTTTCCCTTTTTTCCTACTTTCACTTTATTCCAAAATACCCCACAGTTAGCTTCAAAAATTTTAGCAATTAGGCCATTTTTTTGCATACTTACTACATCTCAACACACAGTATAAAAGCAAAGATACAAAATGCACAGTAGGATATCTTATTCCTAATCCTCTTTTTACCTTCTTCCAAGTATAGCATTCCTCTTTTAACTGGGCTCAGTACTGAACGCCATATGACACTAAACATCAACTGAATTATTTCTGTTTCTTTTTCACTTGGACACATAAGTATCCAATATAACCTAATTTCACTAAATTGAGTGCACTACCCCAGTAGACATATATAAATACATATATAACCTAACTAAAATAATGGATTTGATCAAATATACCTTCTGTTTAAACTCTAATCTAAGGGGATAATTCAATAAGCCCTACATGGAGTGATTATCCATATAGGAATAGTGCCACGGCCCGAACACGAAGTCAGGAGGCCGAGCGGTCCAGGAAACAGGGATGGGGGCATGCACAAGCCTCCCAGCACTGTTCGGACATGGAGGTGACTGCATAATGCAAATCACCTCATTTGCTGGTGAAAACCATGCAAATGAGGTGAATTTGTGATCTAAGAAGCAGACTGGCATCTGTGTAGGAGCCATGTCTGCAGGAGCAATGTATGCATTTATTAACCGTGTATCGGAATGTTAAAATAAAGAAAAGGTCTGCGACAATTCAATTAAAGGCATGTATTAAGTGCAGTAGGCATGCCAATGGCCAAAGCTATGGCCATTGGGATTTAAAAGTAATGCAATTAATGAAAAATCAAAGGTATTTTTTAACACATATGACACATTTAAGTGATGCATAGCAACGCACAAATATAATAGATCATAAAATAAAAATTAAAATAGTAAAATATGAGATATAAAGCCATATTGAAGTTCCTCATTATACTGGCTAGTAGGCAGAGTCATACAATGGCAGGTTATCATGGCTGCTAAGGACGTTGGCTCTGGGGTAGTGCAGTAACTAGGGTATATGCAATTAGGTGTATGTATATGAGCTAAGTTTATTGAATAGCAAAATGGGCCACCATATCCACAGGTACCTAACCGTGTAGAGGCTTCGATGTGGTAGTGTAGGCAGAAGAGTCAGCTGACATGAAAAGGGGGTGTGTCAGGGTTTGTGTAAGCAGATTTGAGCTCAGTGGCTCCTGTTTGTGCTCAGCTAAGCACAGCTAAGCAGGGAGGTGTGTCTGAGGCTGCTAAGCTGTGGTTAGCTGGTTAAAGAAAAGCTGAGCATGCTTGTGTACAGGGGAGGGTGCTTTCTGCTCAGCAATGTTTACACTAGCTCCACAGATTTGCACAGAATGTCATGGGGCTTAAAAGAGGAGGAAATTGAAAAAAATAAATAAATAAAAGAAAATAGCTGAGAAAAGGCAATCAACTATAAATGACCAATAAGCCCACTGCCACTCACAGTGGGCCATTTAAACCCCGCAATAATGTAGCTGGCAGGTGGAATATATCATAGTCAGCCAATCACACAGGCCGTATCTGCAGCACACCAGTATAAAGTATGCCGACACCCTTCAATCTGATTGTCCCACATACTCTGCACCATTGGAGTACACACTTGGGAATTTTAACTCACAAAATGATATGGGCTTATACTGCTTTGCTACATCTCTACATGCTACAGGCTAAAGGCAGTGATGAGGATGATGCTGACAACTGGCCCAGACTGAGGAGGAGAAGAGTGTTCAGGCCCAGGGTAACCTTTCAGGGGCTACATGAGCTGGAGATAGTAGAGTGCTACAGGGTGGCAAGGAAATACTACAATAACTCACTGAGCTCTGCCGCTATCACCTCTGACCCAGAGCCAACAGAGGGAAACCCATCCCAATGGAAGCAAAGGTATGTGTAGCTTTAAGAATACTAGCTACAGGTACTTTCCAAAGACCTATTGAGGACATCATGGGGATCTCACAGGCATCCACGTCGAGGGTACTCCACCAGTTCCTGGATGTCATGCTAACACATGCCAGTGAACTCATTTATTTCTCCAACACCCCCGAGGAGAAGGCCAGCAATATGCATCTCTTCCACGCTGTAGCACACTACCCAGAAGTACTGGGTGGCATAGACTGCACTCATGATGTGCACATCAAAGTACCACCCAGTGAGGAGGGTAGAGTCTACGTTAACTGCAAGGGCTATCCCTCCATCAACTGCCAGGTTGTGTGCAATGCCCAGGACATTATCATCAATGTGTGTGCTGGCAGCCCTGGCAGTTATCATGACTCCCACTTATGGCATGCCTCACAGCTGTACCAGGCATTTGCCAGGGGGGACAGCCTATGCGGCCATCTAGTGGGGGATGCTGTTTACGCACTGGAACCGTGGATGATGACACCCATCAGAAATACACACACACCCACTGAAGAATGCCATAATGAGGCACACACACAAACTAGGAACATTGTAGAGCATATGTTTGGGCTGCTCAAGTCATGGTTCCACTGTATTGACATATCTGGTGGAGCCCTGCAGTACTCTCCAGCCACATGTGCACACATGTTCATAGTATCTGCCATGCTACACAATATGACCATGTGGAAACAGCTGCAGCAGGAACATCACAGGGAAGTGGGACACAGCCTCCTACCATTGCCAAGGTCCCCACAGGCACAGGGGGACACGGAAGAGGAACACCCTGAGCCTGTACCTGTAGGGAGATGTAGGCATGCCCAGTACTCCTTGGCCTTGGCAAAGAGGCAATGCATAGCACATACACTAACACCCTTGGGACCCAGGGACTGACACCTTATTCTGAGTCACACACACAGTAAAAATGATGCCACACCCATCACACTACCTGTACCTTACCATGTATAGGCCATGTACTGCATGCATCTGACAGAGTCAGCCCTGAAGCACTGTCTTTTCAACTGCTGCTGGCACAAGGTAAGTCACTCTTATTAACAATAAATTAATGGGCTAGTAGACTGTGGTAGCATATGTATGGTATAGCTGCATGTATGCCTGGGAATGGAGTGGGTTACCAGGATAGCGCCAGACAATGGACAGCTATGTGGGACAACAGGAACTCTCTCGCAAATAATGGCTAACCCACACTATGCAGTAAGCCCTAAGCCAACAAAATCTACTGTACTATGTGAGGGACTTACAAACAGCAGGGCAAAGATCAAATTCATGGACATCAATGTTGGAGTCCCATACATAGTTCTAAACCTATAACAGCAAGAAATCTGTACAAAGCCATGAAGAAATGTGAGGCAAAGGCCCCAAAACAGGGGCAAGTCTTAAATATTGCTCTTACAAACATAGAAAGTTGATAGAATAGCAGCTGTTTCAGTAGCATGAATTATCTGAAGGGGAAGGAGTATGAAACTCAAATGTCTGTCATTATTTTCTAACTTCAGTCTTTAATGATTTCACTAGTATTTGCTGCACCACCACAATATTATGAAAAATGGACCCCAAATATGAGCAAACATCTGGACAGTTTGTGATGATGTGTACAGTTGAGAGGTATGCCCCCTCCCCTCAACACACCCATGTTCACATAGAACTGCAGTAACATTTATGTTTGTAAGGTGAAAGCAGCAGGCTACACATTCCCAGGGCTGCCACAATCAACTTGATAACTTGTTCCATTTCTACAATATGCAGGGGTCAATGTGCTATGTATGTTTGTGGTTAATAGTGTCAAGGAGTAGACAGCACTTACTGGTGGCTGCTGTGGCTTAGTGCTCTAAGTCGAGTACTGTAGTTAGCAGACCCCATGGTTAGAGATTGGCCATGACAACTATTTTGCATGTCAGCTACACCAACAGTAGGAGTTGTACACACTGGCCAGAACTCAATATTTGTTACTGCAGGAAAGCTGGACAGTGGAGGGACAGGAGGCCACACATATGGACAGTACACAGCTCTGAGTAACCTACACAGTGCCTAGTAGAACAGCAGGTTGTGACAAGTCAGTCGAGTGCCAGGATATAAAGGCTGCCATGTCACTGTGTCAGTACTGACAACAAGTCAGTGGGCACCATCCATACCCTTGGAATGACAGGGTGTCTCAGAATGTCCAGACGTATGCCTCATATATCTGTTTTGCTTGTCATAACATTGCATTTGCCTGCCAAACTATTTGCAAACCAATAAAGGTTGATGTGAAAACATCAATGACAGACGGTTGAGATGCAGATGTCATACCCATAAGTAAATGCAAGATAATACAAAACTGTTGTACCAACTGTGTATATTTGTAAAAGCAATATTAGCAGCCTGCCCCCATGTCTGGGCCTGTATCTGACTGTCATATATGGGCCTGTCCAGATGTACGTCTGTAAGAGTTTGAGAGCTATGGCCAACCTGTACCCTTATAATAACAGTGCAGCACAAACCGTCTGAGGACCACAGTAGATGTATGAGGTACAATGATGGACAACCTGCTAAAAAAGTACAGTCAGAGGTGTGAAGTCCATAACCCTGTGTGTGATGCTACCATGTCTACCCCAATCACACCATAACTGGAAATACATAGCAGCGACTGTGGACAAAGGCTCTGACTGAACTACCGAAGGATAAAGAGACACGTATAAGGGGAAGGGGAACCACGCTACAACATTTTGTGCTGTAAAATAGTTCTCTGCAGTGTATGGGGTCAGTAAACAAATGTCTGTAAGTGCTATCTCACATTATTCTCTACTGATCTGCCACTGACATACCAGGAAATCACAGTGCTATGTAAAGTATACCACACATATTATGGAAAACTCATCTAAGTTCAATGCACTCTGTACCCACACCAGGCTACGACTCAGTTGATAAGGATACCACACAACCAGGACATCCCCAACCAATATATCACTGAGGTGCTGGATTGTTTACACAGGTAAATCAGCCAATTGGCTGTAGCACACAAAATCCTGGACTGGAGTACAGCTACCTCTGGAATGGACTCCCACTCTCATTTTTAGAAGGTCATACTGGGCATACCCCTACACTTAGAGAATTACAGCTTATGTCTAAACCCACATCTGATTATACAACTATGTTGTCCACATATGTCTTTGCATACAGATAGCTATGTGCACCTTAACTGTGTCTCCCCACCCCCTATCACACAGGATTACCCTCAGCTATCTGTAGGTGGTACATATGTTATATATCTGCATCTTTCGAGTGTGATATATATATATATATATATATATATATATATATATATATATATATATATAAAACATATACAGATATATCAATTATAGACAGGCAGAGACAGGGGGAGAGAGAGATGGACAGAGAGAGAGAGACAGAGAGAGAGAGAGAGAGAGACGCATAGAGAGGGAGACACCTCGAAAGGCAAAGAGTGATATCCTGCTGCAGACATTTGCACACCAGTTGTAACCAGTGGCACATGCCAGAATGAAGGTGAGCTCCATTCTGTAATAGTAGTGAGGTAGGGGTTGTAATCTCACATCACCTGCCGTGTGTGTGTGTGTGTGTGTGTGTGTGTGTGTGTGTGTGTGTGTGTGTGTGTGGTTTTTTTTGTAGGTGAAAGCATTGTGAGGCCTTTTCCTCCCAGCAAACATCCCATTGCCCTACTTTACAAGGCCTGCTGATGTCATTCACCTTAGAAGTACCTTTGGACACTCTTCAGCCCTATAAGCTCTGTGGTGTATGTATTAAGTACAAAGCACTATAGTACAAATAACTAGATATATATAGGGGTTCTAATCTCAACACTGGCAAGTGTGTGTTTGTAGGTGAGTGTATTATGAGGCCTTTTCCACTCAATAAACCTCCCACTGCCCTACTTTACAAGGCCTGCTGATGTCATTAACCTTAGAAGTACCTTTGGACCCTTTTCAGCCCTCTACATACTGTGACGCATGTGATAAGTACATAGCACTACAGTACAAATAACTAGATAGGTAGGAGTTCTAATCTCAGCACTGGCAACTGTGTGTGTTTTGTAGGTGAAAGTATTTTGAACCCTTTTCCACCCAGTAATCCTCCTACTGGCACCTTAGAAGCACCTTTGGACACCCTTCAGCTGTTTAAGCTCCATGGCACATGTGTTAATTACATAGCACTATAATATAGAAAACTAGATAGTTATGGGGTTCTAATCTCAGCACTAGCATGTGTGTGTGTGTGTGTGTGTGTGTGTGTGTGTGTGTGTGTGTGTGTGTGTGTGTGTGTGTGTGTGTGTGTGTGTGGTTATACCATTTTGAGGCCTAGTGACCCCCAATCGGATTACTTTACAGGGCCTGTCAACCACCTTAGACCCACTGTTGGACACTTTCTAGCCATGTAAATCCTGTGGTACATGTGATAAGTAGGCAGAACTAGTACATACAGCTAAGTAGGTAGGAGTTTGAATCCCAATATAGCCAACTATACTACTGTTTTTGTGTGAAGCATATCCCCTGTAGCTGTCGTGTGTGTTGGTTATACCATTTTAAGGCCTCTTGAACCCCTCCCCATGGCATTACTTTAAAGGGCCTGTTGATGTCATTCACCTTAGATGCACCATGTTAAACTGTACAGGCCATACCCTTCATCTGTACAGATGTATGCAGAATATCTAGATGTTTGCAACATATATGTGGTCCATGAATCATAACAATGGGGTGTTATGAAAAATCATTTGCAAATACGTGACAGTTGTTATCACAAATAGTGACAGACATGTCAGCTTCAGATGTCATACCTGTCTGAAACATCACTTGTCTAGGTTTGTAAGAGCAATAATGTGAGAACAGTCCCTATTCTGGGTGTTTTTCCCATCATTCATTAAGGCATTCCCAGGATTAATTGATGTAAGAGGTTGTGGGTTATGGCCCTGGCATATAAGCTCCATGGTGCATGCAATATGTACATAGCACTATAAGGCATATAAGTAGATAGGTAGGTGTTCTAATCTGATGATTGCCAACTGTGTGAGTGTACGTTTCTGTATGCATATCTGCTGTGGCTGTTTTGCCTGTGTGTATGTGATCGCATGCCATTTTGTTTGCCTCTTCCACCCTGTTAACTCTCACATTGCCAACCTAGTCAGGGCCCCTAAAGCTATCATCCACATTAGAAGCACATTTACACATTGTCTAACACAAAGGCACTGTGGCACATGCAATAGTTATGTCAGTCTGTATTGTACATAAGATAGGTAGGTGTTCTAATCAGAAAAGCCAACTCTGTCTACATGCGTGTTTCAATGAATGTCACCATGCAGCAGTGTGTGTCTGTTTGAGATGGGTCTACCATGTTAAGGGCCTATGAATCCCCCATTGGCAATCCAAACAGCCCCTGAAATTGTCACACACCTGAATAGTACTGGCAGACACTGTAACACTATAGTAGCTCTGTGGTGCTTGTGTTATGTATATAGCAGTATTGTATGTACAGCTAGGCAGGAAGAGGTTCTGCTGTCAACAAGGGCAGGTCATGACTGTGTGTGTGTGTGTGTGTGTGTGTGTGTGTGTGTGTGTGTGTGTGTGTGTGTGTGTGTGTGTGTGTGTATGTGTGTGTATGTACTGCATGGATATCCCCTTGCAGCAGTCTAATTGTGTTGCAGCCACCAGCATACCAGTCATCTGCACAGGTGTATGCAGAATGTCCAAATGTTTGCAACTGGTTAAAGCCATGAAGAAAAGTGGGGCAAAGGCCAAACATTGAGCAAAACCTTCACATATTGCTGTGACATGCATGGAAAGTAGATACCAGAACAGGTTGTGCATTTGAATGCACTTTCCAAAGGGTATGTGTTGTGACATGACAATATCTGTCATTAATCTGTAATGTTAGTCTGCCATGATTTTCCAAACATTTTCCAGAAAACCACAATGTTATGACAAATGGAATAAAGCTATGTGGCAAACATCAGGACATTCTGCAGACATATGTACAGGTCAGAGGTATGGCCACCATATCTGTAGCACTCTGCAGATTGCAGTCCATGTTTGGCAAGGAGTGACCTGTGACAACAACTGAAACAATACAGAGATCCCCAGAGTGTAGGGCAACAACCACTTCATTTAGTTGTCTACTAATTGCACAGAGCAGTTGTTGCACATCAGAACCACCTTAATGTTATGACAAATAGCGTAAGCTCAGGTAATGTCACACAAAGCAGGTGTCATACCCGCAAACCAAAGAAAATCCTGTGTGCTGCACTTACTGTGGGTATGGTATTTCCTGCCAACTGCCATGTTACTACAACACGTGTCCCACAGTCCACATTCGATAAGGTGGCGACCACAATCTGTCACTCATGTGCATGCAATATGTAGACATATGAAGGCCCTGTGACTACCTGCTGCCCCCAATGATCCACATGTATATAGGCCTAAATGGTAACTGCCACTACCCACATATGTAGATACTGCCTAAGACTATATCAAATGTAAGTAGTGTGCAGTCTGTCATTGAACCACATACTGCTGTTAACACACTGCAATGGGCCATGCAATGGGTATGGAATGGTGACAAGGTCCTTGCCTCAAGCTGAATGCTGACAACAGTGTCAGCATACCATATGGCAAGGACGTGGCCCCACTATTTCCCATATCAGCACCTACCCCATTTACTGCATGATATATTTACAAAAGCAGTAGTAACTTCCCAGAGCTGGTTTGGTTTAGTGGTGCACTGCTCTGACTCTGGTGCACAGGGTCCTGTGTTTGAGAGTTGGCACTGACGCCTTTTTCCCTAATGTTAAATGACTGTAATACATGATGTATTTACAAAAGTATTGCTAGTTCCCACAGCTGCTTTGGCATAGTGATGCATTGCTCCGGCTCTGGTGCACTGGATCCAAGACTTGCCAGTGCCAGTTATTTTGTTGCTGGGCAGAACAGTGGCTGAATGAGATAGAGTGATTAAAGCAGTTTTAAGTGAGTTTGCATGGTTTTGCGTGATGCTAAGCGATGTCAAGCGGCACTTAGTCCTGCATAGCTTCGGATAGTGCTGCTTATTCCCACTTAAACCCACGTTATTTTCAAAAAAAGAAAAGAAAAAAGGGTGATAGGAAAGTGGTGAAATGGGAGCAAGCAGGGGGAAAACATTATGAAAGGCAGCTAGGGATGTGCAGGACAGATGTAGGAAAGGAACATAGCTCTCCATTCCTTGTGCAGTAACAGCTGTGAATGATGTGGACAATTTGGAATTTAGGGACTCACACCCCACAGGGAGGGGTGTGGGTGACATATATTTGTTGAGTGATTCATGGGTAAATTGATGAATGTCAGTGTACATGGGGGCAAAATGGAGAGCTATGTATGGAATGACAATTTTGGGGGGAGACAAATGCCCCCCTTTTTTTAAGGTGAGAGTGGGATGTTGGGAAATGGTTGTAGGTATGTGTGAAGAGGTAAGTTGGGTAGGAGAGGTTGCTTTTGCAAACAGACAAGACAGCAGACAGGGGTGGTGTATGATGACACATGAGGGGGGGTAAACACCTTGGACGGGGATGGTGGTTGGGAATCAGAAGGCCACATGCTCCCAAATGGAAACAGTGGGACTGAGGTCCCCACCCATGGGTGGACACCACTGCCCCTTCACAGCTTTGAAGCTGGCTGTTCTGGGAGCTGAATGATGGGGCCAGCCTGGCCCTCGAGGTGCACCAGTCTGCCCATGATCTGGCGCAGCAGACATCCAAGTCCCTCTGGATGACCCTGTGCACCATACCTCTGAACTGGTGTCAGGTAAGAGGGTCCTCTCCACACCTGCACCTGGGGGGATGGGCCTTGCACCCTGAGGTGGTTCCACCCGAGGGTGGTGCAGGACCAGCAGAGGAGGCAGCTCAAGGTCGGGTCCCAGACCTGCTGGGACCTGGTGCTGCGGCCCGATGAGGTAGGGCAGGCAGATCCACTGTGATCTGCCTACCCAAACATGCTATGGTGTTGAGGTTTGTCAAAGTTTATTGGTTAGTCATGAACAAAACATTGCAACATTAGTTATAACAGCATACATAAGTATTCCAATTAACCCAGAACAACATAACTGGAAAAATTGCATAGCAAACAGAACACATGCATAAATGGAATTGCATAAATGGAATAACAGTCATTATTGTAACAGCATGCCAGTATCAGTTGCAGCAACAGGTCCCAACACTGGAATATGAACAAGGTATGTTAGTATGCAACCATTGGAATACATGAACAATAATAGAACACAAGTCCTAACATTAGGTTGTGAGAACACCATATCTGTATTATATGAATAATAATTATTGATGCAGACAATGGGTGGGGGGTGAGAAATACAGTCCATTACCAATTGTATAGGCTATATTTTTACAACAGTATTACTCAATACTCTACAGGTCTACCCTCACTTTACATCTACCTGAGGCCTATAGCTACTGTAGCATGTACATACCTATTAATCTGTTGACTTTGAATGCTATGGGGCAAGCTGTTGCAACTCTAATGTTGTGTGAGTGTGCTAACGGCATACTTGTACTGGATTTATATCTGTGTGCAAGTGTTTGGCAAAAGTGATCACTAGCCATGACAGTGTGACACTTGAGAGACATGTATTGGGAAGAGTGCATGGTATATATAGCTATCCTGTTGTCATTTGTAGGCATGGGGCTGGACACTGGAACATTTGAACACAGTTTATTAGTATACCCTTCATACAGCTAATACAAACATTTCTTTACCTGTGAGCCCTGTGGAGAAAATATCTGTTAACAGTACCTGACAGTTTCTACAATTACTCAAGATTACTTGTGTGTCACTATGAATACACCTTCGTACCTGTCCCTGGAGTCAAACCGTGGTCTTTGTATGGAAAAATTAACAACATTTCTCTATTTCTTATAACACTGAGGTAATTACAAAGTCTGACCTTGTAATATAAGTTTAGTGTTACAGTGTCATGCATGATAAATAGTGAACTGTGCATTAATACTTTGAATGCAGGTGTACACATTTAACCCCTAGTGGATGTGATTATGTGTGAACTGTACAGACCACAGCAGGCTGCTGGGTTGCATATCCAACCCATACACATTTGCACATCATATATTTGCAGTCTCCACTTATTACAGTGTCATACTTGCCTGCATCAGCATACCTACATTCAGGACTACATGTAGCTGAAATGCAAAGTTTAACACAAGACAATGCTGCAGGGAACACACTATAATAGATTACACATTACTATTCAAGGCTCAGATTTTAGTGCAGAACATATATAAATTTTCCTTGTATCTTGTTTTACAGCTCCACATCTACAGTTTGGCATAACAGCTGCTTAGCAGACAGCCTCTGTGACTTCATGCTCACATAGCCATACTTGCTGTGTAGCACCTGTGCACTGGTATTTCTTCAACAATAGACCAGATTAAACACAACAGTGTGTGGGAATAAGCGTTATTTAGGGTGATATGACACAGTGGTTTATTACATTCAAAATTCTAAATTCAGTTGCACTG
Source organism: Protopterus annectens (assembly GCF_019279795.1). Taxonomy (NCBI): domain Eukaryota; kingdom Metazoa; phylum Chordata; order Ceratodontiformes; family Protopteridae; genus Protopterus; species Protopterus annectens. Next base: position 1,822,042,712 of record NC_056731.1, on the reverse strand, counting down.
CATATCCTATAGATGATAAATGTATGTCAGTTATTACTTTCACAGTAGCAAGCACAGTATACTTTATTTACAAATTCATTCCTACACAATATTACTACAGTATTGGCTTCCTTTCATCAACAGTAGATTGTTTTCTGTCTTCATCTGTATTACACAGTACCTGGCATTAGTCACATATATCAATGCTGGTCTAACAACACATTTATTCGGTACACTCAGAACACACTATACCTAATGGCAGTAAAGAATTATACTTTCTTATTTTCTGGACTCGCGCGCTCTCTCTCTCTCTATATATATATATATATATATATATATATATATATATATATATATATATATTGCAAGTTATATCTGTACTCACCATACTGTCAGCACAACCTCACCAGTCATCCTGTGTGGGCCTCAACATTATGAACCTTCTTCTCTGCAGCCATGGGGGGAAAGCACACCATTATGCATACCTGTCTATCAGCTATATCAGCTATTCATACTACAATTTAATAAATCACCACTTGATATACTTACAAACTTCTGGGGCATTCTGGGCCTGATCATCTTGGATCCCTTTGGCCAAGAGCAGACCATATCACTAAAGATCCCACCGACCAACTTAACCTTAGACAAATCAGAAACTCCACCAAAAAAGCAGTACTTCTAAATAAAAGAAACTACTACTGCCATTTACAACAAGCTAACCAACAAAATCCACAAAAGTTCTAGGCAGGAATAAAAAGTCTCTTAAAGCCTGTCCACTCTGACACCCCTTGCCCCATAGGCACTTCCCAAAACAACACTAAACAAACTGCTGATGCCTTCAATACATTCTTTACTGAAACTGTCCAGTCTCTAGCTAATCAATTATCCCCGATATCACCTCTCAGTCCACCTTCCCTAACACTTCTTTTCCCACATTTCAACTGCAACCAGTACCTACATCACTTATCTATTCTCTTCTCCACAAACTTAAAGCCTCCTCTCCATCTGCTGACCTTCTGCCTGCTCAGTATCTAAAAACTGCAACCAAACCACTAGCCAATCCCATTTCCATTCTGATTAACAGAACCATTGTCAAAGGCTATATTCCTTCTGTCTGGAAAATTTCACATATCATTCCCCTGCATAAAGGTGAAAATTCAACAGAACTCTCAAACTACCGACCCATAGCCCTACTCTCCCCCTGGCTAAAATCATGGAAAAATGCATCCAAAAACAACTTCTTAATCACCTGTTGAATAACAACCTACTTGCTGACTGTCAACATGGCTTCAGACCTTTCCACAGCACCACTTCAGCCCTCCTTTCCTTTACTGATTGTATCAACAAAAATTGAAATAATAATATCCTTACCTCTGCTCTCTTTATTGACCTATCCAAAGCCTTCGATATGGTCAATCACCAGATACTGTTAAATTTACTTAAAACATTCTCACTAGATTCAAGAGCTATAATGTGGTTCCACTCCTATCCTCATAACAGACAACAGGCAGTGCTCTGGCACAATAACTTATCCAACCAGCTGCCCATTACCCTCGGAGTCCCACAAGGTTCAATACTTCGCCCCCTTCTGTTTTCTATTTTTATTAATGATCTTCATACCAGTATTCCCTCTGCAACCTGTATATAGTATGCTGATGATTCTACTTTGATTTGTTCTGCTTCATCACCTCCGAACTGTACTCTATCACCCAAAAGACTTTCCAAACTATTGAAACATGGTTCTGAAAATGATGCTTAATCCTAAACCCCAAGAAAACCAGACTGTTACTGTGCTCCCCCACCCGAAAAATCCTCTCCTCTCAACTTCTCTGTCTTGTCTAGTAATGGCACTAACATATCACCTGACCCCACTACCAGGCTCCTCAGAGTAGAGATAGACAATAACCTATGCTTTGACTATTACATTAACAACACTATAAAATTAGTTAACAGAAAGCTAGGCTCCCTGTATAGAATTAAACCATTCCTTACTCCACTTACCAGAACTTTCATTGCCCACTCCCATCTGATTTCTTCCCTCTTTCATGCCTCCCCTATTTACACATACCTGTCCAAATCTAACCTCTGCAAACCAGCTGTTGCCTATAACAGTATTGCCAGATTTTCCTCTGGCTCTACTTTTAGAACCCATCACTGCATAAACTTAAAGCAATTAGGATGGCTTGAGCTGCAAAATCTGATCGTATATCACTAGCTCTCCTTAGCCCATAAAATCCTCTACAAACCCACTAACACCCCTATACTCACCTTCTTTATCACTCCTTACTGCAACCTCAAAAGCCTACATTCTTCTAACAAACTTCTTATATCAACTTGCAAATCCAATAACTTGGCAGGCAAATCCTTGTTCTCAAACACAATAGGTAAAGCCTGGAACTCTCTTCCTGACAATGTCACTGCTATCTCTTCTCTTCCCTGTTTCAATTCCCAACTCAGAACTCACCTCAAAACTTACTGGCTCTGCCCCTGCACTAACCCTGACTAGCTTTCAATGTGCTACTATTACTTTCAATTCTCCTTCATACAAATCTTACACTAAATCTTTTCTACTGTCATGCATAATTTGTATACCCTTAGTCTGTAATTAATTTCTAATTGTTGCTTCTGTAAGAACATGCTAATGCTAATACTATTATATGTTTTCAGTTAACTAAATTTGTAAATTCTGATATTAATGTCTGTATTTGCAGCTTTTCTCCCCGGGCCTCTGCTGAAAATGGACATATATCCAGCTGGACCAGCCCGGTAAACAAATGTAAAATAAAAATAAAATAAAAAAGAGTGCCCCCTTCCTCCATCTTAGGTCATCGTAATGATGGTGGACCTGCTCACCAGTGTGGGGGATACCACTGGCATTGGTGAGATTACATGCCTGATGGTCCCAGACTTGTATTCTGATCCCTGGTACTGGCCCTGCAGCAGTCTGTCATCAAGGTTCTTTATGAGGAGCCCAGCCATGACCCTGGACTCCAACATACCCCAGTGCTGCACCCAAAAGCACGCTCCCTCTCCTGTACCTGCCATAGTTCCTACAGGGATCAAACTCTAACAGGTTCTGCCTGTATTCCTGCCTGTGTGGTTTAAATAAGGCCATCCCCCACTATTTGCTGTCATTAGACCATATTCAAAAATGCTAAGCACAGCTCAGCAGTGCTCAAACCCACTAAGCTGAGTTGAGAAATGCTTAAAGTGGCACGTGCTGACCAGTGCTTAGCAGTGCACAAATCCACTTAGCTGAGCTGAATACTGCTTAGAATGGGACGTCCTAGCAAGGTTTAAACCAGTTAAGTGGAGCTAAGCACTGCTAAGTATTGCTCAGACAGGTCCTGTTTAAGCATTGCTTAGCTTTGCTTAGTAGGGCTTAGCAAAACTGAGATAAGGGCAAACAAAATTAGCATTTAAAAAAATAAGAATTGGATAGTAATTACTCAATTATTGATACATTATTATTATGTGCATGTATTTTACTTTACATGACCTCCCCATGTGATTTCATTACGTTACCTTGGGGTGTGACTATACTGTATCAGACACTTGTGTTTAAATGGTAGTTTTCACCTCATATCTCCATTGACAATGGGATTCTGCACCAGCTACACTACCCTGGTTAACAAATGTCCCTAACTACATCAATAAATAAAATTAAAATTAATAGGAAAATTTTTCCCATGTAAAAGCTAAATGGCCTGTCTTGGTATTCGAACCATGCACCTACTGCACACAAAGCTGTGCCTTTAACCACTCAGCTGTGAAGATTTCCACTATGCAGTTCTGTATAGCTTCTCAATATGTTTAAGCACTGCTGAACAAAGTGCTGCACAGTGCAAACCCTCTCAGCTGGGCTTAAACTTTGAAGAAAATGAAATAAAAAAAATTAACCATTAATTATAAATTAAACATTAGACTTCAAATTATTAAATAAGTGTCTGAGGACACTTTCAGTATTCGAAAAGCACACAACTTCCAAACAGAGAAAAAATGCAGTTATAGGCGCTGTTCTCCAGTAACAATAAAGGTTTTCCTCTTAATAAAACGTGGAAACTCAATTTCGATAAATTCAAGGTCGAAGTCCAACAGACCACTAGGTAAAATGTTTCAAAACACCAATTTATTTGACAAAAAAAACAGATTAAGCGCTTTCATCTCCCATATGGAGACTTCATCAGAATATGTTACACATACAAATCTTCAGTTTAAATACATCTAAGTAGAACACACTTAATTGATCTTGACTTCTAATAGGCTGGCCATTAATTGACACTAATTAACATTGAGGTAATGCTGAACCAAACCTTTGGTAATTTACACGAGTATAATACAAAGTTGTAGAGGTTCATAGGAATTCATGATATTAACATTTCATAATTTTGTTTACAACTTATATAAATGTTGTAAAAATTAAATATAAGTAAAATCATCAAAGAAATTGTGACAGGAAATACTCATTTCTTATTAATACATTAATTTGGTGTATAAATACCAATAAATATATGAAAAAATATATAAAAAATATATAAAAATATATGTATATATAAAATGTATATAAAATATATATATGGTATAAAAATATTGTATGTTAAAACCACATTTATTCTTGTACCTTAAATAGTGTTAAACAACTATGTTTTAAGGTACACCCTTAATAAAATAAAATATATTATATGTACATGCTTCATAAGGACTGAATCTGAATATTTTGTTTATTTATTTATTTACAATAAGTTACAACAGTTAACCATCTATCGATGTCTCTTTGGGTCATCAGCGAGAATCTTAAGGGCTGGGTTGATGGATATGTGGTCATTCAATCCATAATTTCCACATGCATCCAACCTTAACTTTCAGTATTGTTTTAGAGCCATGCAGCACTTTTACAATGCAGGGGGTGTGTTACAGATACTGTAACACATCCCCTATATGACATTACAGTACACAATATTACTTAAGTATCTGAGGACACTTTCTTCATTTATTTAATGCAGTATAGCACTTTCACAATGTAGGGGGTGTGTTATGGCTACTGTAACACAACCCCTATATGACATTCATTTCACATCTTCATTTAAGTGTCCGAGGACACTTTTTTTATTTGAAAGTGCCATATGGCACTTTGGAAGTGCAGCAGGCATGTTACAGATCTGTAAGCACTGTAACACACTCCCAGCACTGATTTACTATCTGTGTACATGGCTCCCCCTCAGTAGTAGGCCTTCATTAATATGCAAGGTGCGCTGCCAAGAGGGAGATGTGGACATGGGCACCATTCACTCCATGTAGGAATAACACTATTCCTTCATGGAGTTTATTATATCCGGGGGTACATGTTCATAAGTTCATAGGTGTGTACTAGGCTAATGGCCCTGGAGCCTTTGCAAGCCTAGCCCATAGGATTACCCTGGCATTGTGCCACCCAACCTTAGCTTCCAGTGCTTCTATCAACTTGAGCCACTGGAGTGATCTCCAGAGTGAACTTTCTATTTCCCATCCACTCATCAAGATTTCTCTTGAAGAGGGCCAGTGAGGTGCTTTCTTTGACATATATGGGAAGTCTATTTCATAGCATGGGCAGTCTCTGGGTTATGAACCTGTCCCTCCAGCACATTCTGTTGATTGTGGTAATGAGGTTGAGGTCTCTGGAGCATGTGGTGTGGAGGAATTGGGACTTCTTTAGCTGTAGCATTTCTAACAGAACTAGGTCAGACATAGTTTTGTAAGTCAAACAGAGATCGCCTCTAAGTAGGTGATATGAGACAGAGAATATTTGAAGTTTTTTGAGCCTTTCCTTACAGGTCAAGTGTTTATGGCCCAGAATCCTCTTTGTGAGGTACTGTTGCAGGCTCTCCAGTTGTTGCTAGTATCTAGTGAGGTACATGCCAAATGGGGCATTGTAATCAATGACTGGCCTAAAGAAGGAAGAGTAGAGGGAGACAAAGACCTCTTTCTTCCTGGATGCAAAATCCTTAGTAATGAGATGTACCACATAGAAGGACTTTTTGACCACAATGGCAATGTGGTGGTCGAAAGAGAGGTTGCTATGAACCTGTGTTCCCCGATCTCTTATAACGTCTTCTGTGTTCAGTGGACTACCATCGATGTGGTAATTCATGGGAACCGGATTTTTCTCAACGGGGATGACGGCATATTTTTTGGCATTAAGCATAAGGCCATGGTTCTGACACCAGTTATTTGTCTCAGTGAGGCCTTTCTGTAGGATGTCAACATCACTTGGGGAGTTAATAATAGCTCCCAACTTGCAATCGTCTGTGAACTTTGTCAGTCAGAGTCCCTTCGTGTTGGTCTGGACTTCAGAGAAGTAGATACCAAACAGGAGAGGACCCAAGACTGAACCCTGTGGGACTCCACTCATGACTGGTCAGCAGTCTGACTTGGAGTTAGCTACTTTCACACTATGGGTTCTATCTGTGAGCCAGTTTGTAACCTACCTAGTGATATAGGGGTTGATGCCTAGCTTACTGAGTTTTTCTATGATTCCTGAGTGGGGAATGGTATCAAAGGCCTTGGCCAGATCAAGGCAGGCTGTGTGAACTACCTTGCCTTCATCCACAGCTCTGATGACTGACTCAAAGAAGTTGACCAAGTTGAGCAGGCATGCTCTACCCTTCACAAAATTAAACTGTGTGGGATCCAGAATTTGGAGATTCCCTATATCTTTGTTTATTAGGTCCATGATGATGCATTCCATAGCTTTGCATATCAGACTCATTAGGCTAATGGGGCAATAGTTCCCAGGGTCTGTAGTCGCTCCTTTTTTGTGGAGAGGGATGACTGTTGCAGAGCACCATTCAGTAAGGACAAAGCCTGAAGTGAGGCTGTGATTGAACAGGACACACAGGTAAAGTGCCAGTTCACTCTGTAGTTCATGTAGAACATAGCCAGGGATATTGTCAGGTCCCATAGAAGCTGTATTCTGGGCCTTGGACAGTACTGTTGTAATCTGTGCAGCAGTAATACAGGGTGCCTGTCAATGTACTGTTAATGTGATAGGTCCTTTGGGAGGTGAGAGAGAGGTAAATTTGGCACTGAATCTGATGGCCGGTATATTGTCAATATCTGTTAGCTCGGTATAGGAGGCACCATTGTGCAGTAGCTCAGAGCAAATCTGGTTATTGCTATGGAAATTCTTTACATAACTATAGGAGGCCTTGTGGTTGTCTTTACTATCTGCTGCAATTCTGTTTTTATAGCTAGCTTTAGAGGATTTGATGAGGAATCTCAACTTTTTGTTGAGGCTTATAAGGGAGTTTATCCAGTCTTGGAACTTCACCTTATTCCGCATCAGTTTCCTCCTTTTGTTGTAGAGTTTGTTTATGCCAGGGAACCACCAGATTGGCTTCCTATTTTCGGAGGAGAGAGTCTTGGTTTTATTGGGTATGATGAGATCCATTCATTTGTGTACGTGTTCATACAGTGCTTCGGTGTATGATTCAGCAGTAATGCAACTATTCTCCATTTGCATGGGTGCCATGAAGTTAGCCACCTCTGTTTTTAGGAGTGCAAAGTTAGCTTTGGAGAAGTTTTCATGGTGGTTACCTTTGTGGGGGGAGGGTGGGAGTGATGTGGATTTCCAAGGTGATTAGTATGTGGTCAGATCTAACCAGGGAGGTGTTGACTATTGGTGTAGAGCAACAGTCGCCCATGTTAGTAATGACCAGGTCAAGGATGTTACTACCTCTAGTGGGAGTAAGAATGAGCTGGTCCAGGGCACTGGAATTAATGAATTCCAGGAAACATTGGGCAGGTGTATTGGTACATGAGTAGTTTTCCCAGTTAATGGAGGGGTAGTTGAAGTCACGCAGTATGAAAGTGTTAGGTTGGATCCTAATATTCTCCAGGGTGCTTAGGAATGTGGAGTGTGAGTCTTGGGACATGGTTGGGGACCTGTAGTAGGCTACAACCTGAATCGCTGTCTTACCCAATGTTAGCTGCACCTGAAGTATCTCTGATGCATTATGTTGGGCTATCAGTCTTTAGGTGTGCGCATCCTTTATGAATATGGAAACACCACCACCTTTGGAGCTTCAGTCCAAGTTCTGGGGATGAAAGGTGTGGAATGAGTTATAGCCTCATAGTGCAGGGGTGCTTTCTGCTGCCTTGAACCAGGTCTCTGTTACAGCACAAATGTCGATGTTCTCCATTTTAAAGAATGCTTCGAGCGAGTGCATTTTGAAATTTAGACTTCTTGCATTGAGTAGCATGACCCTCAGATTGGATTCATTTGTAGCTGTTACGGTGGTAATTTGGTCTTTTGAACACCACCTAAAAAAGGCACTATAGGGGTGGCAAGAGCCTTGGCCAGTATACCGAAGCCCAAGGATGACAGATGCAGGCCATCTCTGACAAAGCATTGAGATCTGTCAATCATGTCATCCCAGGCAGACAGATAATGGATCCCCTTAGAATTACACCAGAAACTTAACCAATTGTTAAAATCAATCATTTTCTGCTTATACTGTGGTATCATTCTGGGTGATGGTAGGATCCTGCTCAGGGCTAGGGTCATACTCGCATGTGCTATATAATCCGAGAGCTCCTTGAGGGTTTTTTAGAAAACACTTATTCCTTTTATTTTTCAATCACTGTTTTACGACAGTTCTTTAATTTTTCCACATAATCAAATACTCTTGCAAATTAATTCAGTTTTTTTTATCAGAAAAGCAAATATCTTCTGTTTTTGTACATCACCTAAACCCTTACTTTTCCCTTTATTCAACTACAGTCCAACTTTTTTTAAAGTATCATTCAGTTATATCACCATTTTTGTATCCAACTCTCATTTAACATCATCAGTGTATAATAAAACATAAGGAATCTCAACACAGTTCCATAATCTGTATGGCTTATCACCAGGTATACTTTTTATAACACAAGCAGCAGCATTTACCATAAATCAAAGTATTATGCTGCTCATAGGGCAGCTCTATCTTACACCTCTTTTCACACACACACCTACTCAGTAAACCGTCCATTAGTCCTTACTCTAATCCCGTTATCATATACAATTCTTAATAAGTTCATTATTTTTCCTTTAAGCACATATTGCATGAAAATTTTCCACAAATATATATTAAGACTGATTATGTGAACCATACATGTTTATGGAAAATTTTCATGCAATATGCGCTTAAAGGAAAAATAATGAACTTAACTGCTCAACATACCTTATTTCATCTCTTCATACTCTATTTTTCCCTCTTCCTTCCTTAGCTGCAATTCCACTCATAAGTACATATTTTGTACCTTTCTTCAAATATAATCCTAAAGTGTGCCAGAACTTACAAAAAGCTCTCCAATTTCCTGATTCATTTCATCTGCCTGCAATACCGCTCCTGATAGTCTTTTTATATTTATTCCTTTTTTTTATAATATCATTTCTCCCACTTCAATCCAAATAAATAAATTATCTGAAAATCCTGTTATTGTAATACCACTGTGTTTTTAGTAAGTTGCTCATACATCAAAAATAGTATATTTCTGTTTTTAGTAATCTTCTATGGGGAAAAATGTCTTCTATTCCAAAATCTTAAGTCACTTCAGTTTAATACTTCCTGCAATTTTTTAACACCATGATTCACTTTTTCCTTATTATTCATCAAATCCCAGTTAGGATTTCCCATTATAATAATACATGTTAGCCATAGCATAAGGTATTATTTTTCCAAATAACTCCTCCCTTTCCTTAACATCAGTATATGCATAAACCTCTATTTGCCTGAATACATTGTTTTTCCCATTTGATATCTACCACAGATATTCTTCCATCGTAACAATGTGAATGACTAATATGTTTACTCTGTTATTAAACAAAAATGTCACTTCTGAGTACCAGTCATTTCCTAAATCCCGTACAAATTTGTGTCTCCGTAATTTTTCATCTTGCTGTCTGTATTTGAGAGATATAAATGTTGTGTCTTGTAAACAGATAATTTCAGCACATAAACCTATACATCATTCCACTAGTAATAATCTTCTGAATTTATTTATAAGACTGTTGAGAATAACCAAGACTGCTCTGCTTTCTATTTTTTTTTAACTTTTGAAGGAATATTTTTAAACATTCATTTCCTTACACTTCTGCTTTGTCTTATAGATTTTTTCCTCTCTGGCCTAAAAGCAGACCCTCCACTTCTCCTTCTTCTGATAGTTTTTAAATATGTTACATTTCTCAATTTCAACTTCCTGCAAGCCTATATGTATTTCACCTTCTTGAACAAATTAGTCTCGCCTTCTTCATTTACATCCTCCTTCTCAACCGCACTTGTTTGGTATATAAATATATCAGTTATTTTTTTCAATAACTTCTACATCTTCTTCTTGCACTGTTAGACTTTCTTTTTGTAGTCAGTCAAAACATAATAGCATTCCTGCCCACAAACCCTACATTCCCTCTTACGTCTATTCAGTGTATGACCCATCTTTCCACATTGGTTGCACTAAACCTTCTTACAGTCTTGAATTGCTTCCACAAAAATAATGTTTCACTTGACCTTGGCATTGTAAATTACCCTAGAATCTTCCACTGATATCACACTAGGTAATGTTGCAAAAAAAATCTGGCTTCTCATGTAACACAATATCCATTTCACATTACCATTTTATGCATGTCTCTCATCTAAAATTTTCTTAATATTTTCAATTTAGTCGCAATATTTAAATACACATTTATTGAATTCTTACTGTTATGCAACACAAGTACTGAACTGCACAAAATATGATTTTTAAAAATTCAGTTGTTTATCAGCCAAAATATAATTGTTCCATAGAGAAACTGATTTTGCTTTTCACATTCATTTAGGAATTTATGCAACAAAGGTTCAGTTTTAAATGCAATGTCACAGAAGACTTCTTTACCTAAATGAATAAAATATCTTACATCCCTTATAGAAAAGCAGTACCATTTCTACTTCTTGGTCTCAGTTTTCCTTTTTTAAATAAAAATCATTGACAATACCTTTTTCTTGTGTGTTGTTACCACTGTTCACTTCTGTAAAAAGTCTTACTTATACTCTAAAATAATTATTTTCTGGTAGTACTTTTATCAAAAATGTGTTCTTTCTTTTCCTCATCCTCAATAAACACACAATCTGTTTTCTCTCCCCATCATATATCAGACTCATCTCCTGATTTGTCCTAGTTAAGAATCTCCAGCAATTTTTCATTTTGCATTCTACTGTCCTCCATGTCTGTTATTACAATGCTTCCCTGCACAGAATCACTCTGAAAATCAGCAAAATGCTACTTACTTGCATTATCCACTATGACAGAATCAACTCCTGATGTCTCCACAACAGCAGCTGCTGCTTTATCTATCATGATTTCCTTCTGTTCAGTATCCTTCTCCATATTTTCTAATGATATTACACTGCTCCTCTCCACACTGGTACTTCTACTTGCCTCCATCTTTGGGTTCTCCCAACACAAGTGACAGCCCTCCATTGCTGTCTAGTGCTCAGAATGAGTAGAGGGTCTTTTTTATACAACATATGCAATTTTCATACAGTTTACATAGTTACATATTTACAAAATATACATTTGCATTGCTCCATCACTGACAAAATTTTACATTTGCATAGATCCCCACTCCTTTTTCTATAACTACAAGTTGATTTTCCATATTATGTTTGGTAATATTCACTTTCCATTAACATAATCTCATTCATTCTTTCATTACATATTATCCATACAATAGAAAACATTTTTCGATCAAATTACTAACATATTCTTTACTGCATTTCCCATAAAATCCATATTCAATCATATCCATCTTTATCTTTTTGTAATCTCTTTATTCTCTCACAATATTATTTTCTATTCTTTTTCCTATAATTTTAACCATTTTACATGTTAAGAAAACATGTTCTCCTGTTTCCATTTCACCACAAAAATGGCACGGCCTATCATTTCTTTTTTATCAGACATATTTCCTTTTACTGGCAACTTATTAATTTGTAACCTCCATAAAATCTTTACATACATTTTTCACACATCATTTGTTTTTTGTTTTGTGGCTTTTATATTTTCTTCTGTTAGATGTACCCATGGGTTCGCACAGTAATTTTGAATCATTATACTTTTAAAACACATTTTTTATTTTCTCCTATCCCCTCTATACTTAATTTCCACCTATTTATTTTTCTTGCTACATCCTTATTTCTTCATTTCTCCACCCCCTCTCTCTCTCTCCATGTTATTCAGTTTTATTAATATCTAGTCCCTTTCATATGTTTCTTAAATATTCTTATTACCAGCTTTTCTTCCTTTCCATTTATCCATTTTAACACCCTGTATAAGTTCAACAAAGCTCGGTATACTATCAGGTTTATTAAAACCAAACCCCCATCCTCCCTTTCTTTATATAATACTCCTCTTTTAACTGGATTTAACCTAGATCCCATATGATGCTAATATGGTTTCAAGAAATTGCTTTTCTAACTCGAAAATTCTAGCTACATATGATACCTTTCCCATCCATATCGTATTTATTAAATGCATTGTTTTCTTAAATGACAACATATACCTGTTCTACATAACAGCAAATCCCTCTTATCTCAAAATGTTCTCCCATTATTCACTAAATATAGCATATTCTTTCTTTTTCCAAACTTTATTCCTTCCAGCTATTCCTCATCTCCAAAACCCTTACATTTCCCCCTATTCATTTTTAATCCAAATTCAAGCAATTTTTATGCACATATATAATTACTTATTTCATGTCTTGTCTATTTTTATCCATTAATATTATATCATTAACATAAGACATAATAATTAGATAAGAAATGCCCATTTTTGGTACCTTCAAAAGAGATTAGTACCCTATGGGGATTAACCCAGCCAACAAAGGATAAAGAATATTTAAAAATCATATGGCTTCACATAATGAAACAGCAATAAAACAACCATAAAATCTCCTCCAAACAATAATAATTTATATTTCTTAATTTTTCTTTTATGTTTTAACATACATTTAAATAATCATTCATATTTCTTAATGGTCCTTTTAAGTTTTAAAACATATTTAAACATAATATCATTTAATCCTGGTAGCACACTGAGATCTAACTTAATTTGTCATTTCATTTCTGCATACTTCACTTTGTCTTATCTACTCCTATCAAAATCTATATCAGCATATGAAATCAAATGTGAAAATTTCAGGATGATTCCTGAAGAGGTTCTAGCTCTAAAAGCAAATGTCAGCTGATGAATGTGTAAAAAATGTAACAAGACAGTTATCAGGTTGGGTGAATGAATAAAAAAAATACACTGTTTGAACAGAATTTACAATATATCTTAGAGGTAGGGAATTTTGTACATTAGATAAACTGGGTGGTTGTTATCTGCTGTCCTAATTTATGTTTCAACATGTTTCTGTGTTTTAAAAGCTGTGCACTGTAGCCTTTGAAAAAACGTCCATTGTTTTTCTTGCCAAATGATAACGTACCATATTATCATAACACCTATCACCTCCTGCTTTGCCTTCAACTTATAACCACTGAATTTTATTATTTTTTAAGATTTACTCATAGCTTATCATTTGCACACTTTTTATGTCTTGTTATCTACTGTATATTTGTCATAAATGTTAGGGCACCCAACGCATATACACAGAGCCTGCAAACCCATAAAACAGATCAACATTGAACGTGAAAGCAGAGCTTGACATTATTACGCTGTTTATAAACCAATGAAGATTATCTATGAAAAATTTGAGCCTTTCCTGGAGTCTATAATTAATAGGAAGTCATAGATTTTTTCTAAAGGTGTCATTAAACTATTAACAGGCTATACCTAAATACCAGAACAATATCACCAGATATATTATTTCTAAGTATCTCTTCTATTATAGAACTGTGACAATTATGTCAACTTTGTCTTTAGTTCATTACTGCTCAGATAAGGATAGAAAAATTATTAAATATGTTCAAACTCTACTGGTAAAGATGCTGTCGTCTTAAAGTCCACATATAATAGTTAAAAAAGTTATTGATTACATTCCAGACATGGACCAGCAGATGTCATTTAGAACAGATACTCATTAGAAGCATCATAATTAAATATAACTGGAAAGACTAGAAGCCATGTAATTAAAATTGAAAGAAATTTTTAGAGTAATATATCCATAATATGTGTATTTGCATTGAAACATGCAAAGCTAATAAAACCAAGATGCCTAAAGAAACATTGGTGAAAAATGAAAGAAGCTTAATAGAGTCATGTAAAAGAGAAGAAGTAAAATAATGATCCTCAAAAGGAATTATGTATAGGGGTATCATATCTAGTATAGCAAATGTGCTAATTATTTCCTGCTGCTTTGTGTTTTTCTCTTTAAAAAGAGCTAGAAAAATGATGAAAATAGAACACAGAGTCAAATAATCAGGGAAAATCCTGTAATGCAATAATATTTGCTCTGTCACAACAGTCTTTGGTTAAATACAACAGGACTGTTGCCTAATGTCTAGGATCACGTTAACAGCTCAGTGGTGCTTTCCTGAAACTTAGAAAAGCATTGTTTGGCATTTCAGAATGTGCATGTTTTTCTGCTCTGCAAACAGCTGTCAAGCATTGTTATTTTAGATATTTACAATAACTCCTTAGAGAAATTTACAATTATACCCCCAAAATGTCTTGAGACTCCAGTGGAATGAACATTTCAATCTGTTTCTCATTCTTTCTGGATCTTATGCAAAACAAAACCACAAAAAGAGCTCTTGTTGATTTTTGTTAAATGAAATATAATATATACTGGAGATGTACACTATAATTGCTAGTAAAAGAGAAAATGGTGCTCATATGAATGATATAACTTGTTTCATCAGTATTCCAATATGCTCTTAAAGCATATTTTTATATTTATTATATTATCTGTTTGTATGAAAGCATGATTTCTGTTACTGTTCAGCAATTAATGTCTTTGGATGGCAAATTGTACTGGTCACAATCAGACCTGTCATTTCAGTAACATGAATTTTATAAATAAAAGCTCTACATTCTTCTTAAACTCATACAATTTCTTTTCTTTCTTTTCATTTAATCAGTAAATTGAAAGTGCACTTTCTGTTAACTGTAACACTTTGCATGTTTGTCATTTCTCTTTTTACCTTCTACTGCTTTGAACTGAAAGTGTTTGCTAAAACCATGCGCTTATTTTGTCATACATCATAATCATAATTTTTATTAGTCATTGGTATTATGAGCTAAATTATTTATCTCATTCATATTTTATTAATTTTTGTTCTGTTTACAAGATCAGCATCCTGTCAGACAAAGTCCAGTTTCAGGTATGATTTAGGAGATTACAACAAGGAAAAAATACAACATATAAAGCAACAATGTAATCCAGTATCAAGTAATGAGCACATAACAGAAGTGAAAAAGGTAGCAACTAATTCGATAAAGTGATGAAAACAATACAATCAAAATGTAATTGTTAACTTTAAATGGTGACTAACCAATATAAATAAATATATATATATATATATGGTTAACTTTCAAAATCGTGAACCACGCACTCTTGAAAATGAAAATCCTGAAAAAAATATATAGAAAGACCCAAACGCTGCAGACCACAATGTCTAAAAAGCTTGAACACTGAATCCTGTTATCAGTGTGAACCCAGGAACATGTGCATTCATGGGTCCTGCAGGGAGGCAAACCTTGGAGTTAGATATTGTAGCCTTCAGCATTTTTGTAATTTGCTATTATGGTCTTGGGATTTTGATTTTCAGTATTGTGTGGTTTAAGGCAGTGATAGTAAACCATATACATATATATATATATATATATGTATGTATATATATATATATATATATATATCTATGTATATATAGAGAATATATATATATATATATATATATATATATATATATATATATATATATACATATATATATATATATATTAAGATAGAAGCCGTTTATAATCTCGAAATACTGAAATGTCAAATTCCAAAATCTCAAGAATATAAACCCGAATGTTTAAAATAGCAAAAGTTCATAATCACGAATTCAAATATCTTGAATTCGCGGTTATGGCCTTACGCTATGTGATGTCCGGGATTGTGTGTTTATGGTACACGGTGCTGTTTGTGGATTTAGGTGTTTTTTCAGGTAAATGAGTGTTTTGTAAGGGATTTGAGTGGGGATTAGAGTGTGTTTGAGTGTGCTGATATGTTTGATGTGTGTGTGAGGGACTGGAGAATGTGCATGTGTGAGTTTGCTTTTGTTTCCTGTTTGTGCAATCTCGGAGTTAGTATCTATAAGTAGGGGGGGTTGCCCCTATGCTTATGTGTGTATGAGTTGTGTATGTGTGTAGGTTTTGTTTGTTTATGTTGTGATGTGGGTGTTGTGGTGTATGTATGGTGTAGTGTATTGCGGTTTGTTCGTTGTTTTGAATTTTGTGGTTTTGGGCTCGGGGTTTTGTAGTTTTGGTGTTTTGTGGATTCGGTTTCATAGTTTTGAAATACTGAAATTCAATGTTTCAGTATTTTGAGAATCTATATTTATATATATATATATATATATATATATATATATACATATATATATATATATATATATATATATATACATATATATATATAGTTCACAAACGATCAAATGCTCTTAATATTGTGATTAAAAACTGGCATTAAGAAGTTTGAATGCACAGAATACCAAACATCCTAAATATTGAAGTTATAAAGATCAAGAAAGGGAAAGTATTTCTTCACCCTATCTTTAGTTTACCCCCCCCCCCCCATAACACTATCCTCTAATTTGTCTGAATAGTGTCAGTTTTACAGGAAGGTTTTATTAAGGAAATGTGTAATGTTATGGTTGGGGAAGGAGCAGTATTAGGGTTAGGGTTAATTTCTATTACTAAGATGGGCACACTAACAACAGTAGAACCATCCCCTTACCTAACCCTGACCCTACCCCTATAATACACATAGTTGCACACAAACATACAAAATCTACCCCCTCACCTATCTCCAACCTAATTCTGACACACACACACACACACACACACACACACACACACACACACACACCCACACACATATACGTGTGTACAAATGCTGTCACCATCTCCAGCCCTACTCACTTTTCTCAATGAAACATTCCGTCAACATTTTGATCATTTGGCTATCCATATCTTCGATATTAATTCCCACCCCTAGCATGTGTTGACCAAATGAACATTTAACAAAATCAAGCGAACCCATCTAAAATAACTATTGATATAAATATCTGTATCTATCTATCAATCTCTATATATAGATAAAAAGATACAGATATTTCCATATGCATGTATGTATATACAGATACATGACAGTATGAGGCAGTGTTAATGGAGATATATTACTTGTTTAACAGCAAGACGATGAGGCAAAGCACAATGAATGGCACACAGGTAAATAAGTGGAAAAGCAACAAATTATAACGAAGCAGAGATATTATCAGATGTAAGATAATTTATTAAAAGTGAGCCAACAAGACAAATATGGAAGTTTAAGTATAAAATATCACATCAGGTAAAGTAGCTGACTAGATATAAAGCCCATGCCATCATTTACATTTAAGAGAAATGCTTAACTATTTGGGAACCAGCTCCAAGATATAGATACCCTGTGTGTGTGTCATACCTCTCAACCTCTTAGAGAAAGAAATGTGTGTGTGTGTGTGTGTGTGTGTGTGTGTGTGTGTGTGTGTGTGTGTGTGTGTGTGTGTGTGTGTATGTGTGTGAGGATGAGTTCTGGAACCACATGAATAAGTTGTTTGATTCAAGGCACATATTCTAAGTTATGGTAAGAGTATATGAGATGCAGCTAGTTTGATGTCAGGTCCATGTGACCAAAAAGAGAGAGAAATCTATTTAGGCCTTGTCTAAAGGGATACTCTGCAGTGAAACTTGTGATTAACTTTATTTATTTTTTTTATTATTTGTTTTACATTTGTTGACTGGGAGTAGTCTGACTGAGCTACAAAATCACCCTTTTTCAGTGGAGGCCCAGGGAGAAAAGCACTGGAAACATTATACAATAGCAAGTAAAAACAATTACAGAGGCAATTACAATTTATGCTGATATGTGCAACATTATACAAGTTATAATTATTTAAAAGCAAAACAACAATACTGCAGGTAATGTGAGACAAACAGACATATTTGTACAGCTTTCTAACATATTCATACAGTTATGTAGGTTTAGTTCCATTTAAATATTAGTTAAAGGAAGTGAAGAAGAGGAGAGGTATGTTGGGGTTAGGTTAAGGGATAAGAAAAGGAAACAAGTTTATTGCTATCACAAGCTAGAGATACGGTGTTAGGAAAATTGATCAGAGCAATAGTTGTACTGTGTTTGGGATTAAATCCATGCTGACTGGGAGTAAGTAGATCTTCTTGTAATAAATATTGCAGTGTTTGCTTGTATATGCATGATTCAAGTAGTTTAGAGAGGGGTGACAGGACGGCTATAGGTCTGAAGTTAGAGATTTCATGGGAGTTTCCTCCTCTATGGATAGGTAATGTATAAAATTCTTTCCAGATAGATGGAACTTTAGATTCAGTGATATAGCGGTTAATCAGGATAGATACAGGATAGGCAAGTGAATCAGCTGCTAGCTGGAGGAAAAAGGAAGGAATATCACCAGCAGAGATTGAGCAGGGTTTTAATTTAGAGAGTAAAGATTTAATATAAGTAGTAGATACAGGTTGGAAAGAAAAGCAGTGATTGGAGTCTTTGGGTAGAGGAGGGTTTGTATTTACCATCTTTGTAACGGATTCTATAAAGAAGGTATTAAAGACTGAACCAGACTGTTATATCCAAAACACGAACCAAGAAAATCAAGCACAATGGCAAGACAAAGCACGGAAATAACCCAGATTTAACAATTTATTGAAGCGATTTTCATTTGCTGAAATATGCAAACTTCTTCAGAAACCACATTGCTTGATTGCAAGCATATAAATACACACAATGAATCATTGTCAAACCAATCACAACTCATCAGTATATTTGATTGTGTACTTAATTTGTTAATTATTTGATTAAAAAATTATTAGGAAAATGTCGAAAAATGTAGAAAAATGTTCTCTTAAAAACACCAGCCCTACCTACCCGTAACCAACACATTGAAGCACTAAAATAGAATACTAAGGTACAGGAATAAAAAATACAGAAGTGAAAAATCGCAACATTATAAAATTGCCGTGCTGTATATTAGCAACATGATAAAATAATTGCATAAATGAGCAATGATAATAATTGAACAATATTAAGAAATATATAAGCAATATATGAAAAATATATGTATGAAAAAAAAATATATATATATATATATATATATATATATATATATATATATATATATATAACGAGATGTTAAAAATAAAGGTGTTCCTCCCGAAAGGATCTACGAACATCAGTATGCTATCAACAAAAATAAGCAGGACAATGCTTTGGCCAAACATATTCAACTTTATGATAACCATAGCTTTAAATTTTCTGCCATTGATCAGGTGAAGATAGATGCAAGGGGAGGCCCCGCACCCTTACAGTTGGAAGAGTTAGAATTAGATTGGCAGATAAGATTAAATGCTTATAATCACCCTGGGCTGAATGATACATGTTCAATAAGTAGTATTCTTAAATTAAAGAATCTCAGGTGGTAACTTCAGATTAAAAACAAGTTTAAAAATTGTTTAAAAACTTGTTAAAAATTGCTAGTAAACATGTCAAAAATATGACGCTTAGTTATTACTTTACTTTTCTTCATTTATTTTACCTGGTTTATTTTTAAAGCCTTTATTTTTAACATCTCGTTATATATTTATATATATATATATATATATATATATATATATATATATATATATTTTTTTTTTTTTATGCATATATTTTTCATATATTGCTTATATATTTCTTAATACTGTTCAATTATTATCATTGCTCATTTATGCAATTATTTTATCATGTTGCTAATATACAGCACGGTAATTTTATAATGTTGCGATTTTTCACTTCTGTATTTTTTATTCCTGTACCTTAGTATTCTATTTTAGTGCTTCAATGTGTTGATTATGGGTAGGTAGGGCTGGTGTCTTTAAGAGAACATTTTCTACATTTTTCTGCATTTTCCTAATAATTTTTTAATCAAATAATTAACAAATTAAGTACACAATCAAATATACTGATGAGTTGTGATTGGTTTGACAATGATTCATTGTGTGTATTTATATGCTTGCAATCGAGCAATGTGGTTTCTGAAGAAGTTTGCGTATTTCAGCAAATGAAAAGCGCTTTGATAAATTGTTAAATCTGGGTTATTTTCATGCTTTGTCTTGCCATTGTGCCTGATTTTCTTGGTAAGGTATTAAAGATAGTGGCAGTGTGTTCAGGTGTCCTGTTTAGGTGGGGATTAGTGGAGGAGGGATTCCCAGGATGCAATATGTGATTGATTGAATTCCAGAATTTCTTGGGATTATATCTTAGAGCTGTAGGAGGGTTGAAGTAAAATTCCTTTTTGTCCTTGGCAATGTGTTTTTTTTTTTGTCTGGTTTCTAAGTTCTCTATATTTTGCCAGTCAGATGGGAGTTTGTATTTTATCCAAGATTTCCACAGCCTGTCCCTCTTTCTCATAAGGGTATGGGTTGTCTTTGAGAGCCATGGTGATGTCTTGGACTTTATTCTAGTAGTGCGAAGAGGAGCAAGATAGTTTAGTATGTCAAGAAAGATAATGTTAAATGATAGAACTGCTTTGTCTAGAGTGAGCTCCTTAAGGTAGGTCCAGTTGATTCTGTAGAGAAGGGTGTTGAAGGTATTAGGGCAGAAGTTGGATAGTTTTCTGCAGGTTATGTAGCTATCTGTTAGTATGAGGAGTGACTCTAGTAACATTTATAGGGGAGTGATCACTAAGGAAATTGGGTAAGGTTTCAGGATTGTGATTTAAATTGGGATCAGAAACTAGTATCCAGTCAATTAGAGTACTAGGAGTTTGTGGGTTGTTCTTGTGTGTAGGTTCTGATATTATTTGTGTAAAGCCATGCTAGTTAATATGAGAGGTAGAGTGTAGGTAATTTAGATTTAGCCAGTTTATATTTACATCACCAAGGATAATAATCTCATTTGAATAGTGTTCAGTGAGATAACAGAGAAAGTTTTCTAGTAAAGTAGTATTATCACCCGGAGGAATATAGATGGATACTATTGTGATAGTAGTAAAGTTATTAAGTTTAAGGTTTTCTGCCACAATTTCAGCTGGAGGGAAAAATGAGATTGGTTCACTGAGATGAGAGAGGGTTAGGTGGTTAGAGTAGATAATAGCGACTCCTCCACCTTTTTGGGGCGATCAAGATGAAATATATAATACCCTGGGGGAAGTATGTCTCTATTTGGGATATAAGGTTTCAGCCATGTTTCAGTAAGAGCAATTACATCTGGGTTATGGTCAGCAATCCAGGCATATAATTCACTTTTTGTATTGAGTATACGTCTGATATTCATTGAGTAAAATGAGGTGTGGTTTTTAGGTCTGGTGGGGATATGTTGGTTAGGAGGGATAGGACATTTGGTGTGGGATGGTGTGACAAGTCCTGGATTTGGATGGATATCACCAGATTGGATTAGGTGTATAGGGAGAAAGGAGGACCTTTGTTTGTAGAGATAGGTAGAGAGGTATTTGATTTTGGTTTTTGAGTGTATAAGGCTGGAGGGGGATATTCTGATCCTTGGAAGAGGTGTGTTTATGGGGAGTATAGATGAGGTGATTTCTACAGGTTGCTGCAGAGAGGAGAAGACATAACCCTGAGAATATGGGGACTACTGTAGATTGGAGCTAAATAAAATTGAAAGGCAGTCAAAGTTGTCAGGAGAAGTAATAGAGGCAGATAGATAATAGTATAAGGTGAGATAATCATTTTGGAAGTTAAGAGAAGTTAGCTGCTTTAGTGTAATATAAGTAGTATATAAGAAGGAGTATAGAGTAGGGCTGAGGTTGGCCAGTAGGGGGAGATGGAGAGAGTATGAAGATATGTAAGTCTATAGAGATATAGATGAGAGTAGTGAAAAGAGAGGTGAGGAGGGATGTGATATGTTAGGACAGCAGGAAGGGGTGTGGCCAGGAATACGTAGAAAGGAAATTATATGGGGGTGGGTGCGAATGGGGGTGGGTAGTTGAGCGAGTGAGCCCGAGCATAGCGAGGGAGAAAGGAGCAGGGCTAGTCCTAGGCCTCGAGCTACTATGCAAAAGTAGACAATTGGTCAGAAATCAAGAAATGTGCATAGGTTAAATTGACATTGCATTGTTTATACATTTAATTTCATCATAACACTCACTTGGTTTACCAGTCATGTATAAACAATGCAATGTCAATTTAACCTATGCACATTTTAATGTTTCATTTTATTATTTGGCTGTTCTTTTGCTCAAAACAGTCTCAATTGTTTCCATGTGACTAATTAACATCTCATTTAAACAGTTGCCTCACTGCAGGCAACTGTTTTGACTTGAAAGCTTACATCTCCAAGCCGAAAGCTTTGTCTGATTTTGCTGTTCTGTACCTACTGACTTTGATTTACCATTTGGTCTGATTTTTGCTTTTTGTACCAACTGTCTTTGGATTTTACCACTTGGCAATGGTGAACTACTCTTCTTGGTACTATGCAAAAGTAGACAATTGGTCAGAAATCAAGAAAGAGCAGCAGAGGTGTGTTGGGGGACAAGCTAGGGGGATAGCTCATTGAATGTGCAAAGAAGCAGTGAAGTAAGAGTAGTAGCTGCAGGTTACCAAAAAGTCAGAGAAGCAGGGAGAGGGGAGGAAAAGTCCACAGTTCAGGACAAAGTAGAGACAAAGTTAAGATGGAAAGGCAGAGGGTAAAGGATTCACATGAAAAGTCCTCAAAGGCAAGGAAAGAACAGCTATGAAAAACATAGCAACTAGGGTATGGCAGGGAAGGTATAGACATGTATAGAAAAGGGGTGAGGAGTAAGCTGCTGGTGACTTTGGTAGCGAGCGAACTTTAACTGAAACAGGAAACAAGAACAGTTATGTACTATTGGTAGTTAAAAACTACCTTTGCTTCATTTATGGAAATTATTTTCTAAGGCATCAAGAATTACAAGAAATATGGGAGCAAAGCTGTAAGTCATCAGCAGATAACTAGCTACATTTACAGAAAATCAGTACTTGATTGCAACACTAGACTCAAATACATTTTCTATGCCAGTTTTAGTTCAGGTTGGTGGGTTATATATATATATATATATATATATATATATATATATATATATATATATATATATATAGGTTTACCTTCACTTTATCGAACATGGTTTGTGCGAGTAGGCCTTTCCGTGAATCGAGTGAGCAAATCATGGAAAGACTCTGAGTACAAATGTCGAAAATGGTTTAGCTGAAAACTATTTTCAACATTTGTCCATGTGTTTGAATGGCTAAATGCATTTGCATTTTAGCCATTCGAACATATTGTCGTCGCCATTGTGAGCTTTGTGCGGGTGTCGTTTCAATGGAAGGATGTCACACAAACCATCCTCGATGAAATGAAGGTAAACCTATATATATATATATATATATATATATATATATATATATATATATATATATATATATATGGATCTACTTCATATGGTCGACATTTCAGAATGTCGACATTCATATGGCTGAGGCCATATGATCGACATTTGAAATTTCGACCGTACAATAAAAAAATAAAAAACATACATTAATGCTGCTAGCAGGGTGGCTATGCCCCCTGCACCCCCCATGGGGGCTCCACCCCCACACCCCTGGAACTTTAATATACCAACTATGATATTGCACTATAGTGTGGAAGATGGAAATCTTTCCATTCCACACTGTACGGAGATGCCGGTTCCCCATGATCGGCATTTCAAATGTCGATCATATGATCTCGGCCATATGAATGTCGACATTCTGAATGTCAACCATGTAAACCATGTGAAGGCAACTTATATATATATATATATATATATATATATATATATATATATATATAGTTTAGTTGACTAGCATGGTAACTATCAGGTGTTTCACTAATTTTTCCATATGTTATTCCGTTGGTTTTTTGGTGCTGCTTTTTTTTTTTTTTTTTGTCTGTGTGTGTCTCTGTTTTTTTTATGCGATATAGGACTGTGCTGGAACCTCACTTTTTCCCTTCTATGGGTGGCTAAGTGTTAATTTCATTAACTAACTAGTCCTCTATGGCCAGGTTTCTAATGGATGTCAACTTTGGAGTGGGTGTGATTTTTTGCTTTAACTTTTGTCATTTGCCAATTATAGTTAATTCTTGGCAAATCACTAGGCTCTGACCTTTCACTAGCCCACTGTTTGGCGTATCAAACTGATTTCATTATTGCTGGTAAATGGTTCGTATGTAACTGTTTTTTTTTTGTTTTTTTTTTGATCTGTGGTTTCTCTTTTTTCCCTGGTTTCCTCTAGGAAATGTGTCCTCAGATAGGGATTTGGTCCAGCATGTCATGTATCAGGCTAAACTTGTCCATTCTGTCCATTGTGGTACAGTTGTTTTTTCCTCACAGGAAGTTTCCTGGATTAGGTTGTTAAAGATATGCACATCTTCAGCAATTTTACAGTGATTGATGGCACATTACCAGTCCAGTCTCATAATGGGAATGCTATACTTGTCTAATAAATATATTCACAGCAAATTACAATCAGGTTTAATACTCCATTAAGTACAGGGAGCTTTTGAACATCCCAGATTATTAATGTTAATATCTGCAAACCAGTTCAGAATATGGAAATAAAAAAAGTAAATAAAGTATTTAAATGTGGCCATTATCTGGGTTGCTCATTTGCATTTTGTCAGTGGATGTATTTGTTTTATATAGAAAATTATGCTTCTCAACTATTCCTGATTCAATGATTTCATTAATTTTTGCTCAGAACTTTTTTTTCTCTCTGTATTACATGTTATATGGGGAGAAAGGCATGATATTATCTAATTGAAAAAAAAAAAGAATTACAATTATTCACAATAATTAGAGTAAATGCTTGGTTCAAGTGCATGTTATATCACATTCATTTATTGTATCAGCTTTTTAGTTTATAGTATTATTATTTTAGGTGTTCCTGACTATCCTTGATCATTTCTGGATTTGTCACTGACTCTGGAATCAAGTGGTTCAGGGTGGCTCACCATATAAGTGAGGGATTGTGGTCTTGTGGTTAAATTACAGGCTTTAACACCATGAGGACAAGGGTTCTAGTTCTTCCATTTCTTTTCAGTGGATTTCATGTTAGTTTCAGACACACACATCATCTTCGTACAGTACAGCCAGATCCACAACCCCTCAGCTTTTCAACTAAAAAGTGTTCAGGAGAATATGGCATAATGGTTAAGGTTGCCTCTTTATAGGTGCAAAGTACAGGGGTTGATTCTGATTTAGGGTTATTGACTATACTTAAAATGGTCCTTCAGGGCAGTTAGCCTAGTATTTTCCTATTAGCCAAAAAAGACTGTTTTCTTAGTGGAAAAAGCTGATTGGTACATTTATACCAATCGGCTTCCTACACTATGGCCATATCCATGGCCCCTCAGCAAGACCGAAGTAAAAAAAAAAAACAAAAAAAAAACACTTCAGCTTTTGCTGTAGAAAGTCAGTCAGTACATTAATGACAGTCAGCTTCCTACAGCTACATATACACACCCTGCTCAAAAAAGAGCCAAAAATAAAATATATATTTCTAGCTTAAGGCACGGAAAATGCTGAACTGTCTTTCTATAGTGAAATTCAGAAATGCAAGTACAAAAAATAAATGCAGGAATTATACTTTTCCATTGCCATATCTAACAATTATTCCAAGGCAGCCGACCCCTTTGCCCCACCCTTACTACCCTTGTGTAATTCCTTTTGCGACCACTTTTGGAAGTAGTTGTTCATATTCCCCCATTAATGTGGGAGTTCTGGGTAAGTTTTTGACTGATTACCTTGACATTCAAGTCCAGTGGGAGTTGTTGTTTTTTTTTTTCTGTGGTTCCCCCTTACAGTCACAGAATCTTCCATCTCCTAAACCCTGCCAGAACCTGCTTCCATTTTAGGGTAAGGAAGATGTCTTTAGGAACCTTACTCATAAAGAACTTGTAGCCTTTAGAATTGTGAGCCCATTTAGTACCTCACCTTTTCTACTTTTAATATTTCTCCACTTGGTTTGGTAATCCCAGAAGGTCAGTATGAATTTATTCATCACATCTCATTCCCATCATGCTTATCAGTTAATGATGACTTTCACTGAGAGCAGGCTGAAGTCCATTATTCGTCACTAGATGAAGACATCCACATTAACAGTTTTTTCTGCCCCCTTTTTGATACAATTAGACATAGAATCTGCCTTCCTTTTGCTGATAATTTGTTCTAAAGATTAGTCTATCCTAAGCATGTGCATAGATGGACAATTTTACTTTGAAATGGCCATGCCCATGGGGTATACCATTGCATGTGCCACATTTGAAAACTTTAAGTTATCTCTCCAGTGTCACTGGCAATAATTGTAGGAAATATGGCCAATGGAGGCATAGGTTCATAGGAAGGTACTAGGCTATCGGCCCAAGGGCCTCCGTAAGCCTAGCAAACAAGGTTCCCTGGCTTAAGCCACCCAAGAAAGTTATTTTCCCGTGTCACTGTCGAGCAGATACACAGAAGTGATCCCCGGGGAAATAAACAGCTCTTGCAAGGCTCAAACCAAGGACCCTGCACACCCTAGACAAAGTGATGTACCACTAAGCCATGACAGATACTATACATGGAATTTTTTGTGCAGTTGTATCATTAATTAGCGGTCCCACTGACAAAGGCATGAAGAAAGGCCCTGCTAAGGCACTTCTATTTTAAGGTCTACAACTGGATGTCTTGTCTTCTACTTGTATTTTTCCAATGTCTAAATCATCCCATTTTAAAAGCAGATATAAATAACTTTTTTGGGGGGCCAGGAAGATGAGAATTGGCAAGACCATGGAGTTTCTACGGCTTTTTAATTTCACATGTACAGCAGTGGCCACTGGTAAGGCATTTACTAAGGCCCTTACTAATTTGTTAAAGGTTAGCAAACAGAAGCACCATTGGTTGAAACTGATAAAGGGAGTGAAACAGGATTTGCATATTTGGTGATTTTTCTTGACATAATTCAGGGAGATTTCATAATGGCAGGGTGACTGGACTTCCTCCAGAACCATGCACCTGTTTACTGCAGGGGTATTGGTATAGGGACATACTCACAGGGCCAATTGTTTCTGATCCCTTGGCCAACTTCCTGGTCCTTGGAAGTGAAGAGGGATTCTCAAGTTTATGCACATCTGGTTGGCTACTGCAGTTAATCAAGACACTTTTGCAACAAGAGAGTATTTTTCACCTGGATAAGCAGGCTGCAGTGCAGGTGCTTCACAAAAAGATGTCTAAGTCCAGGTGGGTGCAGTCTTTGTCAAGGCTGCTAGTGCTTAGTAGTTAGCAGACTATTTTATAATTTACTATAAAGCATGTTCCAACAAAGTACAACAATATAGCTGAGTCTTTCTTAGATGTAGCTTCCCATATTTTGGTTGACTGGCACAGAATAGCTGCATGCCTAGTTTCAAACTATTGAACAGCTAATACTAAACACAAAAGCATACAGTGCAGCTCTGCTTTCCCTTTTTGAATTCCAGAGTAGCTTACCTCTAGCAAACATGAACTGACCCTGTTGTTGTTCACCTGACACTTACTTTCAAGATGTCTTTTGAAAGAAACCATTAAACACTGCACATCCACCTATCAGCCCTCAGCCTCATGGCAAAGTTATAAGATTTCCAGATTTTACCACATTGTGGATCACTTTGAGACTTATGATAGAGTGGGAGAAGGTCACTGGATGTTCTAGGCATAGGAGTTGGCCCATTGACAAGAACGTATTTGGTACCATTCAAAAAGGAGCTCATCTCCTCCTACTTTTGGATTACTTTCATATTTTATTTTGGCGACATTGGTGTCCTGGCTCTACTGGGGTGTCTTTCGGGTGAGTGAGCTCCTTTTGTCAATGACTTTTGGTAATGTATATATTTATTAGAATTCTGTGTTACTTTGTTATGTAGGTCCAAGACTAAACAGTCATGGTTGACAAGTGATTTAGGCAAGGCTTCTTAGCAATCTCTCTACCCAGTTTAGTGGACTGAGACACTTATCAGATTGTGTGGTTGAGTCCTTGTTGGGAACCTAGTGTTTAGGCTTTCTGTTGGCAAGGTGGTTGCACCCCAGGATTTTAACAGTTTTGTGCAGCAAGTCTTGTCTTCATAGGGCCACATGGCTCTGGTTATTTCCACATATTCTTTAAGGATTAGAGGGTCATCTGATGTGGCCAGGGATGGCCATTTTCTTGAGATCATTAAAGGATCAGGCAGTGATCATCTTTAGCTTTTCTTAATTATATTGAATAATTTAGCTTGATTTTAGTGCACATGTCTGCAGTTGTGTTTTGTAGGTTTTATCCATGTTGTCATTCTTGGTACTCTTTCATTATTCTTGCAGCGATGAGGGTATCGGTAAGACCAAATGGATTTAATTCATGCTGAGACACAGTCAATGTGGAGGTCACTTGTAAAGGCTATCCTACCCTCACATTGAACGCATCTGTTTACACCTCCCTACAGTGTTGTTCATGAAGTCTCTTAACCACAGCATTTGTTCATTTATATTTTACAAATGGCATTGTAATGGTGCCAAAACAAGGTTTGTTGGCAAACTGTTTTAGAGTTTTTATTCTGGCATGGCTGATTATGTAGAATACCATTGTGGTTTGCTTGGTTATCATTCCCTGGTTCTGCTGGGTGAGTGTACCATCTACTGCAGCAGCAGAGACAACATGTAAGTTTCTTAACTACAAGCCAAAACTGCTTGTACTCAGTGGTGCTTGCTGGCCAAGAAGACAAAGACACAGGCTGAGGATAAATCAATATAACTTTGATAATGAGGAGATAATTTACAGGTTCAGAGTGGGCTGGGACAATATAAGGGTCTTAGTGAGTATGTATGATCCCCATAGGGATACTAGACAAAATTATGGACTTCCTATCCCTGTAGTGATTATGGTATGTATAGCCCTCACTATACTTGCCACAGGGACCTTCCAGAGACAGACTGGGGATGCACTGCAGATGTCACAGGCTTCTGCCTTGAGAATACTGCAGCATTATCTGGATGTACTCTTGGCATGGTGGAACAATACATGCTTCCCAGTGTCACCTCAGGACTGAGCCAGGACTATGTGTGCATTTTATGGGGTGGCACATTTTTATGGAGTACTTGGTACAATAGATTTCACCCATGTTGCAATTAGGGCCCCTTCTGGTCCATGGAGTGAGCAGTACTGCAATAGGAAGGGTTACCATTCCATCAGTTGCAGGTAATATGTAATGCATCGGGGTGCATCACCAACATCTCTGCCCAGCATCCTGGCAGTGCACGTGATTTCAGTATTGAGCACATTAGCTCACTCTACCAATTTTTCTGCAAGGTAGGAGGTTCAGTAGTCTTTTTTTGGTAAGTGGAAATTTGTTTTTTTCTATTTTATTTAAGTAATTATTCATGGTAAAATGTATAGAATACTAAACCCCTTTGTTTTTGTTTTCTCTCCCTCCCTTTTTCTCTTTATTTGTCTTTTTTCTTTGTCTTTCTGGTGATGCTGGATATCCACTAGAGCCAAGACTCACAATATCAGTGAGAAATCTAAGTGGGGCTGCAGAAGAGATCTGTAACACATCCCTGTCCCAGACTTATCAATAAGAGGATCTTCTGCCTCCTGAAGAGCCCCTTCAAGTTCCTGGATGAGTCTGAGGGTGCCCTTCAGTATAACCCAGCTACTGCATGCAGGATGTTTACTGCATGTTGCAATCTGCAAATCATGATAATGCTCCAGTCTGCTGGTGAGGTGACCCCATGCTGTCACTGCAGCTCCTGGTTCCACTTCAAATATGAGTAATGATGACCAGCTGGCAATGGTAATAAGGGACCCCATCAGTCAGGCTTGTGCATAACATATTGCTGTTCAGATTAAGAATCAGCATCTAGTCTAGCACTATGAGTTATGACATTCAGGTCAGTGTTTCCTTTCTAGTAAAAAACACATAGAGTATAACTAATGCCATGATATCTATGCTGTGTGGTGTATGGTCTGCTGCCACTGTTCCTCTGACATTCTCTCATTTAAAAAAAAAAAAAAATATATATATATATATATATATATATATTATTTCGAAACAGCCAACTGTATTATTGCTTATAAAAGTAATGCTTGAGTGCACACTGACTCCCATTCAGTGATGTGGTAAAGCATCATACAACCAATAATAAAAAATTTAAATATTTTGCACAATGTATTCTGCTGAGGTGTTGTACAGAGGTATGCATGCACTGAATGCCCTCAACTCGTATAATTATTAAAAACTGTTAATTCAGTATTTTCCATGAGTTCATACTTTGACTTTGATTGAAAACACATCATATTGTTTTTTTAAATTATGCAATATTTTCTCATTTTAAAGTATTTTGTTTGTTGAGGTACTGCAGAATAGATTATTTTATCATACACAGTAATTTTTTGCCTTCAGATACACTGATGATGGTGAAGTGACAGCAGTATTTGTTTACATGGCAGGATGCTCATTTTAATAGGTATGGCAGGATGCTCATTTTAATAGGTAATTTTTTTATTAGTATTTCCTTGAAAACTTGTGTATTGCTACTTTGAAATTGTGGGCAACTGCTGCAATCTTGTGTTATGTCATGTACAGATTTCTTTCCACAGTTCACTGAGGTCTTAACCAGTGCCATTACAGGGATGAAATGATTACAGTTGTAAATTAGCACAGGTCCCCCTTTATTTATTAATTTGTTCATAACATTTTTCCTTTCATGTAAAAGATTGACCTGTGTTTGTTAAGATCAAATTGCAACTAACATAAATGCCAGACTTAAATCACAGTAGGTCAAGGTCAAGTTTGTTGTACACATCTCCTAAAGAGAGGCTAGGTGATGGTGGAAGTGATTTTGAAGAGGGCCTGTCCTGATAGCTGGATGGTGAGCAGGTCCGATGTAGTGACCTACTTCATGCAGGTGATCCTGCAGTGATCGGTTTGACAGTGCTGTTGGAACATGATCGTGACTTTGACTGAGAGGTACTGCTAGGTGTAGATGAAAGCTGGTGTGGCCTGTATGAAATCTTTTTCTTCTCCCCGATTAATTACAGTACTTTCTTGATAACCACTTGTAGCATCGTGTGATCTGCCCCAACATGTATGGACAGTACTCTGGAAATCCTCATGCGTACCCTGGTGTACTCTAATAATTTACAGTTGACTCATTACCCTGAGCTCTAACAATGTCATGGCATATTTGCTGCTGGGAAGCCAAATGCTTTACTTGTTTCCTGGGATAGCTGTAATAAATACCTGCACATGACTCCCTTTTGTAAATGTGTCACTGTGGACACTGTTGCTTCTGAATGTCTGCCATCATTTTCAAAGTGACTGTCTGGGTTTGGAAATGCTGGTGTAGAGGTTTCAGGGCATTCCTCTTGTACAAATTTGAGTGTAAGGTTGGTATATGCTTGACTTTGTGATGTGCTGTCACTTCCAGCAGAGTTACTAACATGGAACGTGAATCTACCATTAAACGTGGGATTGCTTGCCACTTTCCTCAGGCAGCCTCCTACATATAACTATGTTATCAACATCATCACCAACAGCCATTCTGTTGTTGATACCCTTAAAGTTTATTTGTATAGTGGAACTGTTTGCTTCTTCTCCTGACCCATTAAAAACAAATAGAATACATTACTAGTAAAGAAATAGCATACAGTACTGTATGCTTGTTAAGGAGTTGTAGAGGACACTTACCGTGCACACTGCCTTTATTGTCATTCTGTGTAGATGTGGAAGGCTCACCTATTAATAGTAAATTGTCAAGGGTTTAACATAATCATTCCTTGTTATTCAATTATCTATATAAATATACATTACTGTTCTTAAAACGATCTTCCTGTGTTGCTGCTGCAGCTGTTGGTAACAACCAGTGTCCACATCTCCTCTGATTATACAGTGTCATCATCATCTGTGTCAAAGTTATCCCTACAGGTGAACTGAAGGTACTCCTCTTCTGTTATTGATGGAATAATTGTTGGAGGCCCCCTATTGCTTTCTGCCTCACCTTGCTTCTAGCACATCCTACCATATAATTTGCCCTCTTCTTGCACTGTATTAATGTCTGGTTTCTGCCATCCAGTGTGTCATTGTCCAAGATAACTCGATCCCATGCTTTTCTCCTGTCAGCTTGTTTGGGTTCCACCTTTACCAAATACATGTTTCCCATACTTCATAAAGGCTGACATGAGAAAGCAGTTTTCCTCATGGATGAAGGTGTCCTTTGCAAGGCAAAGACAGAAAGATAAAGAAGAGAGACACCCTTCATAAGGGATGCCAGCGGCAACCTGCTCACCAGTCCACGGGACATCAAACGCAGATGGTACGAGTACTTCCAGCAGCTTCTGAATAAAGTAAACCCCACAGAAGTTGTACTTCCCCAGACACAGCCTACAATGAAAGAAGAAGAGATGCCCACCATAGAAGAAGTAAGAATAGCACTAAGGAAAATGAAATTAAGGAATGCAGCAGGCCCAGATGAGATTACAGCAGATATGATAAAGATGCTGAGTGAAATAGGAGAGAAATGGCTCCTGAGGGCACTCACAGCAGTGTGGAGTGAAAAGTATATGCTAGATGATGGGAAAATAAAGATAATAGTGCCAGTGTTCAAGAACAAGAACAAAGGGGACATTAACAACTGTGAGCCGTACAAAGGTATCAATCTCCTGTCACACTGCAAGAAAGCTCAGGACTGGTGACTGAAAAATGAATACACAGAGTAGTAGAAAGTAAGATGGGAGATGAGCACTTTAAATTCAGATCAGGATGCATCACAATTAACCCAATGTTTGCAGTGAGACAGATAATTGAGAAGAAGCTAGAGATGAGGAAAGAGTCCAAGTAAGCATTCCTAGACTTGAAGAAAGCATATGATAAGGTCCCAAGAAAGCTGATATGGGCAGTTCTACAGTAGTTTTAAGTCCCAGAAACACTGGTAAAATTAGTGTGAACTATGTACAAGGACCTGATAACTCAAATATGAGCAGTGCTCAGTCTCTCGGAGGGGATTCCATGTGGGAGTTGGTATGCATCAGGGTTCAGCTCTGAACCCAATATAATTCATACTGGCGATGGACTACATTAACAAACAGGTTGGAGGGGACATATCAACAAAGTTGCTGTATATAAATGATGTGGCATTACAGGCAGACTCTGAGCAAGAACGTCAGCAAAAGATAGGGGAATGGAAATCAAAACTGCAGGCACGTGGGATCAAAATGAGTACAGATAAGACAGTTGTAATGACAGCAAATGTGGAAATCAGAAGAAAACTGAAAATTGAGGTAGAAGGGAAAATACTGGAACAGATTAACAGCTTTAAGTTGTTGGGAGGGGTGGTTGAGGAGAAGGGAAGTCTCAATTAGGAGGTCAAAGCTAGAATCAAAGTGGCTGCAGCCAACTGGCATAGAGTTCCAGGTGTGTTATATGACATAAGAATGCCAAAGAAGCTGAAAAGTAAGGTGTACAAAACAGTGATGCAAACCAGTACTACTGTATGGTACAGAAACATGGGCAGTAAAGGCAGAGCAGTTGAGAAATCTAGAGGTGATGGAAATGAAAAGCCTGAGAGAGGTGGCAGGATGCACATTGTGGGACAGATGAAAAAATAAGGACATAAGAGCAGAAGCCAAACTAGCTCCAATTGCAGTAAAGGTCAAAGAGAGCAGATTATGGTGATTTAGGTACATGTGCAGAAATCTGGTGAAGAAGATTTGGGACAGACAGGAATAAAGCAAAAAGAAATGATGGTGTCCAGCAATGATATGGGTGGATTGTTTGAGAGAAGATCTGTGACAGTCAGGCAAAAATGTTGAAGAAGACGGGAGAGATGCATTGAATAAAGAGAGAGATGGTGACACAACAGCACAAACCCATGTAGAAAATGAGAAATCGGGGTTGTTGTTGATGATGATGATGATGATGATGATGAAGATATCTCTTCTCTGCCTTGATCCCTTGTTTTGCATCTTTACAGCACATGAAAAAAACACAGTCATACATAAAACAGTTTTGATGCACTCATCAGTCAAGCAACACAACAATTACTATTTGTGCCTTTCTTCTACTATAAAATAGGTAACACAAAGCAAATAATTATGTGCACATGGGAAAACTCACTCTGATAGAGTAATGTTGTGCTATACTAATGTCTGCAGAATCACTAAGAAATCTTCAAGTATGGACACATGTATGTTTAGCCAATGGCAAATCCATACTACATTAGTAAATAATAATTAAAGCAAATATGTATGCACAATCACTAAATGACACCAAACAAATGATTTTATCAGTGTTCACTAATTATTTCCTACTGCAGCTGAAATGATTTTCCATTTACAAATGATAACTTTACACTATTCATTAAAGCCATGATAATATGCCAAAACTATTAGTAAATGCCAAAAAATCAGTAAAATAAGCATTTCTTCAGTGTAAATCACTAAGTCTACATAATTTTGTTTCATATTAAAATTTAATGTTTTTATTATTTTCCTTACTTTAAGAAATCCAGTGTTTTCTTAGGCATCTGCCTTCTAACTCTAGTAATCACAAGTTAATATGGTGGTGTTCAACTTTATTATTATTTTATTAACACAGTTTATATCCGTATTAGGTAGGAGTTTTTACATTTATAGCTATGAATCACAATACACGAATGTGTTTGGACACTTATGCATGTAACTCACTACTGACTGCTCATAAACATGGCCTCAAGCTTACATGAATGCACATGGGCAGTGGTAGATTCTGAATCCAAAGTGAGGCAAAACTGTGGAAAGAAAATCTTAGATCAATCTATCAAATGCTTTTGAAGGATCCAATGTAAGCGAAAAAATAGACAAATTGCAATGTTTAGAAAGTGTAATTAGGGTGTTTAATGTTAATGAATGATCACAAGTTTGTCTACTTTGCATGAAGCCAGACTGAAAAGGAGAGACTACTTGTAATAAAATAGTTTTTAACCTATTTGCCAAAGTTAAAGCAAAAATCTTGATAACATTTATAAGTGATATATGTTTGTAATTCAAAGGATTTTTTAGGTCCATATTTGATTTAGGAATAAGGATAGTTTTGGAATTATTAAGATAAAGGTCAGAAATACCAGCTTTGGAAATAGACTGAGCAAAGTTTTTATGGAAGTAAAATATTAGGCCATCCAGGCTTGGTGCTTTACCAGATTTAAGATTTTTAAAAATATATAAGATTTATTGTTGGTTAAAGGGTGCAATGATAGTATTTTGTTGACTTTTATTGAATTTTGAAAGGTTACATTTTCTAGGAAACTATCCAGCTCCTGTACAGAAAAATTAAGGTTATGTTCTCCATAAAGGTTTGTGTATACTTGTAGAAAAAAAATCCATGATCTCCTCTCTAGTTTTATAGCTTTTGTTCTGATATAG
The DNA here is from genome assembly GCF_019279795.1 of Protopterus annectens. Lineage (NCBI taxonomy): Eukaryota > Metazoa > Chordata > Ceratodontiformes > Protopteridae > Protopterus > Protopterus annectens. The sequence continues at coordinate 1,822,007,090 of NC_056731.1, read as the reverse complement.
GATTTCAGTTATCAAAGGTGGAGTGTTATAAATAGAAGGTGTTTGTGCCCACTCAGAATATCTTGCTAAAGTTTTTATTTCAGTTTATTTAAGTTCTTTTTTGAGGCCAGCTATACATTTCTTGGTTTCATCTGTAATGTTAGTTTGTAAGTTATGTTCTGGTTTATTAGTTTTCTCTTTTAATCCCAATTCTTTGAGATTAAATAAGTGGCTTTAGTTACAAATGAGATTAAAATTTGGACTTTGAGGGCAGTCTATTGAATGCTGAGAAGAATTTGAGAATTTAAGTCATGTGGCAAATTGTCCAAAATATAAGAAATGTCCTTTTTTAATATCTTCTTTTTGGACTTAGTTAGATTTTAATGTCCAGTTGTTTCCTCTGTTTTTGGTTTGAGTAAAACTCGACAAATTAATAATAAGAGAAATGTTTGAGTGGTCAGAAAAATATCTGGGTTCTATATGAAAAGTGTAATGAAAATTTAAGAACACTTTGGATATCAAAAAGAAGTAAATTCTGGACCAAGATTTATCACATGGACAGTAGTCAGTAAATGTTTGTGTTAAAACATTATTACTTTGAAGGCTAAAGGAATAAAATAGATTAAAGTATGTTTTTAGATCAGTGATGACCTTAGCCACTTGCTATTTGTAAGATTTACTCTTACTTGTTCTGTCCACACTATGCTCTGTCACTGCATTCCAGTCTCCTCCAACAACATAATAATGATTAGGAAAAAGTTTAATATTTTGTATACAGACATAATAAAAGTTTATTGTCTATTACAAGGGTTGTAAGTGTTTAAAGCTAACACAGGCTTATCTACCAACTTGTTTTTACAATTAAATAACAGCATCCTCCATCAGAATCAGAATTATAATAAGTTATTAAATCTTTAAAAGATTTTTTAATTATAATGGCAACACCTGAGATGTTTCATTTGTAACCTGACTATATAACAGTACTAATACATTTTTTCCTTGTAATTTGAAATCACTGATTTGATGTCATGTATGTCTCCAGTACAAATATATCTTCAGCTTTTGATTTATAAAATAAATGGAAAAACAACTTCCTCTTTTTAATTATTTGGTGTCCCTTAATATTCCATGAGTCAATTACGCACATTTAGAATTTTTGTAATTCCTAGATTGAAATGTATTTACAATAGACTTGCTGTATAACATTAAAACATTAGTTAAGGTATTGCTTAACAGTGTAGGCTAGTAACATTTAACTCTTTCTGACAAACAACTGTGCCTAACCACAATTATAGTACACCAGGAAGAGATGAGGTGAAATCATGTAAGGCGCATGAAGCAAAGAAATAGCTTAGAATAATGTGTAGTTATGTACCCCTTACATCTGAACATATATACAATATAGGGGCTAATAAAATACTTCTCCATGTGGGTTAAGTAAAAACAAAACTGTCTTAAAACATTAAATTTTTCAGCACACAGCTACCAGCGTATAGCCATATCATAATATGAAATAAAATAGGAGGTGCCATGTTTTAAGAATCATATGTCAAGGTTTTTAAAAATAGTATTAATGGGTTTTGTAAATTGCAAAATTGGTTAATCTTTGAGTTAACAAAGAAAAACATGAAAAGCAACCTTTATTTTCATTATCTATGAGCAAAATACATTTTTTATAAAATGTATATTACTTCCTTGTTTGACAGTCATTGTTTTTTAATGGGACCTTCCCTGGATTGTTACAAAGGAATGACTTATGAACATATTTCCAATTAGGAAGCTGTTCTGCATAGATACAAAATGGTTCTTGACTCAATATAAAAAGGAAAGGGAAGAAACCACCCTTTCAATGAAAAATATAGTCCAAGTACAGTCCGACACCCAAGCTCCAACTCGGACAGTCACTCAGATGTATATACACAAAAACCATCAAAACATACTCATTAATTTCTCTCCAGTAAGTTGGGAGACATCAAGAAAATGGACTAACATTTGTTGGAAGTGGACATCACATATTTAAGTCTCACTATTTTGAATGCTCATGTCGATCAATAGTTGAAAGCACTATTAAAAATCTGTTTAGCTTCTTTAAGTGATCCAATAGTGTTTACTTATGTTGGAAAAGCAGAGCTGCTGAATACTTCATTTGGGATTGTATTTTTTTTTTTGGAAATTAGGCATGAGTAGAATGTTGTGATCTTCTGATGGTTTTGTTTAATTTGAAAAGGCAGATCCTTAGCAAAAATTATTTATTATTATTCCAGTAAAGGGCATTTTTCTTTTTAGCAACAGCCAGGATCTTAGAAGCGTCATGATAGTTTAACAGTTTCACATATATTTGTCTTAGTCTGTCTGGGTGGAAGCTGTTCATATGGCCCGGTGAGCTCTTTCAATAATGATTTGGTTATCCAAAAGGACTCCAAAGATTTGTTGCAGGGTTTCCAGTAGATTAGATTGTTCATACTTTTCTGAAAGCCCGCATACAAGAACTTTATTATGTCTACTTCTTGCTTCTAGGTCTAACAACTTACTTTGGATACCTTGAATCTTATAGATATTAGACTGACAGTCTTTCTGGAGGTTTCAGTCTTGATTTTGGGGGTGCAGTGGTGCAGTGTGACCTCACAGCAAGAGCTTCTCCTGTTCAATTAATGGCTGGGTGGCCTTCTGTGCATAGTCTGCTTGTCCTCCCTGTGTTCATGTGGGTTTCCTCCAGCTACTCTGATTTCCTCCCACATTCCAAACACATGTTTCTGGAGCATTTCTTCCTGGGCCTCTGCTGAACATAGGCTCTGTCCTAGTTGTACTTTCCTGGTCAGCAAATGTTAATAAAATAAAAATTGATTTCATTTTCAATAGTTTTTGTTTCCATTTTTTTTTGTCTACTGCCAATTTGTTTATTGTAACACCAAACGCTTTTACCTGTTTGGAGAGTTGTTGAATAGCCAATTGTAGTGGTTGAAGTGATTCATTCAAGTCATCAAGAGCAAAAAGTTGGTTGGGTTTGGTTTAGTGGATAATCTCCTGTCATCTTGTTTGGAATTTCTAGTGTGCTTAGAAGTGGTTTCCTTCTCAGGTATTGAAATAACTGACAGTTAGGCTTTGGAAGTCTGCATCTCCATTTGTACTATCTCTGCTGACATTTTTAGTTTTAGAAGGATAACTTTTAAAATGATATATATTTTTATTTAGTTTACTTTTTCCCTTTGACTGCTTAATTCACCCTTTTCTGTACAGTCTTATATGTTGGTGCTTTGCCATCTGGTATTTTGAACTCATTACATCTTTTCACCCCTACAGGCCATAAATGCAAGATCAGATCTGCACGAACCAGGCAGCCACTTGTAGGTAAGTTTATTGGCTACAGAAATAATAGTTTAATTCACTCACTAAAGTGTATGTAGTAAGAAAAAAACTCAGGGTTTGAATTACATTGTCCAGCAAGTTCCATTGCCGGCACTTTTGTAACGGACTAGTTTAGTAGTATGTAGCTGTGTGAAAATGGTGCTTATAGGTCAGTCATCATGTTGATCCCCACATCATTTAGGTAATTTTCAGGTCTTCATCCCTCTACACTGATAGAGATGGCTTGCTCTGTAAGAATTGGTGACCTTGGCCCAAATGTATGGATCAACAGGCGTTTGTGAATATTGTCTCTGTGTGCCATCAGTCCACAGCATGCTGCACATTTAGTAGAGAATAAACTTCTGAAGCATTATATGCTTTAAAGTTCCATTAGTGATATATGATATTAGATAGCTAAATATGATAGGCAGTATGTTGTACAAGTCTGCAGTATTTTGAGACACTTGCATATATGGGATTATTACCTGTACATAAGGACACAATGAAGTTGCCTGATATCAAAGTATGTCACTTATCAATAATATAATATAATATAATATAATATCTATTTTGCTGTATCATTTTTAATCAGTGTTATATATGTACATGTTTGTATAGTGATCCTACCTTGTGTTGTTGTTGTTGTTGGAGAACACTTTTGCATTGAAGATATTCCCTGCATATTGTGATACTACCTACATTTATCAGGCTTCCTTTGCATACTGTTTACATAGATGGTGATACCTCCACTGTAATGCTCATTCAGAGCTGTTTTTTGTAGGTACCTGAACATATTTTTCCACATATGTGTGTTGTCCATAGTTATGCCATTTGTCATCTGCAATTGTCCATAATGGTATGTCACATACCAGTACCATCTGCAAGTAGTTGCATATCTATGCTGCTATGTAGATCATTATGACACTTAGAGAATATTGTATATGTGTCTGTATATATATATATAGATGTGTGTGTGTGTGTGTGTGTGTGTGTGTGTGTGTGTGTGTGTGTGTGTGTGTGTGTTCAGCTGTACAGCAAACAAAGCTAGCATACACTGCATTAGTACATTGTATAAACATTGGATTAAAAAGTCTACAGTATCTTTCCATTGTTACAATTCAGGGGCATGTCACACACATGAAGATTACATTTACCCTTTAACTACTCCAAAACATTTGGAGTACTGTAGTTTAAGACTTCTTGGAATCCCAATTGTGTTTGTGTATATAAAACCAAAATGCAAGCAAGGTCAAATGTGATTACAGTACCAGTGAGCAAACACACACACACACACACACACACACACACACACACACACACACACACACACACACACACACACACACACAAAAAATATTTACATCAGACAAAGAAGGAGATTCTTTCCTCAAAGAGTATATCAAAGATTCATTGATTGTATGGAGAGTCATCTTGGAGGTAAACCTAGAATGATTGAGATGGTTATCAATAAGATCATTACTGCTGCTACGTTCCTGTTTTGTATTAATTTTAAATATGTGGATATCCAGAAAGTACCATGCCTCAGTGAAGTTTCTGAACTAAAATTCTATATCAATCATATTGTCACAAACATTTATGTATTAAACTTTCAGTGTGTTTTTATATTACTATTTTTCTATTTCAATCATATTAAGTCACAAACTTTTGTGTATGAAACTTTCAGTGTGTTTTTATATTACTATTTTTCTATTTCAATCATATTAAGTCACAAACTTTTGTGTATGAAACTTTCAGTGTGTTTTTATATTACTATTTTCCCTCTTTATTAAGTCGTGTTTGAGTAGTATGATTATGTTCTGTCTTTATGACCTTTAGTGACTAAAAATGAATATTGTCTCTTTTAGCTCATATATTGTTGCATATGCTGACAACTGCCATTTCTTTTAACCAATATCACTTTTATTAATGCATCTTTTACTGTTAATCACAGGAATCACAAACACGTGAATATAAACGTTAAGTGAGGTTTTACTTTGACCAGTCTTCTATAGTGAACATAATGTGAGAAACAATTTAATATAAAATTAGCACATTATAACTAAGCATTCATGCCTCTGTAATCTCACTGAACTTGGGGACAATGGCATTAATATCAGCCCTCTATATTGAGGCAGGCTGCATTACATAACTGACTGGCTGCCCTATTTAAGTGGTTTCTGTTGTTCCTTTCTCTTTGCATGCATCACATATGGAGCTATTGACTTAAGGAGCTATTGACTTTATCTCACACATTGCAAAACAGATCAATGATCTGTTCTCAATGATCTCTGAATGAGGGGCAATCTCTACTGAAATAGTCCTTATGAAGCATTAATTAAATAAGTAGTTTTTTTCCCTCTTTTAGCAGCTCATGGTATCCCTTTCTTTTATTATCCTCCACAGACAGAGATATCACATCCCTACCTCCTACATTACCTAATAAGTCAAGAATCTGTTCTTAGTGGGGACAAAGCATAGATATACAGACAGATAGAAAGATAGATAGATAGGCAATCTATACAGAAACAGTCTTTACCAAGCATTAATGAAACAAGTAGCTGCTCTCTTTAAGCAACTTGTGGTGCACCTTTCTTTCAGCATATTCCATAGATATCTATAGGCTCACCTGCCTCGCTCATTACAAAAAAGGTCAAGTATCTGATCTCAATGAAATCTTTGAATTTGTAAACAATGGCATATAGAAAGCCAATCGATACTGATTCAGTCTTTTCCCAACACTTAATGAAATATGATACTGGCTGCTCTCTTTATCTGAAACACATCTGTTTAATTAAGACACTGATGCAGAAACATAGCAGGAGCCAGATTCAATGAGGGCTGTCCCTTCTAGATTAAGCATGTAGCCTCATGTGGTTACACTCCAGGTAGTCTCCCCCTTCCCTTTCTCTCTGGGGTGTGCAGCATATATCTCCATCCCCCATTTCCAGCCTATCCACTTTGTACTCTCCATCTCTACTACATCTCTCAAGGTGCTTCTCTCTCAGATGTGCAACATATACCGCTGTCCCCCATTTCCAGTCTAGCCACTTTGTACTCTCCATCTCTACTACATCTCTCAAGGTGCTTCTCTCTCGGATGTGCAACATATACCGCTGTCCCCCATTTCCAGTCTAGCCACTTTGTACTCTCTATCTCTACTACATCTCTCAAGGTGCTTCTCTCTCAGATGTGCAACATATACCGCTGTCTCCCATTTCCAGCCTAGCCACTTTGTACTCTCCATCCCTACTCCATCTCCGAAGGTGTTGTTTCTATATGTGGAACAGTACCTAGGCTGATTAGTTTCCACTGGTGAACTTATTTACTGCTGTTTACTAGAAACATACTGTACATTTGGTTACATTTACAGGTTAATTTCACTAAGGTCACTACAAGAATACACTTTTTGTTTTTTTTTTCTTTTTTTCTAAAGGCACTGTGTATTATTCAGGTAATGTATCATATTTATCAGTACTGCATGGAATAAGCATTTCTTAAAATTAGTTCTTAATATATGCTATCCAACTAGTATATATAAATAACCCTGGAATTGGATATAAACTGGTAAATAATTCTCTAATTGTTGCTGTTAATATGAAAAAGTTAATCAAGAAATTAGATCAGTGGATCATTACATTTACCTTAGTATGGCGTGCCTGGTTAACTAATAACATGGGAAACAAGTCACTCTGTCAGTATATCTATGTCAATAAATATAGATATACAGATATAGATTATGTGCATCTGTGATCTCAGTATGTGTACAAAACTAACGAGTAACTGTCAGGAGTTTGAATATGTCTTTTACCTTGTGATGTGTGCAAATTTACACAACAATTTTTAGGTATTTGAAATGTTATTTACTACTCATTTGGTGCTTGCATTTCCCTTTTGCTGTTAGGAGTGAGAAAAGAAGGCCAAGCACTAGCGTCCTGCTTTGACTGATAGCCTGCAGCCATAGATTTATTATATTAGCATTTTACATCATTGTACTCTGCCACTGATCTCATGGAACCACCTCCTCTCACAGGAAATTGGTTAGTTGCCTTTCCACCTAATCCCTCATAGTGTACAGCCCATTATCTAGCCAGGCACAATGCTACCTTTAAAAATGTTATCCCAGGGCACCACTCTACACTGTTGTAGTCTTTGCACCATAGGCACAGTTTGCCTATGCTCAAAGAACATCTGGCCTACTTATTTTTATTAATAGTTTTGTATGGTCTGCAGTTCAACACATGGTGGATTTTTACTCCATGGGCAAAAAAGCCTATACAAAAGGTTCTGAGGTCTGAAAGTATAGATTTTCACCCTACTAGTGCACATCCATGAGCTCTGTAAAAATTAACACTGTACTTTCTTCTACTGTGAGCTATTTCTCTGGATACAGTTATTTTTCAAAAAGTGAGAGTTACCTAGTATGGCTCTAAGTGACAACCTCCCCTGAATTTAAAAATGTCTGCCTTCATCAGGAAGAGGAATAGGGACTGGTCACATATTAATCATGTATATGATCCTCTTATAAGAAGGCACTGTAATCCTTTTTGTCAAAAAGGAGAAAATTAGTCTTTCATAATGTATCACAGAAAATATGAGCCCTGTAAAAGTGGGCAGAGCCTCTCAACTTGCATGTTATGCAAACACTGGTAAGGACTAGTCAGACTGGAAAAACTTCTGTAATAAAGTTTTCATAATTTCCTTCAAGGAATATGAGCCACACAGAGTCTCATATTACATGTGATGCAAAACAGGCGGATAGAGTCTGATGATAGCCTCATAAAAGCAGGTATTTCAATGTTCAAACTGTAAACCACTCTACAAACCACTCTGTTAGATGGACCTGATGAAACTCAGATGAAAGTGTTTTCGTGAATATAGTTCTGTAGCAGAAGCTCATGGCGTGTTGTCAGTTTTTGTTCATTAAAAATAAAAATAAAAACTTTTAACTAAGAATGAGGTTCCACAGGCTGCTGAGCTGATAAACCCCCAAAGGTCCTTCAGGAATAGTTAAATAAGGGGCTAACTTTAAGCTTTGGGATTGGATCCTTGTTTATCAATCCCCCAGATTTTCCACCAGTCAGCTGCCCTGATCCCTCCAACCATTGTCTGTAACTGCATTTTAATAACTGACCTTCTGAATGTAATGTATCAAAACAAGAACACTTGTCCATCTACCTGCTTAACTGAATAAGCTACTTGAAATATCAACAAAGCATTTTTATTCCTCCCACAGGGAGGGCATCAGAGCGAGAGTCTCCTAGATGTGCTGGCTAAATAAAGTGATTTTTATCTGGATTAGTCGTTGTTTTTCAATCTTCCTGTTACCCTGTGGGTCACAGGTGGGATACTAGACTTAACTTGAGCTTTCTGGAATACCTTTGTTTCCCACATCACAAAAGCAGGCAATGATCTGCTTTCAGTGATCTCTTTGAATGGGGGGGAGAAAAGCATATATAAAGGCAGTTTATACTTTATTAGCCTTTGCCAAGTGCTACTGAAACAACTGACTAGCTGTTCTCTTTAACTAACACTCTGCTATTTAATTACGACAATGGTACAAAAACATAACAAAAGAGGAAAAAATATAAAAAGAAAAGATAACATGTTTGTGTTATTAAAGTTTTATCTTTGGTACTATGCTGTAACCTCCAGGGATTTAAAAATTAAAAAAAAAAAAGCCAAAGTGTCCCACCTTTCCTTCCCTACACACACACACACACACACACACACACACACACACACACACACACACACACACACACACACACATACAAGTCTTTCTCAGCTGCTTTGTTGCTAGGGACCAGCCTCCTAATTGTTCATACTGCAATAGTGTGAAATGAATTCCTAAATCTTTAAAAGGATGTTTCTACTCTTTAGAAAACAGAATAACATCTATGCAGAGACTGCTATGAATGAGTCTCTTTTGCGTACCTTTTTAGAGTCCAAGTCTAAGAAATGACTACACTAATCAGCCTTGAAAAGACTATCTTCATTTCACACTACCACAATTCCCACCTGTCACATTCTCACTTTTATTCTGGATGCATCACACTAACTTCTTGTCTATCGGTCACTAACCCATAACATATACTTCATTCTTTTATTAATTTAAGAACATGTATTCACTTCCTAACATCCCAGTCTGATATAGAACATCACACCTAGTCTGCGCTTTAAAGGTAAATTATACGGAACCACGTAAACCCTGATCGGTGTTACACAGGAAGAAGCGCTACCATGGGTCCTGTGAGGGGGAAGATCGCTTACCGGAATTGTCGATGATATGGACGTCGATGGATTGGTGTCGAAGAGGTGAGTGTCGGTGAATACACAGTTCGATGAAGTGATAGGAACCCCTATATATATATATATATATATATATATATATATATATATATATATGAGCTAACTTTCATTCACTGAAAACACATTTGATTGTATATAAATATATGGATCTACTTTCATTCACTGAAAACACATTTGACTGTATATAAATATATGGATCTACTTTCATTCACTGAAAACACATTTGACTGTATATAAATATATGGATCTACTTTCATTCACTGAAAACACATTTGGCGGAATTATAATTCACTTACACCAAATCGCTGAAAGCTGAAATTACTGAAAACTCATTTCACTGAATCTCGTTTCACTGAATGCAGAGCACTGTAGGGCAAGTAAAACATATATGCCCTCGTCCCCACTGTAATGCAGTCCTGGAAATAGCATATATAGTGAGGGGGTGGGGGGCACAGCCCCTCGCATTGGGTGGTGTGGGATGAAGCCCCCCACCTAGTTTATTATTAGCTTTCAGTGAAAGGAGATTCATAAATATAAAAGCAAACTAGATATGCCCCCACACACACACCCTAACTATATATACTAACTCCAAGATCGCACTATAGTGGGGAAAAAGGTATATACATTTTACTTGCCTTACAGTACTCTGCATTCAGTGAAATGTGATTCTGTGAAATGAGTTTTCAGTGATTTGAGCTTTCAGCGATTTGGTGTGGGTGAATTGAAATTCAGTGAAATATGCTTTCAGTGAATGAAAGTAGATCCATATAAATGTGTGTATATATATATATATATATATATATATATATATATATATATATATATATATATATATAAAATATATATATATGTGTGTGTGTATATATATATATATATATATATATATAATATATATGTGCATATATATATATATATATATATATATATATATATATATATATATAATATATATGTGCATATATATATATATATATATATATATATATATATATATATATATATATATATTCTCAAATCTATGATGGAGTCTACTAAATTACCACTACAGCTGGGTATGAAACTCAAGCCTTTCTCTAATACATTTTGTTCATCACTAGTAAGGACTTTATCAGATATATTGATAACTAACGATTCGTGGTTCTCTCCCACATTTTCTTGAGGGTCGGGCCATGCTGCTCCCCCCCTGACCCTTTCCTCTTCTGTCTGCCTCTGCTTGCTGACCGTTGTCTGCTTACATAGGAATGTTGGGCTATGGGAAAAGGAACACTGGCCTTCGTACCTAGGTTCTCATAAGATGTACCGGGTAGTACCTGACCAGTAATCTTCCTACGTACTACTTCACTATTCACCTTGTCAGTTGCCAAATTATCCAGCTTAGAGTTCTCACCAATGTTAACTGCATTAGTAGCTATAGGAGTATTAGATGTAACAAGACCAACACCATTGTCATTGGAAACATGACTATCTATGACATCATTCAATAAAACATTATCAGTACAGGTATCAACCAACACATTCTCAGTTGTAGAAGGTAAAACATTAGTAACTGTAGCAGGCAAGGCAGTTCAACTGGTTTCAGTTATCAATTCTCACCACGTCACAAGAATAAAAGTCCTCTTCAGGAACACAAGTCATAAACTCTTTCAAGTATCCAAGTAAAACGAGACACCGAAGTAAAAAGATGATAATTTATTGTAGTTAGCGCTTTCGCCACGTAGGCTTCATCAGACTTTAGCTTTAACTTTATATATATATATGGATTCACTTCAGAAGCTCGAATTAACAAAATCTCGAACTGCAAATAACCGAAACCAAAAGATCGAGTTTCGGAAACTCGAACTTCTGAAGTGAAACCAAAAAAAAAAAAAGACAAACTTCGCTTTTGCAGGGGGGCGATGTGGGGGACTGTGCCCCCCACCCCCACCCACTTAAAAATACCAACTCCAAGATTGCGCTACAGTGGGGAAATGGGAAATTTCCCATCTTGCACTGTATGCGGAAGCGCAAAATGGGAGATTTCTCATTTCCTGTCAACACCGCAAAAAAAATAAAACATTACGTACACACAGAGTGTACAAGAATCCTTGCCTCTGTGTGCACGCAATGTATTAAGGTAAGCAAACTCTTATTTTTAAACGCTACACATATTCGATTTACTGAAATCTCGATCATATGGTCTCGACCATATGAAATTCGAGATTTCAGTAATTCGATTATGTGAAGTGTTCCCATATATATATATACTAACTCTGAGATTACCATTCCTCTGAGAAAAGGTAACCTTCTGGTAAATGGCAACCTTGGTTGAATTATGTCTACATTTGCATTTTCTGTAAGAGCGAGTTCTGGAACAGTAGATTCAGTCTCACTGTTCCAGAACTCGCACTAACAAATCTCGAATATTAAATGGTTACCTATGAAACAACTAATTGTCTATGTTGCAGGCACAGGCTTTTCTGTAAGTACTGTTTTGAACCATACTAGTAACACTCATTTTGCCAAGGATTTCCTGATCTCAATTTTAGATGAATTAATAAACAATTTTCCAGATCTTCTCTTCACACAAGAAACAGAAAATGAAGTGAATCCTTCATAACAGTGCCTACTTACCACTTTTGTTTCAACATTTTACTTCAAGGACAGAAGAGTGAAAGTAACCAAAAAGTTACTAAAAATGCCAGACCACTCACTCATATCTATAATCTGTCTTTATTGTCAGATATAATTCCCATACTCCTTAAGTATTTCTCATAGTCCCATTGCTCAAAGTAGCAGCTCACAGAGATCCAAAGGATGATAGACAGGCAAACTATTTATGTTGTCTTGCCAAGATATTCAGAAAGATATTACACTAGCAGATGTTTAATTACATAAGCAAATACTGTTCTCTGGGTAGCAAACAAGATGTGTTCTCACAATGGAGCAGTAACTACAATATACATAGTACTAATACTACTTACTACAACATGAACCATGGCTTCCTTGCAGCAGATATGTTTTTTTTTTCTTGAATATCACAAAGGCTTTTGAAATGGTTAATCATCCCCTTATACTTAATAAGCTCTGGTAAGTTAGCATGCACAGTAAACTAGCTTAAAAAACTATAAGGGTCAGTTCTGCCCACCCTTCCATTTTCCCTTTTTGTGAATGATATAGACATAACTTTCTTTTTCTCAGCTTAGTCATATATGCAGGATGACTTACTACTCATAGATTTGGACAGAGCTGTTTGCAATCTATCACACAACGTTAAGGATAATTTCATCATACTTTACAACTGGGGACTTAACAACAAACTACCAATCAGACCTAATAGATCTGAGCCTATCTTGTTTTGCTTTCCATAAAAGCTTAACAACATACAACCTCTCCTTCTAAAATATATCATGAATAACACAATTCCTAATGTAATGGAACAAAAGTATATGGGTTTCATTCCATACACAGCCTTAACATTAATACACCATACAAAGATGATGGCCAAAATATTTGCCAGTCTGAAACTTTACTATAAAAAATCCCATTTATTGTCACCAGTTACTCACATGTCCTTGCTATAGTAATCACTAAATTGGAGTTCTACCTGTCTCATACAACCTTAAATGTCAGTAACTATACACCTCTTACAAATATCCAAAAATAAAATAGATTGTGCTCCTACCTGACACACATGCACACTACCACTGCAAACCTATTAAATGTTTAATGGCTTTTTATTTAGAGTGGGGCTACTCCCCTCAATAACATCCTTTTATTTATTATCATTAAACCTGGACATTGGCTTTGAAAACATAGCACTCTGTTGAGGGATGACATTTACTCTTTGAGGCACAACAAGCATGAATAAGGTTCTTACCATTACAGCTCCCACTATGCCTTATCCAAAAAATGTCAGTGCTTTCTATAGTATATAAAATATTGCTGATTGTCATCTCAAATGTATACAGGGATGACATTATGAAAATTACCTAGATGTCTCAGAATTATCTAGTTTCCCCAGTGGTGGAAGAGATGGCTGAGAGTAAATAATGAATGACAAAACTAATGTCTGTTCACTTTACTCATGGGGATGGTGTAAGGGATTTTTGGGCAAACTTTACCCCATGGTTCCTGGTGGAGACAAATAAATAATGACATACATTTGAGAGAAAATAGGCGGGCATGTCAGTAGAAATGGAAGATCAACACAAGTACACGCCCTCCACAATGTTCATGTTTCCAGCCACTCTTGATTGCCTTCCAATATATTATGGATGAGTTATTGAATAATACAACAGCCTCAAATAGCTGGAGTATGACATCTCACAGCTTGTCCTTGGTCAGCCTTCATGTGCAGTGATCCATTACCCACTTGTCTCAATGATTTTCATCCAGAGGAAGACCCTGTGGCTTAATGGTCACCCTGGGTTATCACCAAATGCATGGGAAATAAGGAGGTTAAAACAAAAGTCAAAACAGGTTCAGGGAAATCTGATATTAGTGCTTAGCAAGCAAGTATAGTTTTCATTGGCTCCATATCTGAATAAAGTGAGTAACGATGGAATGAAGCAAGAAAATTCCATGTCCACGTCTGACATGTCATTTACTGATGACTGTAAGATTGGATCTCAGTATGAAGTAAATCAAAGCTAAGTGATATCACTGATGCATATTAAGTGCTTCACCTAAGTAGTTAGTATATTTGTTTTTTCAGGTGTCTGCTTAGTGTAATGTTAACACCTTTCTGTAGATGGTTATTTATCTTTGAACTGCAAATAACTGCACTACCCTACTCTACCACCTTACTCTACCAGCTCTTAATGAGCTCTCCTTGTGCAATGATTTTTCTTGCCTGTCCTGGACTCTCTTTCATTTTCTCTGTTCACATTTTCTATTCCACCTTTTTGCCTGTCAGTTCTAACTAAGAAATGTTATCAGCTGTCATAAGGGATGATGTCATTCATAGCTCTGTGTACTGTTGTGTCTTAACCTGAGTCACAACTTACTACTAACTAATCAAAATGTTTGTATCTACCAGACAAAACCATAATATACTACACTGAATTTCTACTCCAACTGCAGTATTAACTATTTAGGATTACATAACAACTGGTAAGATGAGAACAAACATAATAATAGAAAAGTGAAAAGCAGAGAGTGTGTTAGGAGTTTCCTGATGTATTTCAGTAAAGCATATGCCCTATGCAGCTCGACTGAAGAAACTCCAGCTGTACTCAGTTGCATACTGCCTACTCAGAGGTGATCTCTACCTGACATACAAGGCCATGTCCAACCCAGAATTGATGGACATGCTCCACCTAAAGAAAACCATATCCCCTCGTGCCACACACTCCAGGGATCTAAACCTCACCACAACAATAAATAGGACGTGCTGGAGGGCTAGATTCCTGTCACAGAGACTTCCCATGCTCTGGAACAAGATTCCAATCTACATTAGGCAGAGCTCCTCACTAACCCTCTTCAAGAAAAACCTTGACGAGTGGATGGGAAACAGAAAGTTTACCCCAGGGATCACTTCAATGGCTCTGCTGGACAAAGGCACAGGGAACTAATCTAAGGGGGCGGCGAAAGCCAACAAATTCTGGCTAGGCTTATAAATGCCTTCAGGCAGATAGCCTAGTACCTACCTATGAACCTATGAACTTATATTGTATACATTGAAATGCAATTCATAAAATAAGACAGATGTTGAAAAAACATAATTATAAAATATGAGGTATAAACTATTTTTTAATCTTACTACCATGAGGAATTCAGTTACCCCTTACAGAAACATGTTCACTATAAACTAAGGTTAATATTTAAAGCTCGTTGAGCATTTAGGGTAGATCATTAAAGCAGAGTGGTAGCATGAAATATTGGGATCAATTTGGCTCAACAAAACAGAAGTAAAAAGTACAGTAAGCATGCTATTATTAAGAATAAGTTGCTGCTGTACCAACTCTGATGATACGGGATTTAATGGGGAGGATATTAACATAGGCATTGACTGCGATTTGAAGCTGAAATTGAAAGCAGACAAGAACTGCAATTCTGTTTGGATGTTTTTCTAAATTTAGGTTATTAGTACAGGATTTAAGAAATTCTTTAATTATACCAAGAGAGAATAATTTATTAGCGTTATTATTCTAATGTGATTAGAAAATACACAATCACATTAAATGTGATTTTAAGTCAGCATCTTGAGCATTAAAAATTCAGAAAGGCCAGGTGTTAAAGAAAGCACAAAGATCAATGCATGTAAGGTTCAAGTAAGGCACCATTTATTACTTGCAGTAAGGAGACAAAGCATGTAGGTGCAAGGTTTGTCTGATTTTCCATGGTTCAGCATGCTATTCTTATACAGTTCTCTGCATGTACACAAGAAAATATTGTTAGTTTAACTGCTGACATGGTCAGGAAAGAAGACATTGTTAGATTTATTGCTGACATGGTCAGAAAATTGCTGTCTTGTAAAACATGTTTGAGAAAAACAACCTGGCCTTGGGCTAATTTCATCCCTCTTTTGTTTCTTACATTATTTCAGCTGTTCAGTTCTTGATATGATACATTTGCCCAGAGTCAAGATACAACCCTGGCCTCAATACACATTCTGCTGACCATGATAAACTTTCAAGTGTCAATTGTTCTCTTATCTAGGTTTCCTGCAGCTGCACATATTTCACACAGAACAAGCAGAATAAACGTATTAATTTCTTTTTTAACCCTAAATGCATCTAAGCTTGCACATTGCAGTTATACATTTCCTTAACATTTCCCCCTTTTTAATACTTTATTCTACCTTCAAAACAAGCATAAACAGTTATTCTTCTCAAAACCATTTCCCACTTAGGATTTGCAGTTAAAGGGTCATTCAGTTTAGGCCTGTAAAAACATTTTTTTTAGTTTTAAGTAATTCCTCGAATTCAGCATCTTGGTATAAAGTTTCTGAAACTGAAATGACTACTATATTCTTAACTAGTCCTTTCATACAGGGGATGCAGCAGCATCCACACACCATCAGTAAGGCTATTCCTACACAGATGGCAATCAGAATGTTCATCAGGATGCTGCCCCAACCCCCAAACCATTTTTTGGAAAAAGTCCGTCAATGGGTTTGGTCCTGTTTTGGTCATGGCCGACACCCGCTGAATTACTTCAAGATGGTTGTCTATCTCATGTTTGTTGTCAGGAATGTATGAACAGCACTCCTCCTGGATTAAAGCGCACATACCTCCTTTCGCCACTAGGGTGAAGTCAAGAGCCATGCGATTTTGAAGCACCACTGTTCTCATGGCAGTCAGTTAATCGGTTACCAATTCTAGGGCAGAAAAGGTTGCATTACTCATTATTTCAAGAAGTTTAGATAGTTTTCTCAGCTCCCAGATTGATTTTGTTGCTCCATATGCTGGTAATATGCCTGCCCATGATATGACATCATCACCCACATCCATGTGCAATAGTCCTCTGTTATTTCCAGGGTCTAAGTCATGATGGTATTTCCAAGGTGCATCAATTTGTCCTACTGGATTAGCAGGTTTCTTAATTTCTCGGACATTCCGAATTTTCTCTTGAGGTAAAACTGACGTGTGTCGTATGGCCGGAACCAGGTACCCCAAAAAACAGCTACTGGACCAGTTTTCAGGTAGCCATTTATATGCTTTTCTTCCGCATATAAAGTAACAATCTTCTACTTTAGTGGTAACTTTACTATAAACATACACTTGTCCTGCGTGAAACATTTTTCTGTCAATTATAGACAGTTGTTTGTAGAGAACAGAATCATGTTTTACTTCCTCAATTGTTTTATGCATCAGTTCAGAAAATGAATCATAGTTTGTATTGCAATAAGATCCGGTGTTATGAGGTTTAGTGTAGCATCTATAAGGAACTGTTACATTGCAATGGCTCCATCCTACCCTGACTGTATCATTCTTATGAAAACTCACAGTTCCCTTTTCACGAATAGACAATTGTAATGCTACTTTATCTACTGATGTAACATTCGATGTGTCATGAATTAGGTTTTCCCAGGTCTTATTAGCCCCTAGGGGAACTGAAGTTAGCAGTAATCCCCTATATGCTGTTGGTAAAGCTGTGCAGATCCAGCAATTCGAAACATTGAAGGTTTCAGCATACACATATTTGATTGCCTGGTAAGTACTGAAGTTCAGGTGCCACTCTGCATGCTTACTTAGTTCTACTTGTGTAGCAGAGAAGAGAAACGGCCATAACAAAAAGATTACTGTTACTATGATGTCCAGCAGGATGGTCGTGCAATATTTCTGCGGGAATGGTTGCTCCATATTGCCCTTATCTTCTCCATTCTTCCCAAAGGGATGGAAATCAGTCTTCATTTTGGGTTCTGTCGATCTTACTCTCTTCCCTAATAGGACCTTCAGCACCGATGGTTGCTTCACTGGGGTTGAGACGAGCCAGTTCCTATTGATCTGACCCCCCTTTGTAGCCAGACTTTGTGCTAGGGTCCCGGTGGAGAGGTAAGATCTTTACCCAACTCAAAGTCTTTTACTAGCTTGCAGTGTGTCAGATGGATCCACGAAGCCCGCTCTGCAATTTTAACTGCAGTTGGTGTTGACAGAAGTACCTGGTAGGGACATTCCCACTTTGGTGACACCCAGTTTTTTCTCTTCACAATTTTAATCCATACCCAGTCTACTGGTGTCACTGTCACTTCCGAGGTTTCGGCTTGCTTCTGACCTGAAACAGAATTAAACTGCAACAGATGTTTAGAACTCAACAACTTTTTCATATATTCAGCTAGTATAAAATCAGCTTCCTGGTCTGATGACATGAGGGGTTTCCACTGGGGTGTGTAATAAGCCCTTCCATACAGCTTTTCAAAAGGAGTCAGTCCTTTTGCTGTAGGGACAGTTCTCATGCTCAACAATGCCAAAGACAAACAGTATAGCCAGGTTTTTCCTGTTTCAGCTATTAATTTCCTTAGTTTGCTTTTCAGTATGCCATTATGCCTTTCAACCAGCCCTGCAGACTGTGGATGATATGCACAATGATTTTTAAGAGAAATACCAAAAAACTTACTCAGCTGCTGTATGGTTTGATTTACAAAGTGCGTACCATTGTCACTATATATTCTCTCCGGAATGCTAAACCTAGGAATAATTTCCTTAACAAGTACCTTTGCTACTGTAGCTGCATCCGGATTTCTGGTTGGAAAAGCTTCCACCCACCTGGAGAACATATCTATAATGGCAAGGCAGTACTTCTTGTTTTCACATTTGTTTAGTTCTATAAAATCCATACAGATAGTGTGAAACGGATATGGTGGTGTGGGAAAACTCCCTTGCTTAGGCTTTATCGCCCCCTGTGCATGGTGTTTGTTACAGATTTGACACATTAAACAAAATTTTTTAGAATAGTTTGTAAATCCATACGTTGTGAACACCTGGTTCACCAGCTGTACCATCCCCCCTGTTGAGACATGGCACTGCCCATGGCTCAACAATGCCACATAGTGGAACAAGTTAGAGGGTAGTATTGGTTTTCCCTCCTTAGAGATGTACAACCCCTTCTCGAGGAATGCGCCTCGTCTTATCCATCGCTGTTTTTCTGCTTGCGTAGTGAGTGTCTGCATTGTTTTTAACATATCTAAATTCAAGGTTTCAGAGGGTTGTAATTCCTTATCTAGAAGGAATTCCTCTGTAGCTGTCTGTTTTGCAGCTGCATCAGCTCTCGCATTACCTTTTGAAATTATGCCCTGTTGTTTAGTATGAGCTGTACATTTGCAAATAGCTACCCTTCGAGGCAATTGAATGGATTCTAAGAGATCTAAAATAAGCTGTGCATGATTTATAGGTTTGCCAGTAGATGTTATCATTCCTTGGTTTTTCCACTGCTGTGCAAACACATGTACAGTGGAAAAAGTGTATTGATTATCAGTGAAGATGTTTACACACTTATTCTTTGCTAAGGTACATGCTCGTGTCAGAGCAATCAATTCTGCTGCCTGTGCAGATAAATGATACGGTAAAGATTTTGCTTCTATAACTTCAGTATCAGAGACTACTGCATATCCTACTAGGTTCTGTCCTGCAGGGCCCCTTTTGCATGAGCCATCCACGTAGTATGTCACCTCGGCATTACCAAGTCTTTCCTAGGTAATGTCTTCTGCTCGATTATTTGCAGGCAGCGGTGTGGTGTGCCGTCTGCAGGAGGTGGGAGCAGGGTAGAAGGGTTTAAGGTCATACATCATTCAATTGTCATATGAGGTTGGCTCAACAATATGGTCATGCAGGAGAGATGCCTAGCAGGAAAGAGATATGTTGCTTTTTCTTGTAATAAAATAATCGTGACTGCATGAGGTACCCTTAGAGTGAGTGGGTGAAACAAGACTACTGAAGCCGAAGCCTGCACTGCCATTGCTGCCGTGACTACTGCCTGTACACAGTGTGGCAAAGATCGTGCCACTGGGTCTAATTGTGATGAATAGTAAGCTACTGGACGTTGCTTATCCCCATGTTGTTGTGTTAGTACTCATGTCATATAACCCTGCTTGCAATCTACAGTCTGGAAAAAACGCTTATGGTAATTAGGCAAACCCAGAACTAGAGAGGAGGTTATTAACTGTTTCAGCTTACAGAAATCAGATTCTGCCTCCGTTGTCCACTGTAACAAGTCCTGTGCTAGCATAGGTGTCTTGTAAATAAGGTCAGTTAAAGGTGCAGATTCCAAAGCATAGTTTGGAATCCAGCTCCGACAAAAATTAGTCGTTCCCAAGAAGGACATAATTTCCTTCTTGGTGGTGGGCTTTGGTGCCTGCAAAATTGCCACCTTCCTGTCCTCATCTAAAGTTCTACCTCCCTTGGATATTACATATCCCTAATACTTTACCTGTTTTTTCCAAAGTTGCAGTTTGTTCTTAGTCACTTTGTGTCCTTCAGCAGCTAGAAGTCGTAAAAGTGCTACTGTGTCTTCCCTGCAATCCTGCAGGGTGGGGGCTGCTAATAGAATGTCATCAACATAAAGTTAGACCTGACTACCCCTTGGTGGGTTAAATCTTGCCAGGTTACTTGACATTTCTTGTGAGAATATAGTAGGGCTCTCACAATATCCCTGTGGTAATCGGGTATATGTGTATCTTTTTCCCTGAAATGTGAATGCAAACCAATACTGGCTGTCTGGGTGCATTGGTATTGAAAAGAATGCATTACTAATGTCTACCACAGAAAAATATTCTTGTTGAGGTTTTAAGTCGTTCAACAAGGTGTGTGGATCCGGCACCATAGGTGCCCTTGGTATTACTGCGTCATTTACAGCTTGCAAATCCTGAACCATACGCCATTCTCCATTGGCTTTTTTGACTGGAAATAAAGGTGTATTACATGGAGAATCAGGGGATTCTACTAGCACCCCTCCCTTAAGTAATGCTGCTATAATAGGTTTTATTCCTGCCTCTGCATCCTTTCTTAAGGGATACTGTCTTTTTTGTGGTCTAAACGCTGATTTTGGCATAATACTAACTGGACCTGCAGTACGGATAAGTCCTACATCTGATTTTCCTGCTGACCAGAGGGTCTCTGGTATATCTCATAAGGCATTTTCTTCTTCCGTCAGTAGGAGTATCCATCAGCTGTCTCCGCGAGACTGCAGATGTACAGCTGGGTTAGCTTGAGTTACCCAATTCAATTTTTGTACTTGTATTCCCTGTCCTGACAACTCCAGTTCTGTTTGTTTTTCCCATCTTGTAACTCTCTCCCCTAGGTCTGCCCACCGTATGTTTTTATTTTTGGTTAAGCTCACATGTGGTAGTCGATTAGATTTATAAAGTGTCAAAAACTCCTGGGGCAGCGAACAGCTAGCTACACTATTTCCTTCTGTGTCCCAGTATAAGTTTCCTAGTACCAATCTGTTTGTATGATGCTTAAATAATTCTTTTTTATACTCATTATCAGGCCCTGGTGTGTTACAAAAATACAGGGTGCAATGCAGAAGATGCTGTTTATCAATGTCCTGGGAGGCAAACTTACTGATGGCTACGTTCATCAGTTCTTTGGTCACTGTCTCTGGACCAGTTGTAACCAGGTCCTGACTGTACCAATAAAACGTTCACTCCCTGATTGAACCATAAAGGTGTTGGTTCATCGCTGCGCTTCCATGCCCTGCTTAGTTGGAACCACCACTATGTTAAATAACTGCATGAGATCCCTGCCCAAGAGATTCACTGGGCACTTTGCAGAAACTACAATCTTACTTCTTTGTGTCAATCCCGAAACAGGATCTGTTATGGTGATATTGCGGGAGAGGGGCTCCCAGTATAGCTGCCCATTCGCTGCCTTGACCAATATGTAATCAGATGATTCTGAATTGTCTGGTAATTTGGAGGGGTGTATCAGGGTTTGTAATGCCCCTGAACACACAAAAATTTAACCTCACTGCCTTCTACCAAAAGTGTAACTTCTGGTTTTGTATCTGCTAAATAGAGCTCCAAGCTCAATAAAGCCAAGTCTAGTACTTCATCTTCTTCTGTATCATCATTAATTTCCTGTACTTCCTCTATTTCCCTTTTCACATCCTTGTTTGTCCTTTCTGTAGCGGTTTCGTCTAGTGATTCCTGACTATCATATAGACATTCCTCACCTTCCTTGCCTTGCTAAATGTCCCTTTTTACCACATTTAAAACATTCTCCCCTTTTCTTATGTCCTTCAAAGTCTTCTGATCACTGATCAGACTGCTTACCTCCCTGTGTGTTTTTCCTGCCCTTTTTCCCAGGGTGCACTACATAAACTTCTGCTCCGTCTTCTACAGAAAATACCTGTGCTGCCTTCTTCTTTTTGCTATTAAAATGCCTTTCAGCATGTCTAGCATATTCAAGTAGTGAGTGTAATCTGCTCATTCGATGGTCGACCATGTGTTTTGTAATGAAACTGCTTATAGGTGTACTACTACCTTTTATAAATGCATTTTTCAGCTGCTGTTCATATGGGGAATCTTGTTTTTGATCTTCAGGAACCTGCATTCCACAGTGGTTGTTAAAACATTCTAACAGTCTAGCAAAATATTGGTCAACTGATTCTCCCTCCTGCTGGACACATTGATTAATGCAAGTCCAGTCTGCCCTAGGTTTCCATTTCTCAGAGATGCGGTCTGTAAGTCCCTTCACTCTAGTGTCTAATTCTGCGCTGCTATGTGGGAGGGGTTTTTGTGCAGCGTCACGAGAATTCCAGTTGCCACAAATCATATACCAATCTGGTCCTACAATCTGTCATACTACTTTTTCTATCTCTTCCCCATTCAAGTTATAACTCAGCCTCATCCCTTGTAAATCTTCTGAAAAATGTCTGAAATTAAGTATTGGATGGGGAATCCCTTCTGTACCTTTCCGGATATCTTCCAGAGACCAAGGTCTATATAGTAGGATAGTTGGAGTCTGATCTTCCTGTCCTGCCTGAGGGTTCGGAACTTCTATGAGTGGGCATATTTCTTCTTCTACAGGTCGTGTATTCCTAACTACCTGCCATAATTCAGAGCCTTCTTCTTGATTATTTGCCTTTGTTCGGGACCTAGTTTCGATGGGATCCCTAACTTTAGTTCATTTCAGTTTTAAGCTGTCCCTGTCTCTAGTGAGCATAGGATATAATGGGGTGGATCAACCTGTCCACTCACTCCATATTCTGGTAAAGGAGGGGGAGGCGGAGGTGTTGATGCCATTACCAAGTTATTGTCTTCCTTATCTAAAAACATTGCCTTCGAATCTTTGTTCTTTTGGTCTCTGCGGTTTGCTTCCTCCAGCCGCCTGTGTGCCTGGGAAATTCCTAACTGTCGTTGCTTTTTGTACTTGGCCTTTAGAATCAATTTTGAGTTGTTTGATAAGTTTGATAAGTGAGGATTTTTCTAATTTTCTGTCAAATTCATACTTAATAACCCTTTTTGAAAAGTATTTAATATTGTCTGCACACTGTGACTGCATATATTTTGCATCCGTTAACGGTGGATTTCCGGGTGTCTTTGTACAATTATTACCCATTTTTTTCCCTATTTTTGTTTGCTACGTAGACTGTACAGAAAATATTATCTGATGCCCTCAAACTTTTACGTGTACCATGGATTTTGTTATAGTCTCTTCAGAATGACTGCCTAAAGCCTACTGATCTGTTTCACCTGATCTATGACAAGACTGTACATTTTTCTATCCCTGATTGTAAGAAAATACAATCTGACAGAAACAATACACATCTAATCCCTGATCTTGAAACAGAATAAGTAGATTCACCTTACCTGAGTGCACGTGATTGATCGCTGATTCGCAGAAAACCCGTCCTTCAGTCGCAGATCAGAAGATGACTGGTCTCTTTTGACAACAATTCAGTTGGAGGTCTTATACTGTAGAAGAACCAATTTGGTTTCCTCTCCATATGGTTTCAGCCACCTGGTCGTCTGATCTGTGGTGAAGAGAGGGTTCCGACTCGAAGGACCAATCTGTTAAAGAAAACACAAAGATCAATGCACGTAAGGTTCAAGTAAGGCACCCTTTATTACTTGCAGCAAGGAGACAAAGCATGTAGGTACAAGGTTTGTCTGATTTTCCATGGGTCAGCATGCTATTCTTATACAGTTCTCTGCATGTTCACAAGAAAATATTGTTAGTTTAACTGCTGACATTGTTAGATTTATTGCTGACATGGTCAGAAAATTGCTGTCTTGCAAAACATGTTTGAGAAAAACAACCTGGCCTTGGGCTAATTTCAGCCCTCCTTTGTTTCTTACATTATTTCAGCTGTTCAGTTCTTGATATGATACATTTGCCCAGAGTCAAGATACAACCCTGGCCTCAATACACATTCTGCTGACCATGGTAAACTTTCAAGTGTCAATTGTTCTCTTATCTAGGTTTCCTGCAGCTGCACATATTTCACACAGAACAAGCAGAATAAACGTATTAATTTCTTTTTTAACCCTAAATGCATCTAAGCTTGCACATTGCAGTTATACTTTTTCTTAACACCAAGGTAGACAAATGACCTGAAAATTAGGCAAGTATTATAACCAACCATGTTTCTGTACTGGTAAATAAAATGCAGTGCCAGAATTTATTCCATTCTGATCTAATGTTTTCTTTAATTAAATTGTTCTTCCAAAAATATGGGAAGTAACTATTTAGCATGAAATGTAACTATTTAGCAATGATTTATTATTATTCACCTTAGTTCATTCACCTTTGCAAGAACTGCATCTTCCACTCTCTCGCTCATATATACATCCTCTGCCTAACTAATAAGATTATGTCTCAGATATGAAAACAACAATAGTGACTCCTATTCCAAAGCTACCCATGCCAACTGCTGCTTCTCAATTCTGTCCTGTCTCAATACTTTTAGATAAAGTACTAGAAAATTATCTACAGCTAAATTACTGCTTATTTATACCAATACCATTTTCTATCCTGGAAACAACATGGATTCTGGTCTGGATGCAGTAGCAGAGCAACACAACAGCTGTCTACCTTCTTACACATGAGATCCTATCCAATATGGACAAAGGCAACCTGGCAGAAGCCATTTTATTGACCTCATAAAAGCTTTTGATCTAATTAACCATAACTTACTATTTGTCAATCTAAATGAAATAGACATTAGTGATGATGTAGACTTCCTTACCAATCAATCCTACAAGGTGAAAGTAGGCACCTCCACTTCTGAGTCAGCTCCTCTTATGAAAGGAAGCCCCCCTCGGATCCACTTTAGCCCCTCTGTTATTTTTTCTTATTTATCAACAAACTCCCATCTGAACATCCTCAGGTACCTCTAATTCCTTATGCAGAGGACATGGTCATCTACATTTCAAACAAATCTCACTCTATTATACAAACTTATCTCCAAGATGACCTCAAAATCCTCAATCAGTGGCTAATAGACCACAAAATAACACTTAATCTCTCAAAAACAAAAGCAATGTCATTTGGAACCAACCAAAAATAGACAAAGCACCCAGCTTCCTTAATATTAAAGATGTTGACAATACCTTCATAGAAACTACCAAATCCTTCAAATACCTTGGTATTTGTCTAGACCAGTCTCATAACTTTCAACTGCACATTCAAAGCACACACAAAAATATCAACACACTACTGTTCTGGATGAACAAGCTACTTCCTCTTCTGTCCAAGCCAGCCAAAGCTGGCATAGGCAAAGGAATACTGTTATGTCAACTTGAATATGGTCTATCCATTATAGATGCAGCCTCAGAGAAAAGTGCCACCACCATACAAATTACCTCCAATAAAATCTGCTGATTCATTGCTATCTTCCACAATAATGAACACAATTCTCTAACTCTCGCCCAACCTAAATGGCTCCCAGTACATTTGAGAGCCAACCGTCTAGTAGGATCACTAATTCACAAAACCCTTTCTCCTGAGACATCATCCCTTCTCACTCATAAACTTTTCACCAAACCCCTCATATATAATCTCAGGAGAATCTCTCAATCTCAACCTGCCCTACTATCTCCAAAAAGAAAACTTTATTGCACTGATCATGCATTTTCCATCCAAGTACTTAAACTATAGGACTGCATTCCTCTCTCAGTTTGAGAAATCCAGAAGTACTTGGACTTCAAACAACAGATCTGGGAACAGATCTTCACCCAAGCAAAGTGCAGCTGCACTCACTCAGGTCATGTTACTTGAACCCTGCAGGTCTATCTCACATTTCTTCTCCTTTCTACTCCTCTTCCCTCTGCATGCCTCTCTCTCCACTTTTCTGTCTTCTTCCCATGGTATCCTTTCTTGCAACTATTCTTACTTGCCTGTTCTAATGGCTTCGAGCCTGTCTATATAGTGATATGCTGCTATCCCTGTAGCATACATTATCTCAGTCATTATGGCTACATCTTACCCATAGAGCGCCGCTAGGCATAATTCCATTTTTCCATCCATGTTTTGATATTATTAACTACTTCTCAAACTAAATGGTGTAGCATATTGTTGCTTCTGTGAATATGCATTTATAGCTGTTATTTATGATATTCTTGTATCTGTAAATATGTTTTGTTCATTTCTTATGTGATCCTATTCATCCAGGATTTGCCTACAAATGGTCCATTGAGATCAGTGCACTACCCCAATAAACAAATATAAATAAACATATTATTATTATTGCTATCATTATTATTATTATTACCATTATTATTACAAGTAAATTGGGAAGTCATTTGTGGTTAATTTGTTCAGCATATTTACTTGAGAAGTAAAATTGCTATATTATGATTATGAAGGATTTGTTTTTAAAGTATCTAATATATGGTTAATAACAAGTCCAATTATTGTAAAAAAAAAAGTGAAATTTTAGCTAGAGCGATTTGAACTGAAGAAATATGCATGATGTTGTGCAACTAAGATTGCCAAATGTAGTCTGGGATAATAGTATTTCCTTTTCATTCCCCAGTGTGTTATTCTATTTCTGTGTATGCTTAAAAAAGATTTTAGTAATTTTCATGAATATATTTGCCTTTATTAAAGAAAGCTGTGTAAGTTAGTGTTGCTAGCATAATGCTTTTTAAGGCATAAGACATAACTTATGAGTGCGAGTAACAGAGTGTAATTTGCTTTGAGTGACAGCTAAGTCCTATATTGTATCATCTATGAAAATTCCCCTTAGTGTAAGGTACAGCAATCTCAGAATTAGTATAAATATGCAGTAAGGGTATGGGGAGAAGAGACCCCATGTTGGGGTGAAAGAGTAAATCCCCCTGTAAAATGTTTTACTTCTCTTGTACTGGGTTTTCATTTTTTGAAGTTTTCCTTGTAAATCATACTTATGTGTTTGTATTTTATTCTTATTTGGCCAATTTCTATCATATGTAGACAGCCTTTCATATACACATACTCTGAATTATTTTGATCTAGTAATTAAACCTTAATTGTAGTAAACCTTCTACCCATGTCTGACAAATATGGAATGCAGACAACATTTGCATTTTGAAACTTCAAACCAATTTTTAGGAAGGTGGTTTTACTTTATTCTATGCAATATAGGATACACAGCATTAAAAACAACATTATAAATAAGGTATTGGTGGACATTTTCAATTGAATATTTTACACATTAATATATAAGTGGAAGAAAATGGATTTGATTTTACTCATCTATTTGCAAGGAGTAGAGGTGGCGAAGGTGGATGAGTTTAAATACTTGGAGTCAATAGTTCAGAGTAACGGTGAGTGTGGAAGAGAGGTGAAGAAGAGAATACAGGCAGGATGGAGTGGGTGGAGAAGAGTGTCAGGAGTGATTTGTGACAGATGAGTACCTGTAAGAGTGAAAGGGGAGGTCTACAAGAGGGTAGTGAGACCAGCTATGTTATATGGGTTGGAGACAGTGGCATTGACAAAAAGGCAGGAGTTTGAGCTGGATGTGGCAGAATTAAAGATGTTAAGATTTGCACTGGGTGTGATGAGGGTGGACAGGATTAGGACTAAGTATATTAGAGGGTCAGCCCAGGTTGGAAGGTTTGGAGACAAAGCCAGAGAGGCACGATTATGTTGGTTTGGACATGTGCTGAGGAGGGATGCTGAGTATATTGGGGAAAAGATGCTAAGGATGAAGCTACCAGGTAACAGGAAAAGAGGAAGGCCTAGGATAAGGTTTATGGATGTGGTGAGAGAGGACATGCAGGTGGTTGGTGTGACAGTGCAAGATGCAGAGGACAGGAAGAAATGGAAACAGGTGATCTGCTTTGGCGACCCCTAACGGGAACAGCCGAAAGAAGATGATGATTAAAAGTCTACTTTAATTCTACCTATAAGTGGTTTGTGTTTTTTATTATTATTATTAGGCCATTTTAAAATATATTATATATTACATATTACCTATTATATTGTGTTTTATAATGTATATTTAAGGTTTGAGTAGCAACATTTACATATCATATAACAACACATAAGCTTGTCTTGCAAAGCATCACAGTGGTTTCCTTATGTTTTGCATTGTGTAATTGGAGACTATATGATTTTTTTCTTTCTCTTTTTTTCTTTTTTCTTTTTCTGTTTAGTGTATAAGTAATTAATAAAACTAATAAGAACATTTTATTAATACTATCAGACAACATTGCATTAGCTCAAGATATTAGTACTACCTTATCAACTGTCTTCATAGTACAAATCAAAACAAACTGAATGTTAGCATGTTGTCTCATAGATATCCTTATGACATACAGCCTCATTTACAAGAAAAATCTATTTGTTTCTAATAATTTAAATCTTTCAACTAGAGTGGATGCAAACAATTTAAATTCTAAGTTAATTAAGTTGGATCTATAACTGGCAATGGAAGATAAGTAAGCATTTTATGAGAAAGAAACTATAATAAATCACTGATAAAAATAAATCATTAATGCCAGTTTCAAAAATATGGTTAACATAATTAAAATGTTTCTTATTGTACCTATCAAATTGTTTCAATGAAATTATAATAAAATACTGTAGAAAAAAATCTGCCTGTGAGATTATTATTCTCACATTTTCTATGCTTAAATATTGTAAGGAACTTGTTTTGAAATCATGCAACATTCTACCATCTCTATCTTAGCATACGTTAGCAAGAAACTGATATCTTGCCATATATGTCTATCCCTCAGTAGGGAACATGTTTCAAATTCTGTAACATTCTACCATATAAAAAAAACACAAAACTGCCACCAAAGCTTTAGAACTCACTTGTCCTGCACAAAACAAATCCAAAATAAGAAGCAAAACACCAGGACTTGGAGATGGCTGTAAAATCCAGTATAGAAATCTTTATTCAACACAAGCACTTTCATGGGTCAAGTGGGGTGACCCACGAAAGTGCTTGTGTCGAATAAAGATTTCTTTACTGGATTTTACAGCCATCTCCAAGTCCTGGTGTTTTGCTTCTTATTCTACCATATGAACTTGTTTTAGAATCATGTAGCATATATATATATATATATATATATATATATATATATAAAATCATTCTTCAGTAAGGAACTTGTTTTAGAATCCTATAATATCCTACCATACATATATGTGTTAGCAACCCTAAATAAGAAACTTGTTTTAGAATCTTGTAACATTCTATATATATTACCATTCTTCAGTAAGGAAATGAGGTTTGGAAATAAAGTAATTGTCCAGGGACATCTTTAGTGTTTACGGGTTTGGGGGAGTTAAATGGGGGGTGTGGGGTTTTTATTTTGGGAAGGATGTTAAGGCTAGAAAGTAATGGAAAGTTTAAGTGGATTCTTGGATGGGTAACAGTTCATTTAATATTGGGAAGTTAGAGGAAGTGAGATCGGTGTGGTGTGGGACTTAGGGGAGGTTATGTAAATGTAACTGGGAATGGGAATCAGATTTAGGCATGATCTTACAACTCATCCACCCTTCCTTTCTTTTTGGGTTATTTTGGATAGTGTGGTTATTGAGTTGGGTGTTTAGGCAGAGAAGAGGAGCAGGCTTGTCCCTCTTCTGTTCCCCCTCTTGGTGTTGGGTGTTGATGCAAGGAGTATGGAGGATGAAGGTAAGTGGTAGGATGCTGCTTTGATTAGTAAGAATAAGTGAGCAGTGGTGCAGACGCTGCTTATTCTGGTAGGGTGAGTGGGCATATGCTGCCTTGGTATATGGTTACAAGGATGCCACATGTTGAGGTTACAAGGATATTCATGTTGTGATTAACATTTTGAAATTATGCAATAAAGTTATGTTGCAGAAGTTAATAAAGGTCGTCAAAAGCCATTTTGGTGTATGTGTTTTATGGAAGGGGACCAGGACCACTTGTTTTAAAATCCTGTAACATTCTATCATATATATGTTTGCACTGTTCAGCAACACTATTGAAATTATTGTTTGTGTGATGTAGTAATTGATCCTTATTAATGATGTTTGAGAGGTGATTAGAATGATTATATAACTAAAGAATGCCCGAAGGTAGAAGTGATGGAAGATTTTGCCATTCTTTGGGTTGATGCCAACATTCTATTCTCACATAATGAAATGTTTATTACTGTTAATCAATTTTGTTTTGTTTTTTGTTTTCTGTAGCTGCCAAGTAATTGAACATCTTTATTGATATAATATAGGAGCTATCCCACTTTTGACTGAAGGAAAGAGACAGCTATGAATGACCAGAAAAGTATATTGAAGCTCCCTTGATGTGCCTTATGCAGGCTCACAGAATATCTGAGACAGAAAAGTCATGTGTACTATACCATGATCTGTGTGCATGAGAACAAAAGATGAATACTTTCGAGTGGTGACATACTTGACTAAACAGGGCTGTAACATTCAGATCCTTAACTAATTCAATTAAACATTCTTTGTGTTATTTGCCAGTTATTGATTGGTAATTCATTTGCAGGATTTCGAGTAATATTATAGACTTTAACAACTAGAGCATGAGAATTAAATTATTTTTAGTCCATTATGCAAGTGCAAAAGAAAATGTACTCTTCCAGTGCAAAAGTCAAATACAGAAACAATAGCTAAAGTTATCATTTTGACTGGTACATTTTTGTGTTGGTTTTTAATTTACCTTTATTAACTTTGAACATTTTCTCACTATTATAACTATACTTCTTAAATCTGATATAAATCCTGCTGCCAAAATGAATGAAATTGGGTTAAGTGACTTACTAAGAGTGACACACAGCAGGCAAATGGAGACTGCAGGAATCAAACCACAAACTAATGGCTGAAGCTCATTAGCAGCTCACTGACTAAATTTTCTGTGTGCACTGTCAGTACTAAAGCAAGAAAAAATATTCCAATTTGAGACAGCTGCAAACTGCCATTTGTTCTAAGACTTGTAATGATGTAACTAACAATAAACAGCTGGCCAGACAAAAGAAGATAAAACCTGGCAAATAATATTATAAATTTATGCATCGTAAAATGGCAAAGTAAGAAACTGTTATGTTTGGAAAAGTTGCTTAATAAACCCTTTCATGTAGCTATTAATATCTTATGTTCTTGCAGATGTTATCAAATAAGAAATATCTATCTCAAATTGCTGTACAAAACCAAGCAACGCATGCAATTATAATCACAGTTTAAAATATGATACCATATAGAATTATGTAAACCAAAAACAAACGGGTCTATATCACCTTGTCTAATGATGAAAAGAGCGAACACTCTTTCATCGATCTGACAAGGTTGAAACTCCTAAAGAGCGAAGACATGGACCATCGATTTTTTTTTCCCAGGGAAAAAATCGGTGGGTCTTCTTTAGGACTTCGCCATTTCCTTCACTATGGTGCGATCTCGGGGTGTGCGGGGGGCACAGCCCCCCACATTGGAGGTTATGGGGGGCAAAGCCCCCACTTCATTTTGTGTTTAAACTTTTTTTTTTTTGTGGAGAAGCGATCTTTTCACTGGGAAAAAAATTGCTGTTCCGTGTCTTCACTTTTTAGGGGTTTTGACCTTATCAGATCGATGAAAGAGTGTTCACTCATTTCATCATTCAGTAAGGTAATATAGACCCAGACATGTACTTATTTACAAAACTAACTGTCCTTGAAACTGTTATACACCTTAATACAATAATAAGTCAGATGTTTGAACCAGTGATAGTAATCAAGATACTTTTGAAATTAAAACCAGATAAAATACAACTTGTCAAGACTAATGCTTACAAAACTACATGCAGAGAGTAGTCTAATAAATATTTTACAATTAATACTATAAATTTTTTCACCACTTAAATGAAAAAGAGAAACATGGCTTGCAATCCTGTGCCTAAGCCAGTTGTACAGAGCATGCTAACACATACACAGCTAGTGATATTTAGTTGTAGGAAACCTAAGTGTATCCCATACAACATTAAAATAGCACCCCTTAAGCCTGATGCAAATACATATTTGAACATCAGTTTAAAATGTTCTTTGGCAACATGTTATTGCATTAGAATTCAGTCTATTTCCATATTTAATATGAAATGCCATTTTTAGCCAAAAAGACTCATACCATGGTCTAGCCCATAAGGAGTATATAATTATATAATGACGATATATAGCAATACACAAGAAACTTTGCAACTGGAAGAGAAAGTTATTTCAATTATGATGGCAATGCATTATTCAGCATAGTCTTACCTGTAGTGAGTCAAGGCAGAATTATCATGAACCATGTTAACTCCTGAGCTCCTGTCCTCAAGTCCAAACTCTGAATCAGCAGATGTGTGCTATTCTGAAGAACAGTGTTTTGCAAATCTGTGCATCTTCTCATTTACTAGTGTAACAAAGTATTCAAGTCAACTTGAATAACTTAATTTCTTCAAAAGTGGCAGGTAGCAGCCAATTTGATTTTGCATTTAAGAGTACCAAACTGAAATAGATTTTTTAAATATATCATTAGACTCCTATCCATTGGTGTAATGAAAACCCAGAAATAATGAAATGCTAGTAGCATCACATTTTGTTAGCACTTATATAGGCAACAAAATCAGGAAAGATGATATTTACTATACAGCTGAAAGATGTGTCATGTGTCCACCACATGCCTAGGCTGGGGATAACATTATTTTATTATAAATAAATCTGCATTCGTAATGCTGTAGGTCTCAACAACTGCAAGCAGGTGCTAATTAGGTTGACATAAATATGTATTCTGTAGTAGACTACTAAGATGACTGCACACTAATTTCAGTTCTCCCAGTCTGAGAAAAGAAACTGAGAAACAACAGCTACTGTTATTGTCAGCTTGAGTAAAATTCAGTTAATGGCTTGTATGTACACTGCCTGGATGCCAGCAAAGAATAAATTTAGAAAGCCTGAAAGAAAATCAACCAGAAGCAGTAACACAATTTCTAGGAAGAATCCTGCAGCTGTTCAGCAAAAAGAAGTTCAAGCTTCAGTTCTAGTACAACAGATAGCATCTAGTAATTTAGAGGAAAAAAATAAGTCAAATGTGCTCAGAGCTGATTAAAATAATGAAACACTGAAGGAGTATATCAACTCAAATAAAAGGCTGGAAACATGGAAGAAGCTTTAAACAGATATTTTAATAAACTGATAAAACTGCAAAAATAAGATGTTAAAATGAAGCAAAGGCATGCTGAGTATGAAACTACTGAAGAAGAATTGTTTCAAAAAAATGGTAGAGTTAGAGAACAGAGCTCAAAGAGAAAACCTAATATTTTCTGTTGTAAAAGAGAAATTGTAAGGTGCAGACTATTAATTTTATGAAAGCACAGATTAGTAACTGGAC
Organism: Protopterus annectens; assembly: GCF_019279795.1. Classification (NCBI taxonomy): domain Eukaryota; kingdom Metazoa; phylum Chordata; order Ceratodontiformes; family Protopteridae; genus Protopterus; species Protopterus annectens. The sequence goes on along the minus strand of NC_056731.1, from coordinate 1,821,973,281 downwards.
TGGTATTTCACAGCAGGAGTTGTTAATTGAAAGGGCACATCTTCTGTATGCTCCAAAGCTGGGTATGAGAAAGCAGCCATGACCTGTATTAGTAAAGAAAAAATCCTACTAGCAGAAAGAGTCTATCCTGACAAAACTATGGCTTACAGGCAAAACATAAACCGGAAACAGAGTTTTTGTGGAAAATGATTATTCACTGTACACCAGGTAGAAGAGATACAAATTTATTCCAGCAATCAGGGAATGAAGGAAGTCAGGTTTGAGATTCAAGCTGCTGTATTCAGTTGTCTTCAACATATTTTCCTGGAAGATCAAAGTCATTTTCTGATGTAGAACAGGTAAAATATCATAAATTGGAAACAGACTGTTTATGGAAAATTATTATTCACTGTACACCAGGTAGAAGAGATGCAAATGTATTCCAGCAATCAGGGAATGAAGGAAGCCAGGTTTGAGATTCAAGCTGCTGTATTCAGTTGTCTTCAACATATTGTCCTGGAAGATCAAAGTCATTTTCTGATGTAGAATAGACTAAAGGGGAATTATATGTTTGTCCAACAAGGGGTGAGTCATCAATCAGAAGGGGACTTTGCTTCTCATTCCTCTGATGGTAAGGTTCATACAGAGACTTTGCAATATTCCAAAGGAAAATGCTTGAGAGACAGAAAACAACACATGTATTGACTAGAAGAACTGGGAGTACCTTGGACATTAACAGGAGTCTGGGGATGGGAGACTGAAATGAATAGGAAGAAGACCAGCAACACTAAAATGAATGAATAAATATGAGACTATAAAATATCAATCACATTTGTGAACTATGGCTTTACAAGGAAAGGTGGCTGAGAAAGAGTGGATTTTTTTGACTTTGGTAAACATTTCTGTGGACTGACAGCACCACTTCAGGTCATTAATGTTTGGCAGGATACCAAAAGGGGGGAAAAAAGATGGGAGAAAGATGGAAAGAGTAACTAAGTAAACAAGTTTTGTTCTTAAAAGTATTTGCATCAAATATTTTATGATATGAACTGCATGTTATAAAGTAAAGTATTTTCAGTGATCGTTGTGTGTGATAAGGATACTAAAATAAACATTTTTTTTGTTTGTTTTTTTACTTATATCTTTTTCATTTTTAAGAAATGCATGTGTTACAATATAAAAAAGAAAAAAGGCTGGACAAAAGCACACTTAAATGAATATGTTATAATTTTGAGTGGTTAGTATGGGGGATGGAGTGCAAAAGTGCACTGATTTTAATATGTGTAGAACTGAAATGTTTTCTTTTACTTTTGAATAGGTGAATGTCTGAATTAATGCCCTTGGCTTAATCTAATGACATGTTTTTGTGAATCCAAGTGTGTTTTAAAAATGGGAGACTACAATGTAATAAATAGTTTTCTTTAAGTAAATAAATATTCAGTGCTATATATCTATATATATATATACATATATATATATATATATATATATATATATATATATATATTCACTTTAGAAGCTCGAAATACCGAAATATCGAAATTCAGTATTACAAGCCCATAAAGTGGAATCCTGAAAAGAGAGAAACCTCCAAGTACTAAATTCAAAACCTTGCATACCAGAGGTTTTGAATTAGCACTTTTGGTGTTTTGCTGTGGTTATGGATTCAGGTAAGTGTTGATGTGTTAAGGGTTTTGGGTAGGGGCTGTGGTTTGTGTTAGTGTGTTTTGTTGCTGTGATGTGTGTGTGTGTGTGTGTGAGGAGAATGTTGCTTGTGTGGTGGTGTTTTGTGTGGTTTTGCATGTAGTGTGACATCGGAGTTAGAATATGTGGGGGGGGGTGTTGTGGGCGCAGCCCCCCAAATGGGGCCTACAGGGTAGCTTGCTCCCCTGCTTTTATATATTACAGAGCTTGTGTGTGTGGGGGTGGAGGAAGGTATGTGTTTGTGGACAGCAGAAGTGTTAATTCAATATCTCCAGTATGCGAGATTTTGAATTTCGAGCTTCTGAGTTTTCGTTCTTGTTAGGTTTCGACTTTATAGCATCAACATACTGAATTTCGACATTTCAGTATTTCAAGGATATAAAGTGAATCCATATATATATATATATATATATATATATATATATATATATATATATATATATATCTGCTATTTATGTATTTCTGTATATTTGATCTATTTAGTAATTTTATCTGCACCTTTAAACTGTGGCATGAGATGAATTGCCATTGGAGATTTTGTGTTATGTGATGAATATAAAGTAGCTAAATGTGAAAGAATTTTTCTATGCACTGATGAAGGAAAGTATCCTGAAAGCTTTGCTTGTCAGAGTATTGCAATCAACCAGTTGGAAAGAGTATTGGCTTTTTGAGGTACTGAAAAGTTAGTTGATAAGCCAGTTTGATATTTTAGAGAAGTTTGATTCTAGCTGCTTTTTAATATATGTGTTTGAGTGACTGTACCAATAAATGCATAAGGCAATAGGGGTTTGTGGGAGGTCAGATTATAATAAAATTAAATGTAACAAACTATCTCATAGAAGATGAATATCTCAAATTATGAAAATATTGAAATTGTGGCATTCTATAATAGGTTCATAGGTTGGTACTAGGCTATCAGCCCTAGGGCCTATACAAGCCTAGCCATAACCATTCCCTGGCTATTTCTTCCCACACTATTTACTTCCCTGAACCCCTGTCTAGCAGGGCGACTGACGTGATCCCTGGGATGAACTTCCTTTCTCCCATCCAATCATCAAGGTTCCTTTTGAAGAGGACCAAAGAGGCACTCTGCTTGACATGTATGGGCAATCTATTCCAGAGTCTGGGAAGTCTCTGGGTCAGGAACCTATCCCTCCAGCATGTCTTCTTTATTGTGATGACAAGGTTTAGCTCCCTGGAGCATGTGGCTCTGAGGGATTGGGATTTCTTTAAGTGTAGCATGTCCAACAGCTCTGGGTTTGACATGGCCTTGTATGTTAAGCAAAGATCGCCTCTGAGTAGACCATATGCGACAGAGTATAGCTGGAGTTTTTTAAGGCGATCAGTGTAGGGCATCTGCTTTAGGCCTGTGATTCTTTTAGTGAGGTATTTCTGTGGCCTTTCCAGTCGTTACAGATGTCTTGAGAGGTACATACCAAACGGGGCATTGTATTCTATAATGGGTCTAATGAGGGATGAGTACAGTGGGACAATGACCTCCTTTTTTCTGGATGAAAAGCCCTTAGTGATGAGCTGTGCCACACAGAAGGATTTCCTGACTGTTGTGGCGATGTGGTTATCGAAGGTGAGACCGCTGTCCACCTGTGTCCCTAAGTCTCTTATCACACTTTCGGTGTTTAGTGTACTGCCACCTATATGGTAATTCACGGATACATGTTTTTTCCCAAAGGGGATAACTATACATTTCTTGGCATTGAGCATGAGCCCATGGCTCTAGCACCAAGCATCTGTTTCTGTAAGGCCCTTTTGTAGAGTATCCACATCATTTGGGGATTCAATAATGGTTCCCAGTTTGCAGTCATCTGCGAACTTTGTTATCCAGAGTCCCTTAGTGTTGGCCTGTACTTCAGAGAAGTAGATGCCAAACAAGAGCGGTCCCAGGACTGAACCCTGGAGCTGGATTTGGAGTCGGCTACTTTTACAGTGTGGGTTCTATCAGTAAGCCAGTTCGCAACCCATTGGGTGATGTAGGGATTAATGCCCAGCTTAGTAAGTTTATCTATGATTCCAGAGTGGGGGATGGTGTCAAAGGCCTTGGCAAGGTCTAGATAGGCTGTGTGGACCACCTTACCCTTGTCCATGGCTCTGGAGACTGATTTGAAGAAGTCAATCAAGTTCAGGAGACAAGATCGGCCCTTCACGAACCCAAACTGGGTGGGGTCCAGTGTTTGAAGGTTGTCAATGTCTTTGTTTATAAGTTCCATGATAATACGTTCCATGACCTTGCAGATAAGGCTTGTCAGACTGATGGGATGGTAGTTTCCAGGATCCAAGGTGGATCCCCCCTTGTGGAGTGGGATAACTGTAGCTGTGCACCACTCAGTGGGCACGAAACCTGAGGTAAGGCTATGATTAAACATGACACTTAGGTGAGGTGCCAGTTCATATTGTAGTTCATGTAGTACACAGCCCAGGATGTCATCTGGTCCCATGGATGCTGTATTCTTAGCTTTGGAGAGTGCGTTTTTTACCTGTGTGGCCGTTATTACCAGAATTTGGCAATCTTCCGGTATTGAGATGGGCCATTTAGGGGGTGAGAGGGGGGTAAAGTTGGCACTGAATCGATCTGCCAGGATATTGGCAATATCCTTGGGATCAGTATATTTAATGCCATTCTGTTTTAGCTCAGAGCAGATCTGAGCATTGCCATTTAGATTCTTGTCATAGTTATAGAATGCCTTGTGGTTGTCTTTGGAATCTTTGACAATTTTATTTTCGTAACTAGCTTTGGAGGATTTTATGAGGGATCTCAGTTTCTTACTGAGGCTGGTAAGGAAGTTTTTTGCATCATGGGATTTTCCTCTTTTCTGCAACAGTTTCTTCCTTTGTTGTAAAGTTTGTTTATGGCAGGGGACCACCAGATTGGCTTCTTTTTTTTTTGGATGAGAGCATCTTGGTTCTATTTGGGATAGCACGATTTATGCATGAGTGGATGTGCTCGTACAGTGCCTTAGTGTAGGTGATACTAGTAAAACCTACAACATAAGACAGAAACTGTTGCAAAAAAGAGTAAAACCCCATGATTGGAAGAACTCCCTGGTCAGCCTCATTAAGAAGCTGAGATCCCTCATAAAATCCTGCAAAGCTAGTTACGAAAACAAAATCACCACTGATTCTAAAGACAACTATAAAGCATTCTATAGCAATGTCAAAAATCTCAATGGCAACACTAAAATCTGCTCTGAGTTACAGCACAATGGCACTAAATATACAAAACCAACTGATATTGCCAACATCCTGGCAGATAGGTTCAGTGCTAACTTTACCCCCCTCTCACCCCCTAAAAGGCCCATCTCTATAAAGGAAGAATGCAAAGTTCCTGTAATCACGGCTGCACAGGTAAAAACCACACTCTCCAAAGCCAAGAACACAGCATCCATGGGACCTGACAGTATCCCAGGCTGTGCTCTACACAAACTACAGAATGAACTGGCACCCCACCTAAGTACCATGTTCAGTCATAGCTTCACCTCAGGCTTTGTGCCCACTGAATGGCGCACAGTGACGGTTATCCCACTCCTCAAAGGGGGAGCTACCACGGACCCCAGGAACTACATCCCCATTAGCCTGACAAGCCTGGTCTGCAAGGCTATGGAACATATCATCATGGAACTTATAAACAATGACATTGGTAATCTCCAAACTCTGGACCCCACCCAGTTTGGGTTTGTAAACAGCAGATCATGTCAACTAAACCTGACAGACTTCTCTGAAGCAGTCACCAAAGCCGTAGACAAGGGTAAGGTTGTTCACACAGCCTATCTAGATCTCGCCATGGCTTTCAACACCATCCACCACTCTGGAATTATAGATAAACTCACTAAACTAGGTATAAATCCCTATGTAACCAGATGGGTTGCCAACTGGCTCACTGACAGAATCCACACTGTGAAAGTAGCAGACTCCAAATCCGACTTCAGACCAATGACAAGTGGAGTACCACAGGGTTCAGTCCTGGGTCCTCTCCTGTTTGTTATCTACTTCTCTGAAGTACAGGCTAACACAGAAGGTCTTTGGATAATGAAGTTTGCAGATGACTGCAAGCTAACAGCCATAATTGAAACTCCTAACGATATAGACATCCTACAAAAGGGCCTCACTGAGACAGATGCCTAGTGTCAAAGCTATGGCTTCAAGCTCAATGCCAAAAAGCGCATTGTCATTGATTTTGGTAAAAACTCTGTACCCATGAAATACCACATAGGCGGTGGTCTACTTAACACCGAAAGTGTGATAAGAGACCTTGGGACACAGGTGGACAGTAGTCTCTCCTTTGATAATCACATCGCCACAGTAGTCAGAAAATCCTTCTACGTGGCACACCTCATCACAAAAGGTTTGTCATCTAGGAAAAAAAGAGATCATTGTTCCGCTCTACTCGTCACTCATTAGACCCATTATAGAATACAGTGCCCCTTTTGGTATGTACTTCACAAGACATGTACAACAACTGGAAAGGCCGCAGAAATACCTCACAAAGAGGATTACTGGCCTCAAACAGATGTCCTACGCAGACCATCTCAAAAAACTCCGGCTTTACTACGTTGCAGATCGCCTACTCAGAGGCGATCTCTGCCTAACATACAAAGCTATTACAAAACCCAGAGCTGTTGGACATGTTCCACTTAAAGAAATCCCAATCCCTCTGAGCTACATGCTCTAGGGACCTAAACCTTGTCACCACAATAAACAGAACATGCTAAAGGGATAGATTCCTATCCCAGAGACTTCCCATACTCTGGAACAAACTACCTTTCTATATCAAACAAAGCTCCTCATTAGCACTCTTCAAGAAAAATCTTGATGATTGGAAGGGAGATAGGAAATTCACCCCAGAGATCACTTCTGTGGCTCTGCTCAACAGGGACACAGGAAAACAATTTTCTTGGGTGGCAAAAGCCAGGGTAGCTTTTTGGTTAGGCTTATATAGGCCCTAGGGCCAATAACCTAATACCTACCTATGAACCTATGAAACCTATCTATGTAAACAGATCTCTTAGATTTTAAATAAGGCTTATATACAGGGATAACAAAAAGTGCTTTTTTGCATCCAATTTTTAGAAATAAATAATATGGCAGTTCATTCACAACAGACTTTCTTGATTTTAGTTCAGAGTTGCAGCATTCCTTCATATGGAGACTTTTCTAAGCATATTACTTTGAGTTGTGAGTAGCTTCGGCAGACTTTATCACATTACTAGGAGAAGTTCGATACATTTCTCAGTATCTGCATTCAATTTCCAAACATCAGATTTCAACAGCTATTTCTAAATTCAAACACAAAACAAATCGCCCAATGGGTGAATAACCAGTAAAAAAACAAAGTTGAAGAACACGAGCCAAGCACACTTCCAGTGAATTTTAATGTAGCTCCATGAACTTAGCGCTTTCACCAGGGTCTATATTAGATGAACGAAAGTTCATCTTAGCGAACGCTCACATGAGCAAAAATTCAGGAACTCGAAACTGCAGTTGTGGGGGGCTGCGCCCCTCACACCCCCCCGCTAAATATATATTCCAACTCCGAGATCGCACTACAGTGAGGAAATGGCAAATATCCCCATCTTCACTGTACCGTGATCTCACAATTGCGGTTTCGAGTTCCACAATGTTTGCTCATGTGAGCATTTGCTAAGATGAACTTTCGTTCATCTAATATAGACCCCTTTCACCATCCACAAATGGCATCATCAGAGTTAATAGGAGCCATAAACATACATTTATACACAAATTAATTGCTCAACCTCTAATAAAAATCAAACACATCATCTTAAAGCTACATTCCTAAAAAAGCACTAAACCACTACAATCATACCATAACCACAATAGATTACATGCATAAATATTCCTACTAAAATGAAAACATTATAAAATGCATGTATGTATGAAATGTCAATAAGTTACATTCATATTATATATTGTAATGTATATAAAAGTAAAAAAAGTCATATTGATAAATTCATTCACAGTTTATTAGCTTTTTGTTTCAAAACTGGCCTGATAGATATATGGTCATTTAGACCAGCTAGAGAAATGGTGTTTAAGATAATGTGCCATTTATATTCCAAAAGTTCAACCTTAAAGTTGTCATCCCCTCCTCTCTCACTAAGAGCAACCCTATCGATCACAAAAAATATGAACTTCATATAATTTGAACAAATGACACTGTGCATGTATAGGGCATTATGCAAGTCTTTTACCCTAATGGCCCTAAGATGTTCAGATATCCTGTCCTTCAATCTACGTGTAGTTTTCCCAACGTAAAATCCAGTACAGGAGATGCAAGTTGCTAGATATACCACCTTTTGAGTGTTGCAACCGCACCTACCTGGACAGGATATGGTCCTGTTGTAACCCGGGACAGTAGCATAGGGCCCATCATTTATAAATCTACAGAACTTACATGTCCCACATTTATACATCTTGGAACATGTATATGTGGACCTATGTGATTCCAGAAACTCTTTTATATTTCTTCCCCTTGAGAAGACCACTCTAGGATAAATTCCTAATTCCCTTTTCAATTCCTTATCAAATGTAACATCCCAGGCTGTCCGCATAACATCCATTAAATCAGATGTTTGATTGTTATATTTAAGAACCAAAGCTCTGGAGTCAAAAATATTAGTTCTTTCCTCCAATACACTATTACCTCCCCATAAAATGGGGGTAAAGGAAGTTTCCCTTTTATTGATGACCTCATTCCATATTGATAATAACATTTTTAAAGGGTATCCCCTGTCAAGAAACAACCCTATCAATGTATATAACTCTTGTTGGTAAATATTGTTGTCACTAATAAGCCGTGACAGCCTAACCATCTGTCCCTTCACAATTCCCCTACATTGGTGGGGGGGGGGGTGACAACTATTTTAATGGAGCAATGAATTGCTATATGTCTCCTTCCTGAAGACATTAATCTTCAACCCTTCAGACATTTTGGTCAACTTAATGTCCAAAACGTCAATAGTTTCACTGTTCCACTTACTGGTAAATGTAAAGAATGATGTGTTGTTTAGATATTCAACAAACTGCATAGCCTGTTCTCTGTTACCTCTCCAAAGAACCAATACATCATCCAAGAAACTGTTATATAGGGCTATTTTGTCACTAAATGGTAATTGGAAAACAAGCATTTCCTCCCAGTTGAGCAAAACTAAGTTAGCAAATCCGGGGGGCACATTTTGCCCCTATAGTTACTCCCGCAATTTGGTGGTAAATTTCTCCTTCAAAACTCAAAAAATTATTTTTCAGCACCATTTCCATAAGTGCTGCCATCATATTCACTTTATCACTACATAACCGTCCACTTTTCACCAAACTCTCTCTAAAATAATTAATGCCATCCTCAAGTGGAATAACCATAAAAAGGTTAATCACATCTATAGTAAGGAATGTCCAGTCTATATCATCCCTACTAAGAGTACTTAACCTTTTAAGACAATGCAAAGAATCTTTTAAAATATGTAGAACTCCAGCCACCACCTGCTGTATACCTTTATCCACATAAGCAGCCATGGGCTCTGTCTTTGAGCCTCTAGATGGCACTATTACTCTAAATGGTGGATTATTTAAATTTTTGTGGATTTTGGGGATTCCAAACACAGCAGGTGTGACTGGATGTTCCACATTGAGAAAATGAAACTCATCCTCATGTATAGCCCCCTGATATAAGGCATCTAACAAAAACAGATCTATTTTATGACAGGCTATATTGAGTTCGTTTGTAGAGATCCTCTGATAGGTGGTGGGGTCATCAAGAATGCCTTGCATTTTAGATGTATAATCAAATTGTGACATAATGACGACCCCTCCCCCCTTATCTGGTTTCATGATTCTAACATCAGTATTGTTAGCCAATTCAAGCAAAGCCTTCCTTTCATCCCCAGTAAGATTGTCAAAATGGCAGACATTACACCTCACATTAGTTACATTTCTAATGCCTTTAATACACAATTTCTCAAACATCACAACATCCCTGTGCACCAGTGGAATAAACATACTCTTTCTAGTGAGCACAGCTGGTGCTGTATTATTGTTCTGATTATTTTGGTCTTTGAAAAAAAGTGCCAAATTTAATTGCCTAGTATACAATTTCAAACTTGTGTAAACATCAACTATATTCAAAATAAAATCCAAAACAAATGTAAAACCCTTACACAAAAGGTCATGATAAGCTTCTTTAATATCCAGGGCTATAAGTTATATATAGTAAACCCTGCTTTTTTAGTAATTTTGCAAACAGGCATCTCAGTCTGAATTTCAGAATGCACAAATGAATCAGGAAGTTCATAATCAATTGTGCAGTCCCCAAATGAGCAGTCGTCATTTAATATAATCAATATCTCCTCCTGTTGTTGAACCACTGGCCTTTCTTCCAGTGGCTGTTCCTCCATTGCTGTTGTTGTTTTTGCTGTTCTGTAACATGATGCTGATTCCCTTGGGCCCCTTCCCTTTGGTTCTGTAAACACTCCAATCTCCTCAACTGCGGAGACCGGTCTAAAAAACTTTGCTGTTCATTGTCCAAATCATTTGCCATATATTCAGACTTACTGTGATCAAAATTAACATTTTTATCGTAAGTCCGTTCACCCCCCTTGTTGAACACATTTCCCTTCGGTGTTAGTGTTACCAAAAGCATATGCAGTATTATTCTTATATTCATGCATATCCCTTGAAAGTTTTTTAATCTTAACCTTGATACTTTTATCAACATATTTTTCTTTATTAGTCAAAACTGTTTGATAACTTTTAGCATGTTGAAAAAATAACAAATTACTAATAATACTTTCATTAAGGGAAACAATCTCCTTTTCAAGTGTAATTAACTTACTTTGATTGTTTTTTATAATAATGTCCAACATTTCAAGACCAGTTCTATCAAATAAGTCCAGAAGATTTTTGTACGCCTGAGACCCTTTGTCAATGCCGTTCGGAAGTTTCCAGACTCTGAGTCCTTTCGGCACTTGCTTTAATGCCATGGATTTAGTTAAAAAAGCATTATCTAATTGCAACCCTCTAAATTTTCGACAAATGCCCTCAAAGCAATCAAGTTGTTGTTTAATAGTTAGTGTACTACTTCTCTCCTCATTCGAGACTGAAAAGTGCAATTCAGGTAAATGAAGCCATTGCTGGATATCCTTGCCGGTGGTACGCATTCCTTCAGACTTTTCTCACTGGAATCCCAATAATCAATTGATGAATCTGACTCCTTTCCCCAGTATTTGTAGTGATATACCTAGAGTCATTCCCCCTCATTGGTTGCTATAGACCTTTGCCTCCTTGTGTTTAGTCTGCTTGTTTTGTGCTTTTTTCTCATGACATACCCTACATTAAAGGCACTCCTAACAGACATAAATCACCCATATGCAATGCATTTTCCAAAATCAGCAGTCCCTGTGCCTCAGTATGTTATTTTGTCATATGTTAATATATCCAGAAGCTAAGCCATAAAGCTAAATAAAGGAATCTGGCAATAAGATTTAATTATGGACAGAAAATTATATTAATTATTAACCCTCTTGTAATAGCATGTACAATCTGAATGTACTGAAGCAAAATAGGTTTGGATTTATATCTCCTCAATTAACCAAAGTACATTCATTAGAATATTATGATCATATAAATAAAAGCATAGTAATTATAGAACTGTGACTTAAGAGTACCATTTAGTTTGAGAAGTACCTAGTTATATAAACAGCTCATTAGTAAACATATAAAAATGTATACATTAATAGACATGAACAAGCTGACTCCACATTTTCAGTTTTTCTTGTATACCTTTTGGCTTGCTTTTATTCCTTCTTCTCAATAAGCTTTATTCTGCAGCCAGCTTGTAATAATACAAAGTTATATGTTAGTTCACCAAATTTTGAAATGGCACACCATATTTTAAACTTTGCAGAATGTGTTACAAAAGGCATTATTTGGCAAGACCTGTAAAGGACTGACAAAAAAGGTTTAATCTAGTGGTGGCCCAAGCTACAAATATTGCACAATAATGCACTCTGTCAAGTCTGGAAGTTAAGTATAGATTGGATTTACTGACACAACTTTAAGAATGTTCCCAAACACACTGTGATAGTGTAATATTTTGGAGAAACGTGACTTGAAATACTGATCATGAATGCTGGCTAAAAGAACAAGGCATCATCATCTGGGCATAGCAGTTAAATAACTTAATACATTGGCCAGTATAAAATAATGAGAATTTCCATACCACAAAGTGAAGTGATCTGCATTCAAAAGAAAATAAGTGAGGCATTATCACTTCTGGTGCTCCTTTCCTGTATTATTATTATTATTATTATTATTATTATTATTATTATTATTATTATTATTATTATTATTTAGTAGGCATGTGTGTGTGTGTGTGTGTGTGTGTGTGTGTGTGTGTGTGTGTGTGTGTGTGTGTGTGTGTGTGTGTGTGTGTGTGTGTGTTCTTTCACACCAAGATGTCACCAGAGTTCATGACTTCATGACTTCAAGTGCTGACTGCCTCACCAGTTACTGCAAACCAGAATTGTTAATTCTTTAAAAGAAGGGCTAGTGACTGGGATATTGATGTTACTTTAGTTGAAGCTGAGTTTATCCTGTGTGTTGTTTAGAATCCTCTGACAATGAAGTGAAGGTCACATGTTTATGCACATGGCTGTCCTGCTGAAGTAATTGTAGTGGTGGTCTGGTGCTCCTGTATTGGGCCATGATCCATTACACCATTACATTTTTGCCAAAGTAAGCAAGCAGTCCCTTGGTCACTCCCTTTTCTGGTTGGTCATATGGTTATCAGGCCTTTAAGTGGATCTAGAGCAGCAGTGACATTGGTGGATGGACACTATATCTCTTAATTGTCTAATTGCAGTGCTTCAGTTATTTTGTACTTGTTTCATCTAAGATAAGTAGTACAGGAAAAATATCTCCTTTAAACTTCATAAGTGTATGAGCTTTTTATGTTTCTGCTACGAAAGTTAAAACCTACAAACTTTTCAACTACCACTCTTGAAGATGACTAATTCTCATGCTTTATGTACTTTTAATGTACTTTTTAAGAATTTAGAGCATATGACAGCATCGGGAAAAAAAAAGAACTGACAATGTTTGAGCATACAAAAACACAAAAATGCACGTAGAAGAAGTTATCATATAATTATTTTAAACTATACAAAAATCGGATGAGATGAAGTAATATAATAAGGTGTATATGTATTGTTTATATTTTGTGTCAGTAATTTTATTCCTGTGCAAGACATTATCTCCTTGAAAATGAAATGCTTACAACTTGTAAATTTGAATAATAAATGTTATACGCATTACTTGTTGTAGTGGACTGTCTCTTATTATGCATGCTAACTAGTAAAAAAAAGTGATACGGTTAACAAATGTGATTTTGATGTGAGATGTATTACTTAGCTCAACAGTGACCCCCTAAGGAAGGAATGATTTTCATAAATAAAAAGCTAAACTCATCTGGATTTATACTGAAAAAGAAACTGAAGCCTTATAATATATACATACTGGGGTTCTGAAAAATTTAATGACATATATCTGAAGAATTTCTAGGTACTGAAGCTGTTTATTTTCATCTCACTATTGCTGAAAATTAGTTTCAATAAACAATGCAGGCAGGAACTAATGACACAAAATGTCAAGGAATATACTGCTTACATATGTATCTGATGAAAGCATTAATAATATGTCAGTGAACAGTCCCGCACATTTGGCTATAATTGAAGTAACAATGCACACATGTTATAGCATGTGAACCATAAATGGTTCTGCAAGTTCAGTATGTCATTTGACATGATCAGCAGTGAAACAATTTCCCAGTTATATCTTATAAGAACAAAGTAATAAAAGTATGTTTAGAATATCATTCTGCTTTCATGTGTTGCATAGCTTGACCATGTATCAAAAAACTTTTTTGCTCATTATTAAACCTAAGTAATTCAGCTGTATAACAAATGTGGTAGTACAACACAATGTGTAAACCTTTAAAAGAATCAAAGGTTCACTGTTATACAACGAAGGATGCAGTTATAACTATCAGTTTAAAAGGGTCTATATTATATAAACGAAGATGTAAAATCTCGACTTACCTTTCATCAACCCCTATTTCCCAAAGCTGCGCAACATCGAAATGTCAAATCATTGATTTCTTTCCAAGGGAAAGAAATTGATAGCCCAAACATGCACACCACATTACAACAAACACTATAAAACTGGGGGGCTATGCCCCCCACACCCCCCCTAAGTAAATATACTAAATCTAAGATCACACTACAGTCGGGAAAAGGCCAGATTTAACAGAATGGCCAACCGATTTCCCATGGAAAGAAATCGATGATTTGATATTTCGATGTTGTGCAGCTTCAGGTAATAGGGGTCAATCAAAGGTAAGTCGATATTTTACATCTTCATTTATATAATATAGACCCATTTGAAAGCTGTCAGGGTTTTGTATGTGATCTCCGAACCATGCTGTTGAAGGAGACATATGTGAGATGTGTTAATCTGGTTAAAATAAGCACTGTTACTGACAAAAAAAGAGGGACCGCACACCATGATCATTTTAAGGGGGTTGAAATGTAAAAAAGAAAAAAACACTATGCCACATATCCATAAGGTTAGAATTGAGTATGTATAGGCTTATGACTATATGCTATGTTTAATGCATGGCACTGCAGTCTGGTTAGTAACTGTGTCTACCTGGTGTAGTCATCATATGAAACAAATTGAAACTGATTTTTACTTGTCAGCATTGCTGAGCACTCTTCTCAGGAATCCACTTTATAAAAATGAATATTCAAAATGTGTGCATCATGCTTAGGATCTGATTTTGTAACTTGCCTAGTAACTGCTCCTGAAAAACAAAATTAACCAAATTTGTAAGAAAAATACAAATTTTCACCATAGCAAAGAAGAGAAGTAACTTCACTATATGTGTGCAAATAGCACACTGAAAAATCACCAGGCTTATGAGAAGAATTAGTCAATGCTGTGGTGGACCCTGGGAGCCAAATTTATCCATCACTGCAAATGTTTTAAATATTTTATTGCATTTTCAAGACTGAAATTTTAGAATCAATTCAAGTCCTACCCCAAGGGCACTACTATTCATTCTCAGGTTATCTACTTATCAGTTCTGGGTCTCAGGAAAGCAGAAACCAATTTTAGCAATCCCTGGGAACAACTCAGAGAATCTTATCCTGGATAGGGTGCCATCCCATCTAAGAATAGAAATATATAGTTAACTTATACATGGAGCTCATACCAACATGGAATTCGGATGATGAAAAATTTACCTTTTGCACATATTTTGGATGTAAGGGGAAATAGAAACACCCAAGCACATGCCATGGGGAAACAGGGAAGATATACAGATTCAGCAAAGAAGCATCCCATATGAAAACTGGACTGAAGGTCCAAAGACTGTCCGCTGGCAATAGTAACCACTGTATCACTACTCTACTCAGTGAACTGTGGACTCGACATTCAGGTAGAATTGTAGATAAATGCCAAAGCTGTAAAATAAGTCAAAAGAGAAATGCTTTAAAAATCTTTTGTGAATAAGAAAGTTAGGGCAAAGTTATGGAATATCATTGATATAAACTGTAGCATTCGAGCTGTTAGTCAAGTTTGCTGATCTGGCTTGTTCAATGAATATATTTCAGCAATTAAATTATGTTTACTTACTTATATATCTATGTAGTTATTTATTTTTACTAAGTAAGTAATAAGATCCTTCATTGATCCATTTAAGACATAACCTAGGCCACAAAATAGATGGTCAACAATTGTGCAAGATCTCTATATGGCTGGGATTAGGGAATATGCCCTTTCTCCAGAATTGTGCACTCTTAGAGTTATATAGAATATGTAAGTAGCAGCTGATTTACCCCCCCCCCAACATGGGGGCTAAGGAAGGCTTGCACTCCAAGAAAAGCATTTGTTTTACTGTTGCATGCTCTGAGGTTACTTATTGGAGCATGGGCAGTTGCATGTTTATATATATATATATATATATATATATATATATATATATATATATATATATATTTTTTTTTTTTTTTTATGTCGACATTAGTAAGGTCAACACTGGGTATTTCAATGATTTTTAAGTACTCTCTCTCTCTCATATATATATATATATATATATATATATTATATATATATATATATATATATATATATATATATATATTATATGGTTTCAATTTATAATCTTGTAATCCTAAAATATCGAATTTTAGTATTTTGAGACTATAAAGTCAAAAGTGCAGTTACGTGAAACTGCATAATACCTAATGTGCTAATGTTGAATCCGCCATTGTGTTGTCGCATTCATGATGTGTGGTGCGGTTTATGGATTTAGCTGGGGATTCAGGTAAGTAGTGTTCTTTTAAGGAGATTGGGCAGGGATTTTAGTGTGTGAGTGTGTGTAGGGGTGAGTTTTATGTGTTTGTGTGTTTAGTGCGACCACGGAGTTAGTATATATAAGTAGTGGGGGTTTGGGGGGCACCTCCCCCCACATGTGGGGTGCAGAGGGTGTAGGGTAGGTGTGTTTGTTATGTTGTGTTTGTGTGTGTTCTTTTGTTTGCTGCAGTGTCATTAAGTAGGTGTATGGGTACTTGTTTGTGTGGTGGTGTGTGTATGGGAATGATAGCGATTTTGAATTTCGTGGTTGTGGGTGTTGGTTTTTTGGGCTTTTGGCTTTATAGTCTCGAGATACTAAAATTCAGCATTTTAGTATTTTGAGATTATAAAGTGAATCCATATAAAATTTGATAGATACAGATATAAAGATATAGATACATAGGCACACACACACACACACACACACACACACACACACACACACACACACACACACACACACACACACATATGTACCTCACAAGACATCTGCAGCAGCAGGAAAGGCCACAGAAGTACCTCACAAAGATGATTACTGGCCTCAAACAGATGACCTACACTGTCCATCTCAAAAAACTCCAGCTTTACTCCGTAGCATATAGACTACTCCGAGATGATCTCTGCCTGACATATAAAGCTATGTCAAACCCAGAGTTGTTGGACATGCTGCACCTAAAGAAATCCCAATCCCTCCGAGCTACATGCTCTAGAGACCTAAACCTTGTCACCACAATAAACAGGATATGTTGGAGGGATAAATTCCTGTCCCAGAGACTTCCCATACTCTGGAACAAACTACCCATCTTTGTCAAGCAAAGTTCCTCATTAGCACTCTTCAAGAAAAATCTTGATGACTGGATGGGAAATAGGAAATACACCCCGGGGATCACTTCTGTGGCTCTGCTCGACAGGCACAGGAAAATAACTTTCTTGGGTGGCATAAACCAGGGAACCTTGCTGGCTAGGCTTACTTAGGCCTTTGGGCTGATAGCCTAGTACCTACCTATGAACCTATATATATATATATATATATATATATATATATATATATATATATATATATATATATATATATATATATATATATATATATATATATATATATATATAGATATATAGATATATAACAGAACCCCTCCATCAACATTTCAACCTCTCCAGTGGATGCATCCCTGAAGAATGAAGAACAGCTGCTGTAATGCCCTTACGTAAACATGTTCCCTTTGCTGACCATGGCAATTGTAGGCCTGTCTTTCTTATTAGTATTATTTGTAAGTCTATGGAACATATAGCTGAACTAATAAAGAATATATGTGAACTTATAGTCCGTTTATGCTTCTCCAACCAGGCTGAGTACTTTGCAGGGGTTACCTATGCCATTGGTAAGGGATATACAGTCCAAACTGTCTCCATTAGCCTTATCAAGGCCTTTGATGCTGTCACCAATGCTGAAATTATTGACCATATCTTCCAGGTAAGCATTAACCCGTGCATAGTTTTCTTGATATATACCAGGCTATCTGAAAGAATGTGCACCATTAAGGTCAGGTGTATTTGCTGTAAATAGAAGAATGTCACCAACTTTGTCCCACAATGGTGCTTCTCCTTGGTGTCTTTTGCTTTCTTTGTATTTCTCTGACATAAAAGCTGATATTAATGGGCTATGGTTGTCCACATGTTCTGATGATTGCAAACTGGGGGCAGATATCACACCCCATTTTGATACTGCTACTTCATTTGGCATAGGGGAATAGAGACCCAAATATAGTGTTTATGTGGCCTGGGCTTGGTTAGTAGTCCCCAGTTTAGGGGATGAAAGCGCTGTACAAAGACACAGATTGCTTTCATCCCCTAAACTGGGGACTTATGAAGGGGGTATGAAAGCGCTCAATCTGTGTCTTTGTAAATTGGAAGAATAAAAACAGCTTGGACTGAAGAGTTTGGCTGACTGCAAGTGTTTTCTACTGCTTCACAGTGTATGTTTTGGATTTTTTAGTTATATGTACCAACCCTTGTGCTCAACGTTTTCTGGAATTCATAAATTCCAATGAGTTGGATCAACTTATCCACACCCCCACCAGGGGCAGCAATATCCTAGGCCTGGTCATTACCAACATGGGCAACTGGTGTTCCACAGCAGAGGTCAGTTCCTTGTTGGTCAGATCCGACCACAAGCAAATCACCCTAGACATCCACATCCCACCCCCCATTAGGGAAACCACTGTAAAAAATGACTCCAAAGCCAACTTCACGCTTCTTAAGACAGAAATGGCAAACTTCATGACACCCATGCTAATGGACAGTAGAGATATGACTGCTGAATCCCATACAATTGCACTTTATAAGCACTTACACGAGTGCATGGATCGTGCAATCCCTAACAGAACCAAGATGCTATCCTCCAAAAAAAGGAAGCCAATCTGGTGGTCCTCTACTATAAACGAACTCTACAACAGAAGAAAGAAACTTGCAAAAAAAGAGTAAAATCCCATGATTGGATGAACTCCATGGTTAGCCTCAGTAAGAAGATGAGATTCCTCATAAAATCCTCCAAAGCTAGGTACGAAAACAAAATCGTCACTGATTCTAAAGACAACCACAAAGGATTCTATAGCTATGTCAAGAATCTCAATGGCAACACTCAGATCTGTTCTGAGTTACAGCACAATGGCACTAAATATACAGAACCAATTGATATTGCCAACATCCTGGCAGATAGATTCATTGCTAACGTTACCCCCCTCTCACCCCCTAAAGGGCCCATCTCTATAAAGGAAGAATGCAAAGTTCCTGTAATCACAGCTGCACAGGTCCGCACTCTCCAAAGCCAAGAACACAGCATCCATGGGACCTGACAGCCTCCCAGACTGTGTTCTACATGAACTACAGAATGAACTGGCACCCCACCTAAGTACCATGTTCAATCATAGCCTCACCTCTGGCTTTGTGCCCACTGAATGGCACAAAGTGACGGTTATCCCACTCCACAAAGGGGGAGCCACCACAGGCCCCGGGAACTACTGCCCCATTAGCCTGACGAGCCTGGTCTGCAAGGCTATGGAGCGTATCATCATGGAACTTATAAACAATGACATTGGTAATCTCCAAACTCTGGACCCTACCCAGTTCGGGTTTGTAAAAGGCAGATCATGTCTCCCAAACCTGATAGACTTCTTTGAAGTGGTCACCAAAGTTGTAGATGAGAATAAAGTGGTACACACAGTCTATCTAGATCTCAACAAGGCTTTCAACACCATCCCCCACTCTGGAATTATAGACAAACTCACTAAACTAGGTATAAATCCCTATGTCACAAGATGGGTTGTCAGCTGGCTCACTGACTGAACCCACACTGTGAAAGTAGCAGACTATAAATCCATCTTCAGACCAGTGACAAGTGGAGTACCACAGGGTTCAGTTCTAGGTCCTCTCCTGTTTGGTATCTACTTTTCTGAAGTACAGGATAACACAGAAGGTCTTTGGCTAACAAAGTTCACAGATGAGTGCAAACTAGGAGCCATAATCAAAACTCCTAACGATGTGGACATCCTACAAAAGGGCCTCACTGAGACAGATGCCTGGTGTCAAAGCCATGGCCTCAAGGTCAATGCCAAAAAGTGCATTGTCATCCCTTTTGGTAAACCTCTGTACCCATGAACTACCACATAATTGGTAGTCTACTTAACACCGAAAGTGTGATAAGAGACCTTGGGACACAGGTGGACAGTAGTCTCTCCTTTGATAATCACATTGCCACAGTACTCATGAAATTCTTCTGTGTGGCATACCTCATCACAAAAGGTTTCTCATCCAGGAAAAAAGAGGTCATTGTTCCCCTCTACTCATCACTCATTAGACCCATTATAGAGTGCAATCCCCCTTTTGGTATGTACCTCACAAGACATCTACAACAACTGTACAGGCCACAGAAATACCTCACAAAAATGATTATTAGTTTCAAACAGATGCCCTACGCAGACCGTTTCAAAAAACTCCAGCTTTACTCTGTTGCATATCACCTACTCAGAGGCGATCTCTTCCTAACATACAAAGCTATGTCAAACTCAGAGCTGTTGGACATGTTCCACATAAAGAAATCCCAATCCCTCTAAGCTACATGCTCTAGGGACCTAAGTCTTGTCACCACAATAAACATAACATGCTGGAGGGATAGATTCCTGTCCCAGAGACTTCCCATACTCTGGAACAAACTACCTATCTATATCAAACAAAGCTCCTCATTAGCACTCTTCAAGAAAAATCTTTATGATTGGATGGGAGATAGGAAATTCACCCCGAGGATCACTTCTGTGGCTCTGCTTGACAGGGGCACAGGAAAATAATTTTCTTGGGTGGCAAAAGCCAGGGTACCATTTGGCTAGGCTTATATAGGCCCTGGGGCCGACAGCCTAGTACCTACCTATGAACCTATGTTTTACACTGTGGTTACTTTTGTTTTTTCTTTTAATTTATGTCATCACTCTAAATACTCTCATAAGGTATGTCAACTTCCTCGCAAAAAATGTAATTTGTCCAAGAAACAAAATATGTCTCCAGCCACCTAACACATCTGCTACATAGCAACATTGATCTTAATGCCAACACATTTTTTTAAAAAACATTTTTTATTGATTTTCATGAAATAAAATAATACAAGAAATATGATATATAAATATACACAATATATGTCTTAAAAACATCATAACATGGACCAATAACTATTTACAATGTCCATCACAGATATAATGTCATTGTTGTGATTACATTTTATCTAGCAATTTTTCAAGCTTTAACCAAGTTAATATCTTATGTGTTATATTAGTAGTTCTTTATGAAATAGTTTGCAACTCCCTATTACATACAAGTTTAGCTAACTGTAAAAAATCTGCAAATGATAGGGTTTTTTTACACTTCCAGTTTGACGTAATGACTTTCCTTGCAATTGCAAGCAAGGACTAAAGAAGGTGCACCTGTATTTTGGGGATATGGGTTGGTATCGGTGCAGTGAACAGTAATAAGTCAGATACTTCACACTTGTCGACCACTATTCTTTTATGAAATTTCTGAACTCTATCCAGAATGGAGTTACTATTTTACATGTTAGAAACATGTGTACCCAATCTGCGCAAAGTATTTCCTCACATCTCCAACATTTACTAAGATTATTTTTTGATATCAAGTCCATCCTATGTAGGGTAATAAAGCTCCTATGGATGTATTTCCAAGTGAAGATTTTTCAAGAAGGGGATGATGTTGTGTTGCTAATTGATTTAAGTACTAATTCTTTATCACTTTCTGAAAAAATGGATTTGTTTATTCTTTCTGTGAAATTCCATAAGGAGTCCTCTGGGATTTGCATATTGGTTCTTAAAGATTTATATAAACTTGACAATAACAGAATATTATTAACGTGCAAAGTGTTTATTTCACAAAGAATACAAAGTATTTTAGGTATAGGTGTTGTGTTGGTGATATGACATATTTTAACTTCATTAACTATGTATTCTCTAAATATTTGTATGTTCATCCAGTTGTTATGCTTTATATTATACCTGGCCATAAGAGAACATGATTTGTGGATATTATTATTGCATAGAAACTGGTGCCAGAAAACTAAAGTATTTTCTTCCATTACTTTTATTTTAGATACGTTGAAATAGTCCAAACATGTCTTCGTGTATGCTATGGAAAATATTAAAAATATTAAGCTTTTTATCATATGATTTTTGTTTATTATCTTTTTAATATTATCTAATATATAGTTAATAAAAAGAGAGTTTTTTTTATTCTTATTGGTATTGTAGAAATGGTCTTTGACAACAAATGAGTTTTTTTTATTCTCCGAGAACATATTATTGTCAATAGTTGTGTCTATGTCAGATAATAAGATACTTACATGGAGATTTTTCCAATTAGAACTATATTTGGAGTTTAACCATTGGCTCATCACATTCCCCGGGATTCATGAACCTTGCGCCAGGCGCCCGCATAGCGTTGGCGTTATAACGCCAAATATGGCTGCTGAGCGATTCAGGTATGAATGAATTCCACGTGCACTACCGGCGTGCGCCGGACCGTCTCCGCCCCCCGGCGTAGGTATGCAAAACACACTGTGTGCGGTATTGCACCATGCAAATGAGGGCAATAGCGATCCACGAAGTGGCGAGGCATAAGCGTAAGAACGCGGAAATGTAAACCAAAAACGGTTTACATTTACCCAAACATACCGGAGGAGTAACGGAAGGCTGTCAAAGTCAGGTATCATATAGGTGCAATATGCCAATGTGGAAAGGCACCGAGAATGTCCAAAGAAAATATGCACAAAATGTAAAAATGACATAAATGGCACGTGCGTAGAAAGAACAGCAGACCCGGGATGTGTGCACAGAAGTTGTAAAGCAATGAAATAATATGATAATGTCCGAAAAGAGCATTAGAACACAAATCAGCTGCACAGCCACCACACACCATAGTATGTATGTAAAGCTGCAACCCCAGCGCAATGGTTGTCAAGGAGTGGAGGCGGTGTCGGCGCCGTAACCAGGTATTAGTAGTCAATTCCATGCAAATGAGGCAGATAATAGTGAATCGCAAAACGGCGCCAGCGTAAGGATGGAGCAAACGGCGAGCGGTACTACACCGGTGGCCTACACCAGATACATGTCAACCACACAGGGTGTGCCACCGTAGGAGGAAGGATATTGGAGGACAGCAAATCTGGGCTGTACAATGCACATCACAACATCATGACTGGCGTGTTAGGAAATAGATGCGCTGACAGTACAGAATGCGCGTACAAATGCATGTGCACGAGGGCGACTACGTTCCCGAAACCAGTCATGTGACGGCCTCACCGGCAACAACCAGGGATATAGGAAGGTAATGCTGAGAATACGAGGAAATGCGGAAGCAGTGTAAATGTATCCGTAACGAGCAATTAACACCAATCAATGCAGGAAGGGCAAACGCCGGCAGCTGATAAGTCTGCATGCAGACTCCTGCAGAACGGGAAAGGGAGGCATATGAGAGCAAAGATAATAGGGGATGTAGTAGAAATGCAAAGAGCAAAGAACCGAAATAGCACAGCCAAGTACAGATGTAGCATAACTGCGGCGGCAGATAAAATGCATAAAATGCCATGTGCGTGCAGGATGCAGTAATGTAAGATGCCAGGCGAAGGCAATGCAGGCAACTGTAATGTTACACTACAGGCAGTACCGTTGCAGCTGCAAGCGTAAAACCACGGAAATAATCCATGGATAGCGGCGCACAGAGACACCCAATGACATCACCGGGTATACAGCACAACAGAAAAATTTCCCAAA